>NC_051334.1:136725675-137078770 GCF_015220235.1 Choloepus didactylus
AAAGCACTTTGTAAGGTGGTAAAATAATGTAATCTTATTTCATCTGTGCAACAATTCTGTGAAGTAGATAGGGTTTGGGCTTTAATCACTTCTATGCCATTTACTAACTGCTGTCTTTGGGAAAGCTATCGGTCTGTTCAGCCGTAAAATGATGAGGATGATACCTAGCTCATGGGACTGGTTTTAGGTTCAAATGTATGGATAAGCACTTTGTCAATTGTAAATCACTGTACTAACTGTTTTTACCATTTTCCTTTCACAAATGAAATTGAAGCAAAAATAATTCTGTTGATTCTCTAAATCTTCTGCTAACATCAGCTACCAAAATTCATGCTCACCACCCTATCCATCCACAAGTACCACAATTTGCCTTCAGTATTTTGGTTAAAGTGTTATGAATTCCTAGACTAAAATTTCACTCATTCAAATGCAAGCAAAAATGTATTATAAATCCAATGTAATTTACTTGAGAGGATTAGCACTAATACACTCACCTATGAGCACAGATAATCAAATTATAACACAACTAGGCAAAAAGTCACTTATGTGCTTACATTTGTTATAAATGAATGTAAAAGAAAGAATTTACAAAAGCATGTGAAAAAGACTAATTTAAGGATATTCTAATTTAAATTATTTTGTGTATACCATACCATTTTACCTACTATAAAAAATAATTTAGACATGTTTGCCAAACTAATGTTCAAATCCATTTAAAAGTTTTATAATAATATTAATCAAGACAACCCATGCAAAACAACAGACAATCCTGGCTTTTAAAAAATGTTAACATCCCCTAAATATAATGAAACACTATCTACTGAATTAAAGTTATAAGGTGAATTTGGACCATTAAATCATTTAGAAAAAGTTCTGAATTCATCAAATAAATGCATTATCACTTAATGACCAATGTCAAAATATTTTTAGAATACTACATAAAGTAATCTGAAGTAGGTAAGACATTGAATTTTTAAAATTTATCTCTTGTTTAATATTGAGGAATAAACAAAAATAAGAGGGGATTGTAACCAGTGACTATAGCAGATTTATTATCATTGTAGTTATTATCTTGTGTTAACTGAGTAATTTGTAACATTGCTATTAAAAAGAGAAAAAATTATCTCTTGTTTAAATGCAATCAGATTTAACTAAATTAGAAGTATTAGCCATTCAAACCCACCAGAGCATTTGGTTGAGATTTCACAAAATGTGATTTTCACATACCCCTTCTCTGCATTTCCCCCCCTTGGGTGTATGATGCCAGGAAATGTGTACCCTCCTGTCGATAGGAACAACCCACTGCAGGGATGTTTCTCGTGGAAAAAGGAAGTATTTTTTTGCATTGCTTTGAGACCTAATTGGTTACAAGAAAACCAAAGGCCATTGTACAATGCTGAAGTACTATTTTAGAATTTAAATTTTAAAAACTGTTGTTAAAATTCATCATTTATTTCAAAATATGGCTGAATTACAAAACAAAAACATTTTAAAAACTGATTTCTTTTATGTGATCAATAGGCATTTTCCAATTTAAGTAATTTATAAACAAACAAATGATATTTATTATGAATATCTGTGCAAAAGTTCATGTTCTTAGAATTTTTATAGGCTAGAAGGCTTGTACAAACTAACCTACCATGGATTTTTAAATATGAGTAAATAAATTACATTTTAAAAAGGGAGATGAGGTTAGAGAGAAGAGGCAAGGAAGAAACATATATATACACATATAAAAACAGAACTTGTACCTCAGATGATACTGGAGATTGTGGTGACATATTAGCATTATCACTGTCTTCCTAAAATAAAAAAATAAGAAGATGAAAGATGAAATTAAAATATGAATGATGATTTAAACATATAAAAGGAAAACCAAAATTGTTTGATTGACTGCTAAAGGAAGAACATGGAATATACCATCTAGCACCTTGCTATTCAAAGTGTGGTCTGTGAACCAGCAGCTTCAGCATCCCCAGGGAATTTTTTAGAAATGCAGAATCTCAGGCCCTAACAAAGACCTAGTGAATTGGAATCCATTTTTCAATAAGAATTCCCCATGATTGGTAAGCACTGAAGTTTAAGAAGTACTGATCTACTCATATGGAATATTTTCTTATAAATTTATTTCCTTTACCACAAATGAAAATTTTTTTCATATTTTGTTAAAAAGGTTCCATGTGTTAATGTTAATTCCTGATGGGAAATAGCAATGATGTAGTTATGGTTAAGTTCATGTGTCAACCTGGCTAAGTTATGGTATCCAGTTGTTTGGTCAAGCAAGCCCTGGACTGACTGTAACTGTGAGGATATTCAGTAGATTTAAATTATCAGTAAATTGATTACATCTATGGCTGATTACATCGACAATCAACTAAGGAGGTTGCCGTCAACAATGAGAAAAGTCTCACCCAATCCGTTGAAGGCATTAAAAGGAGAAGTGTTGATTTCAGTAGTCAGAAGAGAGAATTTCCATCTCTACTTTAGCTAGCCAGATTCTCCTGGGGAATTCATTGAAAAACTTCATTAGATTTCCCAGCTTGTGGCCTGCCCTACGGAATTTGTACTTGCCCATCCCCATAGTCTTGTGAGCCGATTCCTATACTAAATCTCATAATATTTACATATTATGTATGTATATATCTCCTGTCAGTTCTGTTTTACTTGAGAACCCTGTAATATAGATGTGTTATAATCTGGGGCATGTATATGGAGGTATGTAAAAAACTCCACCACCCCAACTAAAACATTTCACCTGGATAATTATGTGCATATCTAATATAAGCTTGGAAAAAATTATAAAGAATTTAACTGCATTAAAATAAAGTTAAATGGCCCATGACCATGACTTCTGTATTACCTACCAAATATGAAAATCTTGACATTTAACCTTGGATATACATACTAAAGAGGGATTCCACACGTGTTTACTGAGTACCTATTACATGCCAGGCACTGTGCTAGACAGAGCGAGTAATGAAGTTTAGTAAACTACCATCCACTAAAGGATCTTTTAGTCTAGGAAGAAAACAGATACATGTATACAAGTAATACAACATTCTCAGTATAATGACAGAGCTATGAGTGGCATATTACGAGTCACAGATACGGGGCACTTGGGGGAATGAAGGGAATGATGGAGAAAGGCAATTAAGGATGGTTTCCTGAAAAAGTGACAACTGAGTTAACTTATAAAGGTTCAGTAGGTGTTTACCAGAAAAAGAAGAGGAAACATTCCAAGATTAGGGGGCAAGAAGAACAAAGGAATAAAAGCAATAAATAGAAGGATGAGTGCAGGATATCTTTGAGCAGTTCTGTGTTGCTGGAGGGTAAAGCGAAAAGATGGGCAAGTTGTGAGATGAGGCTGATGTGGTAAGCAGGGATTTATTGAGAAGGGTCTAGAATTTACACTCTAAATGATGGGGAAACATTGAAGGTTTCTAAGCAAGGGAATGATCTGCTCATATTTGTGCTCTTTGAAATGATCATTCTGGCTGCAGTCAGGAGACTGGTCTGGAAGAAAAGAGAAGAGCAAAAAATTATTACAGTAGTCCAGACAAGAAATGATGATGATCTGTAGCAAGGCAGAAATAGTAGAGATGAAGGAGGGGAATGGATTCAAGATATCTTAGTACAAAAAAAAAAATACTAGGTCTTGGCAACTGATTAGATGTTGAGATGGGCAGGAATAAAATGGGTATGAATGACAGGGAGAAGGGTCAAGGTGAACACATAGTTCAGGGATTGGCAAACTTTTCTGTAAAGTGCCAGATAGTAAATATTTTAGACCTTGTGGGCCAAAAGATCTCTGTGGCAACTACTCAATTCCGTGTTTGTAGTGCAAGAGCAGTCACAGACAAATGAATGTTGCTGTTTTCCAATAAAACTGTATTTAAAAACATAGGCGAGAGGTCAGATTTGGCCTGTGGGCTGTAGTTTGTCAACCCCTGCTTTAGCTGAATGGTGGATGATGAAACCAATAACTCAGTAGTTCTCAACCTTGGATGCACATTAAACTCACATGGGAAAATTTAACAAATCTCACTGCCCAGGTCACATCATACCACATACCAATTAAATTAGAATATGTTGAAGTGAGACTGATGCATCATTATTCTTTAAAGCTCACCAGGTGATATTAATTTGCAGCCAAGGATGAGAACCAATGCACCAAGTGTTAGATACTACTGAAAAAGGTTTAGAGACAAAGATGAAAAACTAAGTTTTGAACATAGTGAGTCCTAGTGGGTTGTAAGATATATCCAGTAGCGAGTGTAAGCAAACATGGATATGGATACAAGATTACAAGGGCCTAAAAGTCAGGGGAGAAGTTTCGACTAGACATACAAATCTGAGAGGCATCAAAAGGTACAGAGGTGTTGTTCATTGAAGCCTTGAGAGCTGATGAAATCATTCAAGAGACCATCTGGTGGTCCATGCCCTAGGCAACAACAATATTTAAAGAGCAAGCTGAGATTTTGTGGAGCAGATGTAACGGAAAGCTAAAGGCAGATGTACAGGAATTAATTGTATTCACTTACACTCCCACACAAAACATGTCATTCAGGCTTAATCATAGATATTAATGGAATAGATGACCAACTATTGGCATAACTGCCTATTTTTTATCCCAGTAACTACTACTGGAGAGGCCATGGAGAGAAAAATGGGGATCTAGGCTAGGGAAAGATAAATCATCTGGCTCTATTATTTTTCCCCGTGTGACTCCTTTCCCTAAAAATAAAGGAGTTTTCAGAAACAGTGCCAAGTACCCAACATCAAATTAACTACCAATCTCCCCAACCAAAAATATACAAAGTTAAGTATTTATGGTGATGATAATGTATCATTTAAATAATATTAGACTGCTGTATAGCTGAAAATAGTATGGTAGAAAAAAATTATAGTAGTGCAGAAACTGTAGAAATCTACTTTTAAGTTCCAAAATAGTGCACAGAATTTATGGAAAGAGATTTGTAAGTTCCTAAAAAAATCTCAATTAGTCACCAGGGTGATTTTTTTTTTAGATATGACTAACATTTATTGAAGCTTTAGGCATTGTGCTCAGTTCTTTACATAAATTCGTTTAAAACTCCCAGTCACCCTATGAGGTAAGTATTATTATTCTCATTTTTCAGCTAAGGAAACCGAATCTCAGAGAGGTTAGTTAACATGTCCATGTCCATGGAAAAACCCAGATTTGACCCGGTAGTCTCTTTCACTAAACCTATCAGATTAGATGGAATCTTCTTACAGCGTGTATGTCCTAGGGATATGAATCACAAAGGGGAAGTCTGCTAGGGGGCAGAGAAGGAGGCGGGTCGCCCAAGACACCTGTTTCTTCTAGCAACACAGACACAGGCAGGGGTTTTAGGAAATCCGGAACATCTGGGTCAGGCCAAGTGCACTGGATGATGAGGCTGGAGAGCAGGGACGTGAATCCAATAGCAATAAGTTGTTACCGAAGGAGACAGAAACAATCCTTCTTCATGTATTATTAGCCTGAGCTAACTGTCACCCCCTCTCAGGCCTGGGACAAACAGATACCATGGCCCTAAGCAAAACTCAGGAACCAAATATCTATATGGTCCCTACCAACTGCCACCCCAGCCTCTTCCCGGGGGAATCCCGTTGCAGGTTTCTTAGTCTTCACCGAGACTTCACAGGAACACTTGCACCTGCTTTAGGAATCAAGAGACCCAGGCTCTGAAATCTGATCCACCACTCATGGATAGGTTCTGAAATATATGGGCATTTAATGATACTGTGATGATGCCTCAGACTCTTTCCAGTTCAAAGTGTTCTGAAAGGTAAGAAGACCATGGGCTTTGGAGCCAGAAAGACCTGTCATTTACAAGGTGTGTGACTTGGGGTTTGTAATAAAGTATATTAGCACCTCATTCTTCTCAGGTATGCAATGGGATAAACTGCTCTGCTTTTATCCCAGGCTTGCTCAGAGAAAGGACTGAGATCATACCTATAAAAATGCTTTGCATTTGGCAAAGCACTCTACCCACAGATGTGAGGTATCAAAATCTGTGACTTCTTCCCTCCTCAGCCCTCCCTGCAAAGCTCACCTGCCAGGATCTCATACCCAAGCTCCACTGGTAACTAAAATCCAGAGAGATGGTATGGGCAGCATCACCCCCTCCCAGGCCTGGGTCCCTCAAGACCTTAACCCAGAGTAGGCTGACTCCCAGCATAAGGAGGGGCTGTCTGTTGCCATCAGTCCTAGCGGGCTCCTCCACCCCTCCTCATCCCAAAGTCACCTCTGAAAGTCAAATCTGTTCCTGGACTGTAGTCACCTCCAAGCTGAAATTGGGGCCATGGGGGTTTGCTACAGGAAGTGCCCATCCCGTGTGCTCTGGAAAGCAGAAAGAGCTCACCACACAACCGTCTCACAGTCCATTTTTCAAAGTTTGACATCAATTTGCGGCCCTAGATTGGTTTTTGTTTCTCCGTACTTTGTTTTCTTTTTAGTGAAGAATGGTTATCGTCTAGCTGGCTTAGAAGACGCAGATAGGCACGGGGCGGGCTCTGGGGTGGAGATAGCACAGTGGTGGGTTTCGTGCATGGGTTACTGTTTACGTTTTCTTTTTAGGGAAGAAAATGGAGTGGAAAGTACCCGAGGTCATGAATGGGTCATATAAGATGGATACCAGGGTTGTATTGTAGCTGTCTCTTCCCGTCACCGAAAGTTGGAGAGGCTGAGGCCTCTGCCCTTTTCTTTTCCCCCAGAAACCCATGCCTGGTCCGGGGGTCAGGCAGCATGTCACAGCTGCTGTGGCTGATGCCGACAACTGTAGATAAATACAACCAAAACAGACCCAGAAAATTATTCCCTCTTAATGGAAAAATTATCAGGCCCTGAGCAAGGTGATTTAGGAAGGTAAAAATTGGTCAAATGGAACAAAGTTAAATTCATGGATTACAGGTCCAAGATGAATGATAATAAAATTCTAAAACTGATCTATCAGAAATTTTGTTCTAAAAGACATAACGAAACTACATGATTAAATTAATAATAGATGATGCTCAAAGTTTTTATTATTGGAGAAGACTCATGCATTAAGTCAATGACAAAGAAACTAAAAGACGGATTTCATTTTATCCTGAGTCAACTACAGATGAAAAGTAAACATTTACAATAATTGCTAATAGTACGCACTTTTCTTACCTCATTTTCATTGCCAACTGAACTCTTCCTTGACGATTTATACTGAAAAATATTTAAAATACATAGTTTATTTTTCTTTAACATATGAATTCTCTACTAAATTATATGTGATTATATTTGATATTTTAATGAAATTACCTGATACTAAATTTAAGTACAAAACCATTTTTAAATAGTCCTACTACTATCAGCTAACACTTACAGAATAGTGCTTTCTATGTGCAAGGCATTGTACTAAATACTTTACATATATCAAGTAATATTTCCCTCCTAAGTCAACCACATTTCCCACTTGTTGAGTTTTGGAATCTGTGGGTTGTCTTAGATTTCTCCTTTTCCTTAGTTCACAATATCCAATACATCATCAAGTCAATTTTTTGTAATCTCTCACAAATTTACTTCTCCTGAATTTTTACAACTAACCATCTTATCCTAGAACCTCATTATCTCGCACCTAGTCTGTATTCTCTCCATTCTAACAAATCACCTATTACTAAGAGACTACTGAATTCAGGATAAAGCAAAAAGAAACACTATATTAAACGTATATATTGACTGTCCAATAATAGTAATAATGATAATAGCTAACACTTATGCTAGCGCTTACTATATGCCAGGAAAAGATTAAAGTTCCCTATATTTATTAACCCATTTAATCTCCATAACAATCTTGTAAGATAAATACTATTATCATTCTGGTTTTACACTGAGGGACAGAGGTAAGAGCCTCAGTAACAAAAATGCTAACGTGTGAAAAAAAATGCTCCTTAGAATCAAGGAAATGAATTTGACAACCATTGGAGATCTTACTTCTGGTTCCTCCTCACTCCAAATGATCCTGCTTATCACTGGCAGATTAACCTTCTCAAAGCATAACTTGCAACTCATAACCGTCCTATGGAAAAACCTATCTTTTGGATTATGTCTAAACTTCTCTGCTGGCACTCAAGGTTCTATTTAATGGCTCCCTTTACTTATGCAGCTTTATCTTCCATAACCTTTAGAAAAATATATAACCTTCTTGATATCTCAACCACAAATTGGGGGATGAGCTGTATTAGGGATTACAAATGCAAGGCATATGTTCCTCTACTGCTTCTCATGTAACTTATGACAACTATCAGTAACCTACTAGGTTGCACTTTCCAGTTGTTCCCAGACATAGCCTCAATATGCTTTCAACCCAGTGTTCCAGGTAGCCACTGACTAAAATCACAACACCCACAGGAAGGAACCTTCACAACCTTGGATTTGGTAGTGATTTCTTATATATATACAAAAAACACAAGCAACAAAATAAAAAAGATAAAATGAACATTTGTCAAATTAAAAATTTTGTACATCAAAGGACACTATAAAGAAAATGAAAAGACAAGCTACAGAATGGAAGCAAATAACTGTGAACCATATATCTGATATGGTTTAATATCCAGAATATATAAAGAATTGCTACAACTCAACAGCAAACAGGCAAATAATCCAATTTAAAAATGGGCAAAGAAAAGATGGAAACCACCCAAGTGACCATCAAATGATGAACAGATAAACAAAATGTAATATATACATATGATGGAATACTATTCAGCTATAAGAAGGAATGGAGTCCTGATCATGCAACAACATGGATGAACCTTGAAGACCTTATGTTGAGTGAAATAAGATAGACACAAAAAGACAAATATTGTATGGTCTCAGTAATACGAACTGATTATAATGAGCAAACTCATGGAGTTAAAGTCTACAGTATTGGTTACCAGAAGATAGAATGAGAGTAGAGAATGGGGAGCTGATGTTTATTTTGTACAGAATTTTTAAAAGGTTGATTGTGAATATTTGGAAATAGAGGTGATGAAATTTATTGTGAGGATAATTAACAGCACTGAATTATTTATGTGAATGTAGTTAAAAGGGGAAGTTTACAGGTCATGGATGTCAATGTCACTAGAAGGAAAGCTACAGAATAAAACATCAAACTGTATAACACAGAGAACCCTGCTCTGGATGAAGACTGTGGCTAATTGTACAAATATAAGAATGTTCCTAAATGAACTAGAACAAATGTCCATCACTATTACAATGTGTTAATAATAGGGTGGTATATGGGAAAAAATACAACTAATGCAAATTATGGGCTACAGTTAACAGTAATATTGCAATATTCTTTCATCAGTTGCAACAAAGGTGACTGTACCAATGCTAAGTGTCATTAATAGCGCGTATAAGGGACATGGGATTTTTCTTTTTGGAGCAATGAGAATGTTCTCAACTTGATTTTGGTGATGAATGCAGAACTCTGTGATTACACTGGGAACCACTTTGGATGGATTGTATGGTACATGAATAAAACAGTTTAAGAAAATGGGCAAAGGACTTGAATAGGCATTTCTCCAAAGAAGATATTAGAATCTTTTTTAGATTAAAGAAAAATCTCAGCAAGGTTAGGCAATTTGCCAAAGTCATGCAGCTAGTAGGTAGCCAAGTATGACTGGAGCTCATATGGTTTGAGTCTAGGAACCCATGCTCTTAACTATGCCATACTCTTATTTCTAAATCTTGAATGATTAGTAGGAATTTGTCAATAAAAGGACTAATGAACATTCCCAGAAGAGTAAAATCACAATGGAATAAAAGAGCACAACCTGTGCAGAAAACAAAGGGTAGTTCAGCACTGATAGTGAGGAGAGTGAAGTGTGACAGGTGATGAAACAGGAGAAGTAAGTAAGGGGTGTCCCATGAGGAAGTTAGAAGTCCAAACTTAACCCTGTTGGTAATGGGAAGCCAAAAAGGAAATTTAAGCAGGGAATGTCTCAAAGACCATGAAACTAGAACAAGGGTGCCATTAAGAATCTATTAAAGACTATGGCACTGTGGCCATGGTGGAGGGGACGGCAGTGCTGAGGTGGAACAGGGCCAGCCCCAAGGCACAGGATTTCTATAATTGGCCTGATGAATCTTTTGATGAAATGGACAATACCCTAGCTGTTCAGCAGTATATTAAACAGAACATAAGGGCAGATTGCTCCAATATTGACAAAATTCTTGAACTACCTGAAGGCCAAGATGGTGTATGGAAGTACGAACATTTAAGGCAGTTCTGCCTTGAGCTAAATGGACTTGCTGTCAAACTTCAGAGTGAGTGCCATCTAGATACATGTACTAAAATGAAAGCAACTGAACAATGGATTTTAATTTGTGCAGCTCTTAAAACTCCAAGAGTGTCCTGCCATACACTATACTAGGCACAAACTTAATGGTGCTACATGTCTTCTGAATAGCAATAAATATTTTCCCAGCAGAGTTAGCATAAAGTAATCATCTGTAGCAAAACTAGGATCAGTATGCTGTAGGATTTACAGAATATTTTCACATGCTCATTTTAATCATTGGCAGATATTTGATGAATATGAAAATGAAACATTTTTGTGTTCTCATTTTAACTAAATTTGTGATGAAACATAATTTGATGTCCAAGGATAACCTGATTGTACCAACTTTAGAAGAGGAAGTACAGAATTCAGTTTCTGGAGAAAGTGAAGCATGAAGGTAATCAGAGAAAAATGTACTGACCACATAATTAACATCAATTATGTACTGTATATATACCATTTTAGACACATCAATCATGTATCCATATTATAGCTTTTTTGTTTAGTTTAGGTTTTTCTTTACTTTAGAAGTCCAGTTATCTTGGAGTTTATTTAAACTAAGAGAAAAAGGCCATAATGTTTTCATGCAATATGTATGTGGTTTTTAAAATACCAATTATGGCAAATAGAAAGAATTAGGAATGCTGCACTTGTGAGCCACATAAAACACCAACATTTTTGATTGTAGATAATTAAAGAACTGTCTGAAACACTTCACAAGATACTGTAGTAGCTGAAACATAGAGGTTTAGTTGGGCACAGGAACTCAGTTTAAAAACAAACAGAAAAATCACACTGGAACTACTTGATTTCTTTAAAATCACTGAGCAAGAAAAGGAATACTGAACTTCACATACGGATTTTACACGCCTTCTATACAGTAGCTTAACTTAAATCCAGGAGCAAAAGTTAAGACTCTTCTCTATTTTGGTGAACAATTACATGGATTTTACCAAAGAATAACCATTTAAAATTTTTTTACTTAAAAGACAGCAGGCTTGGCACTTTTATACTGATGTTACCATTGTTAGTATTCCTTGGGAATTCCTAAGATTCATATTTTTTTACAACTGCTTCAGCCCAGGCTGGAGCTCCTGCTAAACCACCCCAAGATTTCATCAGTTTATTCTGTGCTTCAATTTCTATCACAGTCTCATTCATGCTGGCTCCCAATACCATTCCCCCCTTATCCATTTCTACAAGATTACTGTGAACCTTGTCTGCAACGGGAAAAAATTTTCTTTTTTTTTTAATTCATTTTATTGAGATATATTCACATACGACACAGTCATACCAAACAGAGCATACATTCGATTGTTCACAGCACCATTACATAGTTGTGCATTCATCAACAAAATCAATCCCTGACACCTTCATTACCACACACACAAAAATAACAAGAATAATAATTAAAGTGAAAAAGAGCAACTCAAGGAAAAAAGAACACTGGGTGCCTTTGTTTGTTTGTTTGTTTTTTCCCTTCCCCCATTTTTCTACTCATCCATCCATAAACTAGACAAAGGGGAGTGTGGTCCATATGGCTTTCTCAATCACATTGTCATCCCTCATAAGCTACATTTTTATACAATCATCTTCAAGATTCATGGGTTCTGGGTTGTAGTTTGATAGTTTCAGGTATTTACTGCTAGCTACTCCAGTTCACTAGGACCTAAAAAGGGTTGTCTATACTGTGCGTAAGAGAGCCCACCAGAGTGACCTCTCGGCTCCTTTTGGAATCTCTCTGCCACTTATTTCATTTCCTTTCACATCCCCATTTTGGTCAAAAAGATGTTCTCCGTCCCACGATGCCAGGTCTATATTCCTCCCCGAGAGTCACAGTCCACGTTGCCAGGGAGATTCACTCCCCTGGGTGTCTGATCCCACGTAGAGGGGAGGGTAGTGATTTCACCTGCCAAGTTGGCTTAGCTAGAGCGAGAGGGCCATATCTGAGCAACAAAGAGGTACTCGGGAGGAGGCTCTTAGGCACAATTATAGGGAGGCCTAGCCTCTCCTTTGCAGCAACAGTCTTCAAAAGTGGAAGTCCTATGGTAGAGGGCTCAACCCATCAAACCACCAGTCCCCTATGTCTGTGAGCACATCAGCAACCATCGAGGTGGGGAAGCCCAATACCCCTGCATTCTCCACCAGCTCCACAAGGGGGCTCTGCATACTTTTTTCATTGTTTTTTTTTTTTAATTAACTTTTTTTAATCAACTATATCAAAAAAAATTTTAAAAACATACGGTAACAAAAAATTTCAAACAAACCATAAGAAGGGAGTAAGAAAAAGACAACTAACCTAAGATAACTACTTTACTTCCAACATGTTCCTACTCTACCCCAAGAAAGTAACCTAATATAGCAACATTTCTCTGAAACTATTCCTACTATACCCATCAGAAATTAACAGACCATAGTCATTCCTGGGCATTCCCAAAACATTAAATTTACCCACGATAGCTTACCTGCTCTTATTGGGTTATCATTCCCCCTGCCTTAATTGCTCTCTATCGCTAGTTCCCCTACATTCTACATTATAAACCATTTGTTTTACATTTTTCAATGTTCACATTAGTGGTAGCACATTATATTTCTCTTTTTGTGCCTGGCTTATTTCGATCAGCATTATGTCATCAAGGTTCATCCATGTTGTCATATCTTTCACGTCATTCCTTCTTACTGCCGTGTAGTATTCCATCGTGTATATATACCACATTTTATTTATCCACTCATCTGTTGAAGGACATTTGGGTTGTTTCCATCCCTTGGCAATTGTGAATAATGCTGCTGTGAACATTGGCTTACAGATACCTGCTTGTGCCACTGCTTTCAGATCTTCCAGGTATATACCGAGAAGTGCAATTGATGGATTGAAGGGTAACTCTATATCTAGTTTTCTAAGGAACTGCCAGACTGACGTCCAGAGTGGCTAAACCATTATACAGTCCCACCAACAGTGAATAAGAGTTCCAATTTCTACACATCCTCGCCAGCATTTGTAGTTTCCTGTTTGATTAATGGCAGCCATTCTGATTGGTGTCAGATGGTATCTCATTGTGGTCTTAATTTGCATCTCTCTAACAGCCAGTGAAGTTGAACATTTTTTCATATGTTTCTTGGCCATTTGTATTTCCTCTTCAGAGAACTGTCTTTTCATCTCTTTTGCCCATTTTATAATTGGGCTGTCTGTACTATTGTCATTGAGTTGTAGGATTTCTTTATATATGCAAGATATCAGTCTTTTGTCAGATACTTGGTTTCCAAAAATTTTTTCCATTGAGTTGACTGGCTCTTTACCTTTCTGACAAATTCCTTTGAGGTACAGAAACTTCTAAGCTTGAGGGGTTCCCAACTATCTATTTTTTCTTTTGTTACTTGTGCTTCAGGTGTAAAGTCTAGGAAGTGGCCACCTAATACAAGGTCTTGAAGATGTTTCCCTACATTATCTTCTAGGAGTTTTATGGTACTTTCTTTTATATTGAGATCTTTGATCTACTTTGAGTTAATTCTTGTGTGGGGTGTGAGGTAGGGGTCCTCCTTCGTTCTTTCAGATATGGATATCCAACTCTCCCAGCCCCATTTGTTGAAAAGACTGTTATGTCCCAGTTCAGTGGCTTTGGGGGCCTTATCAAAGATCAGTCGGCCATAGATCTTGGGGTCTATCTCCAAATTCTCAATTCGATTCCATTGATCAATATGTCTATCTTTGTGCCAGTACCATGCTGTATTGACAACTGTGGCTTTATAATAAGCTTCAAAGTCAGGGAGCATAAGTACTCCCACATCATTTTTCTTTTTTAGACTGTCTTTAGCAATTCGAAACATCTTCCCTTTCCAAATAAATTTGATTACTAGCTTTTCAATGTTTGCAAAGTAGGTTGTTGGAATTTTGATAGGGATTGCAATGAATCTGTAGATGAGTTTAGTAGAATTGACATCTTAATGACATTTAGCCTTCCTATCCACGAACATGGAATATTTTTCCATCTTTTAAGGTCCCCTCCTATTTCTTTTAGTATAGTTATGTAGTTTTCTTTGTGTAGGTCTTTTACATATTTGGTTAAGTATACTACTTGATTTTTTTAGTTGCTATTGAAAATGGTATCTTTTTCTTGAGTGTCTCTTCAGTTTGTTCATTTCTAGCATATAGAAACATTACTGACTTATGTGCATTAATCTTGTATCCCGCTACTTTACTAAATTTATTAGCTCTAGTAGCCATATTGCCAATTTCTAAGGGTTTTCCAGATAAAAGATCATATCATCTGCAAACAATAACAGTTTTACTTTTTCCTTTCCAATTTGGATGCCTTTTATTTCTTTGTCTTGCTGGATTGCCCTGGCTAGCATTTCCAACACAATGCTGAATAATAGTGGTGACAGCGGGCATCCTTGTCTTGTTCCTGGTCTTAGAGGGAAGGCTTTCAGTCTCTCGACATTGAGTATTATGCTGGCTGTGGGTTTTTCATATATGCTCTTTATCATATTGAGGAAGTTTCCTTCAACTCCTACCTTTTGAAGTGTTTTGATCAAAAAGGGATGTTCGATTTTGTCAAATGCTTTTTCAGCATCTATTTAGATGATCATTTGATTTTTCCCTTCTGATTTGTCAATGTGTTGTAATACATTGATTGATTTTCTGATGTTGAACCATCCTTGCATGCCTGGAATGAACCCCACTTGGTCATGGTGTATGATTTTTTAATGTGTCTTTGCATTCGATTTGCAAGTATTTTGTTGATGATTTTTGCATCTATATTCATTAGGGAGATAGGCCTGTAGTTTTCCTTTTTTATAGCATCTTTGCCTGGTTTTGGTATTAGATTGATGTTAGCTTCATAAAATGAGTTAGGTAGTGTTCCATTTTCTTCAATGTTTTGAAAGAGTTTAAGTAAGCTTGGTGTCAATTCTTTTTGGAAAGTTTGGTAGAATTCCCCTGTGAAGCCATCTGGCCCTGGGCATTTATTTGTGGGAAGCTTTTTTGATGACTGATTGGATCTCTTTGCTTGTGATTGGTTGGTTGAGGTCTTCTGTTTCTTCTCTGGTCAATCTAGGTTGTTCATATGTTTCCAGGAAATTGTCCATTTCCTCTACATTTTCCAATTTGTTGGCATACAGTTGTTCATAGTATCCTCTTATAATTTTTTTAATTTCTTCAGGACCCGCAGTAATGTCACCTTTCTCATTCATTAGTGTGTTTATATGGGTCTTCTCTCCTTTTAATTTTGTCAGTCTAGCTAGGGGCTTGTCAATCTTGTTGATCTTCTCAAAGAACCAATTTTTGGTGTTATTTATCCTCTCTATTGTTTTTTTGGTCTCTATGTCATTTATTTCTGCTTTACTCCTTGTTATTTCTTTTCTTCTACTTGGTTTAGGATTGGTTTGCTGTTCATTTTCTAGCTTCTTCAGTTGATCCACTAGTTCTTTGATTTTGGTTCTTTCTTCCTTTTTAATATAGGTGTTTAGTGCTATAAATTTCCCCCTCAGTACCGCTTTTCCTGCATCCCATAGGTTTTGGTATGTTGTGTTCTCATTTTCATTCGTCTCTATATATTTAGCAATTTCTCTCGCTATTTCCTCTTTGACCCACTGATTGTTTAGGATTGTGTTGTTTAACCTCCAGGTATTTGTGAATTTTCTAAGTGTCTTAGGGTTATTGACTTCTAATTGTATTCCACTGTGGTCAAACAATGTGCTTTGAATAATTTCAATTTTTTAAAATTTATTGAGGTTTGTTTTATGTCCCAGCATATGATATATTCTGGAGAAAGTTCCGTGAGCACTAGAGAAGAATGTGTATCCTGGTGATTCAGGATGTAATGTTCTATATATGTCTGTTAAATCCAATTCATTGATCAGATTGTTTAGGTTTTCAGTTTCCTTATTGGTCTTCTGTCTGGTTGATCTATCTATAGGAGAGAGTGATGTGTGATTATTGTGGAAGCAACAATTGCTTCCTTTAGTTTTCCAGTGTTTCTCTCATGTATTTTGTGGTACCTTGATTGGGTGCATAAACACTTGACTGTTATTTCTTCTTGTTGAATTGCCCCTTTTATTAGTATGTAGTGGCCTTCTTTGTCTCATAACATCCTTGAATTTAAAGTCTATCTTATCTGAAGACTAATATTGGTACTCCTGCTTTCTTTTGTCTGTAGCTTGTATGAAATATTTTTTCCATCCTTTCACTTTCAATTTCTTTGTGTCCCTGTGTTTAAGATGAGTCTCTTGTATGCAACATATTGATGGTTCATTTTTTTTTAATCCATTCTGCCAATCTGTATCTTTTGATTGGGGAGTCTAATCCATTTACATTCAATGTTATTACTGTAAAGGCATTTCTTGAATCGGCCATCTTATCCTTTGGTTTAATTTGTCATATATATTTTTCCCTCTCTGTATTAATATCCTTTAATGTATCCATACTGAATGTCTTTAGTACTAAACCTTTCTCAATTGCTCTCTCTGCTTTCTTTGTTTCTCTGTCGGTAGGGCTCCCTTTAATATCTCAAGTAGGGCAGGTCTCTTGTTAGCAAATTCTCTCAGCATTTGTTTGTCTGTGAAAAATTTAAGCTCTCCCTCAAATTTGAAGGGGGCTTTGCTGGATAAAGAATTCTTGTTTGGAAATTTTTCTCTCTCAGAACTTTAAATATGTCATGCCACTGCCTTCTCGCCTCCATGATGGCTGCTGAGTAGTCACTACGTGGTCTTATGCTGTTCCCTTTGTATGTGGTGAATTGTTTTTCTCTTGTTGCTTTCAGAACTTGCTCCTTCTCTTCAGTATTTGACAGTGTGATCAGAATATGTCTCGGAGTGGGTTTATTTGGATTTATTCTATTCAGAGTTTGCTGGGCATTTATGATTTTTGTATTTATGGTATTTAGAAGATTTGGGAAGGTTTCCCCAACAATTTCTTTGAATACTCTTCCCAGACCTTTACCCTTCTCTTCCCCTTCTGGAACACCAATGAGTCTCATATTTGGACGTTTTATATTATCTATCATATCCCTGAAGTCCATTTCGATGTCTTCGATTTTTTTCCCCATTCTTTCTTTTGTTCTTTCATTTTCTGTTCTGTTGTCTTCCAGGTCACTGATTTGTTGTTCAACTTCCTCTAGTCTTGTACTATGAGTATCCTGAATCTTTTTAATTTGGTCAACAGTTTCTTTAATTTCCATAAGATCGTCTATTTTTTTATTTACTCTTGCAATTTCTTCTTTATGCTCTTCTAGGGACTTCTTCATGTCCTTTATATCCTGTGCCATGCTCTTCTTCATGTACTTTATATCCTGTGCCATGGTCTCATTGTTCATCTTTAGTTCTTTCATTAATTGCTCCAAGTACTGTGTCTCCTCTGATCTTTTGATTTGGGTGCTTGGGCTTGGGTTATCCATATCATCTGGTTTTTTCATATGCTTTAAAATTTTCTGTTGTTTTTGGCCTCTTACCATTTGCTTAACTTGACAGGGTTCTTTTAGGATTTGTAGATAGATTAAAACCACTTATCTCTAATTTGTCAGATCTACAGCTTCTTGGAGTACACTTTAACTAACCAGCATGTGGCATCCGTGAGCCACCTATTCCCCTCAAGCCACTTCTCCCCCACTTTGTCTTTGTGGTGAGTGGGAGTGTGAGTCTTGTGGGGTCCAATTGGTGTACCAAGCTTGCGTGTGTAGTTGGTGTTGCCCGCCTTGTATATGGGGTGTGTTTCTGGGTGGTCGGTGTGGGGGGGTGGCTCTAACAATCAAATCTCCCTGGTGCTCCTGGAGATTTAAAGCTGCTGAAGTAGTCTAATCTTTCAGTTCAGTCCCGCCACAGTTTGTCTCTGCTGCTGAGCCACAAGTCCTTGGTATCGGCTTATGGTCCCTGAGACTTGCAAGTGGGTCCCTCTTCCAGGCCGTGCACCCTCAGGTCCTCTGTTGAGGGATGACTGTGCTATGTCACAGGTGAGCGCCGTACCCCCAGGGTGGTTCTGGGCTTCAGGGCTGTGTAGGGAGGCTCCCAGTCTGCTGAAAGAATGGATGAATGGGGTGTATTAATTCACACTGCTCCGCCTTCCCACCTCTGGGACAACCAGAGAAGGGCCCTGTCTTCCCACCTTTGCATATGTGCCTGATTTTGTTGTAGTCCAGCTCTTTCCCATATTATGTTCATCCCCAACTCCAAAAGTCTGTTTTGTTTTGTTTTGTTTTGTTTTTCCTGTTTTTGCTAGTGCTACCTCCTCTCCTCTGGGATGACTGCTCTCAGATTTTCCATGTCTGGTCTCAGTCTACCTATGTTTGGAGTTTTTGATCAGCAGTCTGAGTTTTCAACCAGAGCTGCAACTGTAATTTTCCCTCCTAGTTCCCAGCACTGATAACCCTCTTCCCACAGGACTGTACCTGGCAGGGAGGGTTACAGGTACCCTGGCCACAAAAACTTACAGATTTCACTGATCTCAGCATTTCCACATGTTCATGAGTGTTGTATGAAGTATGCCCAAAGTCAAATTGCTCTGCGGTGTCTGGTCCACGCAGTTCCTGGCTTTCTACCTACTTCCCTGGAGGAGTAACTAAAACGTACACCTCACCACTCTGCCATCTTGCCCACCCCCTCTAGTTTAGGTTTTTGTACACTGTGTGTAGCCTTTTAAAATGGGAAATGCTGTTTAAGTTATAAATGACCTATATATTCACCAGTGTGGCTCTCATGGTTTTTAAATAAGATTAGTATTATCAGTTTATAATGCCTGTTAATAAAAGAATTTATGGTTTGATAAAATTGCTGCTAAACAATCATTGGATTACAATCCTCCTCAAATAAACCCATCTATAAAAAGAGTGAACTTGAGGTTTCACACAAGCCATTTACTATAGAAATGGTAAAGTTTTCCTTTGGTTTTTATCCCCAAGTTTAGATATTCTAGAAAATGCTGTAGTACATAGTTGAGTCTTAATTTTTCAAATATGTGATAAAAGTATTTTAAAATTCTGTTTATAGTTTTTGATCTGCATATTATAATTAATGTGAATATCCAAATATAAATGCAAATAAAGTATCAGTAACACCTAAATCATTTTACTATACCACATAAAGTATATTCTTGGCCAGCATATCTGGAAAGGATTTACCTTTCTGCAAAAATGGATGTTACATGCAATATGAGATAACCATGAGGCAAGTAAATGATGTACCCACTGGAAATCCCACTGTCTATCCCATCTGAATTCCCTTAACCCTCTCCGTAAACTGCATTAGCTGAGAAGCTTTACATCAAACTGTTATTTAGTGGTAGCTTATCCTTATTTATATTTGTATTCATTGCATACACATTATACCTCATATTAGCAATTACATTACTCTACAGGAAATATGTATTGGCATAGGCTCTTACCTTTGCTTTACAAAATTGTTCTAACTACTTGGAAAATAGTCTTTAAAATAGTTTCACTCTTCTTATTCATAACATTAATTTTTTCATTTAACCTTTGAGGTAGCATTTAGGTAGAGTTGAAAGAATATTATAATATTTATTTTGTACCCTCTCCCCACGAAGTTTATGTTTGAATTATATGCACATGTGAGATTATTTGCAATAGTTTGCAGGTTTCAAGAGTGTAAATGAATAATCATACATTTTTTGGACTGTGTTATAATTCATTGTCTTAAGAAGGATTTAACTGCAGATTTAATAATCTAATAATCTGTTGGTTGCAGTTTTTAAAAAGGCACTGGATGTCTAACTGCCAAACTGTCTGAAGGGAGGCACTAAGAAAGGATAAAAAAAATTGTACATGTAGTGAAGTAAATATTTAAATCCATCACTTGAATAGATTTAACAAACACAGGGAACTTCTTTTTTGTTTTTAATTTCATTTTCCTTTGATAAAAGGCTCATTTTGAAATGAAGATGAAAATGTATTCATCTTACTTGAATGTGAGGAAATGATTCATACAATATGAGACAAGTATGTACAGTAAAAATGTGGGAAATAGTAGCATACTGAGACTGTGTGTAAAATTTATGCCTTTCTAAGCCTAGCAGCCTATTTGGCTTTGAACAGTGTTATCCCAGCAGCCATTCATTACTGTGCCCAGCCCACAACTATTTATTTTTCTTTTTTTTTATTTTGAAATAAATTCAAAGTTATAGGAACAGTTGCAAAAACAATACTAACCACATACACAGAATTCCATCATACCCTGACCCCCCTCCCCCGATAGCTCAATCCACCAACTTTA
Organism: Choloepus didactylus; assembly: GCF_015220235.1. NCBI lineage: Eukaryota > Metazoa > Chordata > Mammalia > Pilosa > Megalonychidae > Choloepus > Choloepus didactylus. Next base: position 136,746,217 of record NC_051334.1, read on the forward strand.
ACATGCTGTCACATCGCTATTTCTTTCCCTCCCTCCCTATCTATCATCCATCATCTATTGCTCTGTCTTCTGAACATGAGAGCTAGCCGCACACATCCTTGAACATACACTATAATTCACGTATACACTTCCCATGAACAAGAACATTCTTTTATGCAATCCCATTAAGTGCAGCTAAGAAGTACAAGACATTCAACAATGATACAAAGCTTACATTCTATATTTCCTTTTCTTATGTCTCAACTGTGTCCCTTTAAGCCACCTGTCTTCTATCCTCCAATCCCATCCAAGTTCATCCTTGGCATTCAATTGTCATCTATTTAGACTGTCTTTTTTTTTTTTTCAATTGTGGAGACATATATACAGCCTAAATCTTCCCATTCCACCCCCTCCCTAGCCTTCCATTAGTGGGATTAATCACATTTAGAATGCTGTAATGCTCTTTCCCATCATCCATTACTAGAAATTTCCCTTCACCTCAAACAGCAACCCTACACTCATTTCTTAACTCCCCATTGCCCCTTCCCCCATTTCTCTTAACCCAAACTCTACTTTTCATCTCTATGGTTATATTCTCTGATAATTTCTTTGTGTTTACTGTGGGGCTTAAAATTAACCTCTTAAATCCATATCAATCTTGTTTTTCTTTGATACCACCTTCACTTCAATAGGACACATTAACTATGTTCCTTTACTCCTCCATTCCCCCACCTTTATATAGTTGTCTAAAATTACATATTTTACATTGAGTTCAAAACCACTGATTTGTCATTAGAGTTTGTGTATTTTATATCATGTAGGAAGTAAATAGTGGAGTCACAGTTCAAAAATTATTGACTTCTATTTGTATTCCATTGTGTTTGGAGAATGTGCTTTGAGTATATTCAATTTTTTTTTTTTTTTAATTTCTTGAGGCTTCTTTTATGTCCCAGCTTACGGACCCTTCTGGAGAAACATCCGTGATCACTAGAGAAAAATGAGTGTCTTGGTGATTTGGGATGTAAGGTACTATATGTCTGTTAAAATTCTCTATATCTCTTTCTTCTTTCTTTGTTTCTCTGTTGGTAGGGCTCCCTTTAGAATCTGAAGTAGGGCAGGTCTTTTATTGGCAAAGTCTCTCAGCATTTGTTTGTCTGTGAAAAATTTAAGCTCTCCCTCAAATTTGAAGGAGAGCTTTGCTGGATAAAGTATTCTTGGTTGGAAATTTTTCTCTCTCAGAACTTTAAATATGTCATGCCACCGCCTTCTCGCCTCCATGGGGGCCGCTGAGTAGTCACAACTTATTCTTATGTTGTTTCCTTTGTACGTGGTGAACTGCTTTTCTCTTGCTGCTTTCAGAACTTGCTCCTTCTCTTCAGTATTTGACAGTGTGATCAGAAAATGTCTTGGAGTGGGTTCATTTGGATTTACTCTATTTGGAGTTTGCTGGGGATTTATGCTTTGTGTATTTATATTGTGTAGAAGGTTTGGGAAGTTTTCCCCAACAATTTCTTTGAATACCTTTTCTAGACCTTTACCCTTCTCTTCCCCTTCTGGGACACCAATGAGTCTTAAGTTTAGACGTTTTATTTTATCTATCATATCCCTGAGATCCATTTCGATTTTTTCGATTTTGTTCTCCATTCTTTCTTTTGTTCTTTCATTTTCTGTTGTGTGGACTTCTAGGACACTGAGACGTTGTTCAGCTTCCTCTAGTCTTGTATTGTGAATATCCAGAGTCTTTTTAATTTGGCCAACAGTTTCTTTTATTTCCATAAGATCTTCTATTTTTTTATTTACTCTTGCAATGTCTTCTTTATGCTCTTCTAGGGTCTTCTTTATGTCACTTATATCTCAGGCCATGGTCTTCTTGATGTCCTTTAAATCCTTTGCCATGTTTCCATTCCTCGATTGTAGTTCTTTGATTAATTGTGCGAGGTACTCTGGCTCTTCCGATATCTTGATTTGTGTGTTTGGAGTTGGATTCTCCATATCGTCTGGTTTTATCATATGCATTAAGATTTTCTGTTGTTTTTGGCCTCTTTGCATTTGCTTTGCTTGATAGAGTTCTTTCAGGTTGTAAAAAAAAATACCTATCTAATTTTTCAGAAACACAGTTTGGTGATGTACACTTTCTCTAACTAACCAGCAGATGGCGTCTGTGAGTCACCTATACCCCTCAAGTCAGTTCTCCACCTTGTCCCCGCAGTGTGTGGGGAAATGATTCTTGTGGGGTTCAGTTGGAGAACTCAGTTTGGGTGTGTTGCTGGAGCCATCCTCCCTGAATGTGGGGTGTGTGTACGGGTGGCCAGGGAGGAAGGACAGTTTTAATATTCAAATCCCCCAGGTTCCCGGGGATTCAAGGACACTGCAAGAGTCTAAGCCTTCATTTCATTTCAGCCCCAGACCCTCTCCCTCGCTGTCCCAGAAACCACCGGACTTGGCGTAGCGTCCCTGGGTTCTCCAAGCGGGTCCCTCTGCCCAGCCGCAATCCTCCAGGACCTCTGCCAAGAGAATGCCATGCTACGTCACCAGTGCGCGCTGTCCCTCAAGGGAAGCCCCAGGCCGCCAGGCCGTGCCAGGGCGCTTTCAGCCTGATGCAAAGATGGCCGAACGGGGCATCTCCACACCCCCCTCCTCGCACAGTTCCTCCTTCCCAGCTCCAGGACAACTGGCGGGGCTCTGGGCTGTGGGCAAGGCCCCGGGCAGGAGTTTATCCAGCCCTCCGGGGAGCCAGCTGCTAGCCGCAGGGTTTCTTTCTGCTTCCGGCTCTCCCCTCCTTTCCCCCGGCCCCAAGGGTATCTGCAGCGGGCTATCTTCCAGGCCAGACACCGAGAGGCCGGCCCAGCCCCCTCTTGCTGTGTTTTACTGCGTGGCTCCCACTATCGCAGCTGCAGCCGCTCTTGGGTTTTTCCCTTTTTTTTTTTCTTTAAAAGAGCCCATCAGTCTCCAGACACCAAACCCTGGCTTTCCCAGACCGCCGCGTGGCTGCAGGTCTTCCAGCCAGCTTACTCACTCATTTCAGAATGCAGGCTCCCGGTTTCACCAAGTATACAGCCTCTGTGGAACTAGAAGACCTCGTCCAGCTGGCACTTCACTGTAACCGGTATTCTGGGTCACTTTCTAGTTTTTATCTAGTGTTTTTCACGGAGGTGTATTTTTGCCCTGTCTCACCTAGCCGCCATCTTAGTTTTTCCCCCACAACTATTTTTTAGGAAGTTTTGTGTTCACAATGAAATGAGTGTTGACTTTGAAATTATGCATTTATATTAATGTTACTATAAACCAATGGGAATAGTAATTTTTAAATGAACTTGCTAAGTATTGAGAAACTAAACTACTAAACTATAAATTATATATTAATGTAGCTGCTTTCTCTAAAAGGCATCTCACAATGAATTTCTGTTGCTTGACTATTTTCTTGGCGAACATTTGAACTAAGGCAGTGACTGGGATCGGTGATCTAGCTAAGTATTTTGAAAAACATTGGTTTGGTGTTCACAGGGAAAGAAAATATAATATTTTTCCCACTCAAAAAAAGAGAGAAGCTATTAAAATTGCCCAGACAAGAAATTATTAGGGTTCTAACAAAGGGCAGTGGAGATGGAAAAGAGGCGATGACTTAGAGAAAGGATGTATAATTAACAGAGCTGATGACCAAATCAGATGAAAAGAAGGAGAGAGGGAAAAATCAAGGAGAACCAAGGTATCCAGCTTAGATGGGTGGATATTGCGACCATTAATTAAATTACAGAATAGAGAGCAGGAGCAAGTACCCAGGTTGGGGGGGGGGGGGTGTATATGCATGTTGGGCATACAGCCAATCAGAAACACAGGTCTATAGATCTGAAAAAAACATTCTGGGATGGAAATTTAGACTCAGCAGAGTATAAGTGGTATCTGGAGACATAAAATCTCCAGAGAGCTTTTAAGAGTAAGCAAACAGAAGGGCATGCATGCAAGAAGAAAAGTTAGGTAAGGGAATCAAAAAGATTACAAAAGAATCAGGGAAGAAAAACGAAGTAGAAACCAAGAAGGGAGTTTCAAAAAGAACTATGTAGTCATTGTTGTCAAACGGCAAAGTGGGTTTCAAAGTAAGGAGGTACATGTAACTTTTAGTGAGGGACTGAAATCATGGAGAAATGGAGGTGAATGCAGTGGGTTAAGGAGTGAGCAGAAACTAGAGACTTAGAAATGGCAAGTTTGGCCCTAAAAGAAAGCAAAGAAAAAGGCAACAGACTGGAGGACAATCAAGTTTAACGATAGAGGTCTGAGTACATTTATAAGGTGAAAAGAGAGAGAAAAGACATAGACGAATAAGAGGATAACTGATAAAGCGAAGAAACAGGATGATGCATTCAAGGACTCAAATAATGGGACATGTATTAATGCTACTCAACTACTATTCAAATTAAAAATATTCATTACACATGAAAACTTAGAAAGACCATATTTACTTTACATTACTGCACATACTTAAAGGTACCAAAACCTAATCCTAATATATACATAAAATTGGAAATATTCTATGTTTCAACTTTTTTACTGACCTAGTTGTCCCCAATTAGTCTGAATTACTGAAGTTTAACAATATTCTAAATTTGAATACTACAATAAAGACCAGGTTTACAAACCAGACAAGTAGAAAGGTCAGTTCATCTCTGAAGCTTATAATAATTTCACAGGAGAGACAAAGCTTTTGCACAAACTCTGATTCGAAACAAATCAGGATATGTCACAATCCCAGGAGGTGGCTTCCCCTTCCAATATAATACCAACCACGATCATAGAAAAGACATTAAAATATTTTCTTTAGGGTTATTCTTTAAATAAAAACATGTACTGTATTTGTAAGAGTCTTCATTACAATGTTTTATCATAATAGTAATGAGATACATTTGAAGACAAATATATATGGCATTTAAATAAATCAAATAATCCTTAAAACTAACTTGATATAATTACTATGCTTTTTAAAAAAATGTTTCATTAATTATCAAATCACTTAGAAATTCATGGTTTATCATTTTTACAAGAATTTTACATTAATTTACATTAAACATGATCAACAAAAAGTTAGATTTTCATTATTTGTTGAGTCTCTTATTAAAATACATTAATGAATTCCCTTAAAATAATTTTAATAATTTAATTAATAAAAGAATGTATTTCCTGGAATACCTTTACTTTGAGAAATGTAGCAATTTTATTTTAGCAACAAGGACACTAAATTTTACACACAAGACTAGTAATTTACCCAATAGTGTCTTGAGAGCCTAATAAAGTTAATACATCCCTCCTGCAGTATTTTACTTACTCATATAATCTAACCCAGTTTATCTTCTTGCTCACATAGTATGGCCAATATGTTGAAACACTTTGCTTAGTTGCAAGTGTTTACCTGAAAAAATACTATCCAAAATTAACCTTGGCAACTAAGAAGCAATAATGGAGAGCTGGACTTCCTACACTCACACACACATCGAATAACTACACTGAATAACAGCATCATGGATATTTTGCCATCGATAGAAACAAAGAAATCCCATAGCTCAGCCATTTATACATGATGGGATAAAATTGCACAATACCCCGTATGTTCCATAACATGGCAAAACTAAAGGATTCATCACTGAGCAAGCTCAGTGATAATTTGATATATATCTCAATTCTTCTTCAAGAGTACTGTATTTCAATGTTTAATGAACTATAAATCAATTTAAATTCAATAATATGTCCTATGAATCACCCCTTTCTATTCTCTGGAGATATGTGATTAAAACAAAGTTTCCTTTTTATCTTTTAAAGAAAGACACTTCATAGAAATTGATGATGAAAATACTGTCAGTTCTGAATAATAGTTGTGACTTCATTTAGAGTGTAGTATCTCAATTTTATAACGCTTTTTTGACATCTTAGGGAAAAAAATGTTGACATAATCCATTTTTTGTGGTGTCCTAATGCTGACATCTTCTGACTACTGAGGAGAACTACATATCTCCTTCAAACATTTCTCAGCCAAATATATTTAACTTCAGTGACTGAAGCTTATCTTTATACCTATGTTATTAAGGAAGAAGTGAACATTTGTTGAATGTTACATAATGGATATTTCAAATATCATCTCATTTGATCTCTTAGAAACTTCATAACATAACCAACATTACAGAAGATACATTTAAGTCATAAAAACTAGACACTATTATCAACAAATGATGCTATTACACAAAAGAATTGTCTATTTTTAAAAGGCTAACTAAGGCCTCTATTAAGACTTTTTAATTGAGCAGTTCATTTGGGTTACTATATATATTTAAAAGCAATAAAACTATTTATTGTAAAATATTTATTCATTTGATATCAGGCTATCTACAGCAGATAACAAAGCAGCATAGCACAGGCTGTGGATTCAAATCTTAGCTCTGCCACCTATTAGTTATGGGACCTCAGGCATATTACTTAAGCTCTCTGTGCTTTAATTTCCCCACCTGTAGAAGAGGAATGATAAGAGCTGTACTTACCTCATATGGTTGTTATAAAGATTAAATGAATCAATATTTGTAAAGCACTTAATAAGTGCTATGCAACTGTTCTGACATATAGTCGGAATTTGTGTAGTTTTACTATACTAGTTACACTAGTAACTAGTAGAAGATAAAATAAAATGTAAAATCTCTTTTATTAGTTAGAAGCACTAAAATTTCCACTATGACACTGGTCATTCAACAAGTTTTATCTATTAAAGTTTAGTGACTATGTTTGTTCAAGTTCCCATGAAGAAAAAAAGGGGATTTTAAATTAAATGACAGAATGAAAATAACTGAATCTGTAGGGGGTTGGGATAAATGATTTTCAGCATTACTGATCAGAGTTCTGCTCAGATGTCTTCCTCCTTTTGCCCATGTCTTTCATTTCTTCTTTATCTATTTCAGTGATCAAGTAACTCAAGGCTCATTAGAAGGATTCAGTAATTGTTTGTTGAGGGATTAAACTTATCACAGACTTGCTAACACATGTATTTATTGCTTTGGTCTTATAAGACATATAATATTTTTGTTTTGGCCATATGATAGTCTACTTCCAAATATATGTTATAATCCTGCACATGGAAACAGGCCAGTATGCAGATAGATCCACTTCTACCAAACAAAGAAAAACATGAAATATAGTCCTATTTATCGGTGATATAAATTTCAAATTACTTACAATTTAGATAATCATAATTTTTTAAAAGGCTAAAAACAGAATTTAGATAAACTTTGAGCTACGGGAAACAGAAAAGGTGCATAAAGACTAGAGAATTTGCTATTCATGGAGTACGGGGCCTTGTTTGCACTGTCAGAAATATCAATAATGGATAAGATTACTCCAAATTCTGATGACCTACCAGATAACAACCTTAACCACAAATAGATAATAACACAATATTCAAAAAGATATACAGAGTAAAATTTCATTGAACTCTGTAAAATGGAAATCTGGTATACTTCACAGAGGTCTGAGCTTTTGTTTTAGGTAAGATAAAACTGTTTCTTAAGAAATTTAGGAAGGTAGCAAGAAGAAAAGGAAATGTTCCAATGTAAGGGAAAAAACTGCTTTCAACCATTTATAGAATCACTTAAATAGCATTTATTTACATGGAAACAGTTAAATGCAAATTGCAAATACATGTCAATAATTTATCAAAACAAGAACAATAAAAGACTTTCTGGGCAACTCTTTTAAAAATTACTACATATTGCTACATAATACTACATATTGCTATATTGTATGTATAGCAATGTAGCATACATACATCTTTCTTGTTAAGCATTCAGTAATTCACAATTAAGATGGATGTACTCACTCAATTATTCTGAATTGCTGAAATTTTGTAGATTGAATTATACATCTACACCACATAAATGTGGGAAACCAAGATAAAATAACACATTCACAATTTATAATTAGAGATATATCCTATCTCATTGACTCAAAACAAAACAGATAAAATCAAAACCACTCATTACAAATTAAATTATGAAAATATAATAGAATACCTTGAAATATTCTTTTCTAATCTGTTTGCTCCGCCTCCTTTCTTCGCTCTGCCATATTATAGGCTGAGATTCTGGCCACTGTTGTACATCAATTCGATCCCTCTGATTTTCTAAGGGCTGTAATGAGAATTTCTTTTAACTAAATAAATGAGAACAAAATAATAGTTATAATAGTAATTTAATTTCCTCTTTACCTGCCACGTGAGGGGTGATAATGGTGAATTTACTTCATCTGCTGAGACACTAAACAAATAAAGATGCAGTAATATGTTAAAATCTTTAGAATTATCCTTAGGTGTACATTAAGAATATTATAAAGTTGCTATTTTGTCAGGAATCTAAAGAATTTACCCTTGCCTACACTTCAAACTAATAATGTAATACTTAAAGTTGACAAAAACATGTTTAAGTTCACAATAATAGATGTTCCTCAGGAAACATCAAAATGGATTTGCTTACTATCAGCCCTATATGCACAGACTATTTTAACAACCTTGCAGAGGCCAAAGAAACGTAATACCTAGAGTCATATAGTCATAGAACACAAAAGATATTTATTATATTGAAATCAGTAATTAAGGCAAAAAAGAATCAACTAATTATTTCTTCTGTAGAAATGCCAAAGAGCTCTGAAGAGTAATTCTTTTTCTCCTATTGAATTGCTGATTATGATACGCAACCATTTCACTTGGATACAGCATGGACTATGGAGGAATTTTTTTTATTTTAGTTTTTTGTTGGTATAAGGCAGACTGTGCAAGCCGTTTTGAGGTGGCAGATTTGAACAAAGAGGTCTTTGGGAAAATATGTAAACAAAACACCCACTAGAGCCACAATCTTTCAACACTGTTATGGAACTTCTCTACAATAAAATAAGTAAATGAAATAACATATAAAATTTAAAATTAGGCAGAAAAAGTAAAATTTCCAAAACTTATATAGAACACATGATTACCCAAAAGAGGTAAGGTTACCAGTGAAAGAAAAACAGACAAAAGTTAATAGTTTTCCTCTATATCAACTATAACCAATTAGAAAGTATACTGGGGAAAATTTCATCCATAAAAAGGAAGGAAAAGTATAAATACCTAGGAAGAAACTTAACTAGACATGCACAGGCTTATATGATAAAACTACAAATGTCTATTAAGGGACTTGAACAAATAGGAAGTTATTAGGCAGAAACAGTAAATATTATAGATACAATTTCTCCAAATTTTGGTGTGTTTTAGAAATTTGATAAAAGAGCTATAAAAATTTGGAAGAATGTATGATCAAGAGGAGGAAAAATATATAATAAAGGGGACTTCCTTACCAGGTAATAAAAAATATATTATATAAAATCACAGAAATAAACTGGTAGTAACTCCAGAATCTACAGATTTTTCAATGGAAGAACAGTATAGGACCACAAGTATAATAATTCAATATACGATAAAAATGACAATTAAAACCATTGTGCAAATGATGGATTATGTAACAAATACTGTTAACTGGTTACCCACTTATAAAATGCACACTGAAATAAAGAAAAAGAAAGAGAAGGGGAAGAGGAGGAGAAGAAGGGAGGAAAGGAGGGAGGAAAAAAACTAGATTCCCTACCTCAAGCCAAATGCCAAAATTAATGGATGGAAAGATTTAAATATAAAGAAACATGAAATCACATAGGTACCTGAAAAATATGGGCAGTAATTTTTAAATATTGGGGTGGTGAAGGCCTAAGTAGAAAATAATCAAAACTAAATACAGACAAACCCGAAGATAGAAAAAGCAAAAATTCAACTTTACTTCTGGCCAAAACAGAAGAACAGGGACTAGCTTTATCTCCCGATTGAAACAACTCAAAGAACGGACAAAAATATTAAATGATGAATTTTAAGATACTGACTACCAGGCAAAAAAGTACATTTATCCTTTAGAGATGGGTAATAGACAAGGTGAACCTCATTGCTGAGCTAGCTTGCTGCATGGAGAGAATTTCAAGGCTGCAGCACAGGGTGGGGGAACCAAGGCAGGGCCCATCAGGTTCCCTGAATTTGGGAAACAGAACTAAGAGTCCGGGTGAACAGAGTTTGCAGGATAGAGTAATAAAGAAGATAACACTGCCCAGAAAAAGAACTTAAGAGATCTACAGAAGCATCCTTCAAGTCAGATGAATACTGATCACTGACCACATATGTGAGGAAAATACCTCAGGCAAAGCAATGAATCACCAAAAAAATTAGAGGGAACAATCCTCAGCTTCACAGAGGGTCAAGAATACTACCACTGTCCACCAGCTGGACTGGAAAATCTCATAATCCATGGGGCATCATACAGAATATTTAAGAACGGTCTTGATTCATAGAGGGACAAACAGAGTTAGACTAAATGCTTTTCTGGTTCCATGTAATAAATAATAAAACCAAGTCTCAAAAATATCAAATTATTACCACGCAATTTAACCACATCCCAGAAAAAGCTGGTGAATATTTATAGGAGTACTAATACTCAATGCCCAAGAAGGTATAATTCACAATGCCTGGCATTCAATCAAAAATTACCAGGCAAGCAAAGATACAGGAAAAGAATGTATCCTTGACCTATAGTGAGGGAAAAAATCCATCAATTGAAAATGACCCAAAATAGCAAAGATAAAATTAATAAAGGACACTAAAAGTTATTATAACTGTATTGCATTCACATGTCCAAGAAACTAGAAGAAAAAATTAACAAGTAGGGACATGATAAACATAAAACAGATGAAAATCAAAGTTCAAGAGGTAAAAACTACATCAGAAATTAAAATAAACTGGATGGCATTAAATGCAGATTACATATTTCATGAGAAATGATTAGTGAACTTGAATATATAGTAAAAGAACTAGCCAAAATAAAACAGAAAAGAAAAAAAATATTGAAAAACGAATAGAACATCAGTGATCTGTGAGAAAACTTCAAGTGGTCTATATACATATAACCAGAATTCCAGAAGAAGGGGTGGGGGTGGGGGAGTCAGGGGAAAGAATAAAATATATTTGAAGAAATAGCCTCAAATTTTCCAATTTCATGAAAATAAGAAACCCACCAATCCAAGAAACTTAATGAACTCCTAGCAAAAGAAATGTGAAGAAAACCATACCAAGAGAAAAATCAAATTCCTTAAAATCAGTGATAAAGAGAAAATGATAAAAGGAGACAGAGAACACATTAGGAAAAACAGAGATAATAATTACAGGAGACTTCTCAAATGAAACAATGTAATCCAGTGGACAGTGAAGAAACTTCTTGAAGGTACTGAAAGAAAAAAAAAGACCAACCTAGAATTTTATACTGGCAAAGAAATCTTTCAAAACTGAAGGGGAAATAAACAACTTTTCAGACATACAAAAGCTGAAAGGATTCAACACCAGCAACTTGCAGTAAAAGTAATTTTAAAATTTTTCTTTCAAGTAGAAGGAAAATGTTATCCATGGAAATATGGAGCTACACAAAGGAATAAAGAGCACCAGAGATGGTAATTAAGGGAGTAAACATAAATGACATTATTCTAATTATTTGTATTTCTTTAAAAATAATTTACTACTAAAGCAAAAATAATAACGTAATTGTGGGGTTTATAACACATATGGAAGTAAAATGACAACAATATAAAAAAGGCCAGGAGGGAAGGAAAAGAAGTACACTGTTGAAGGTTCTCATAAGATTCATGAAATGGCATAATAGTACTTGAAGGTGGACTCTGATAAGTTAAATATTAAGCTATCAACTCTTACCACTAAGATAACTAAACTACCACTAAAATAACATAACACAAAAGTTATGGCTAATAAGCCCACAAAGAATATATAAGGGAATTTTTTAAATATAATTCAAAATAATGCAGAAAAAGAGGGAAAAGGGAAACAAAAAAATAGGACATAAAGGAAAACATAACAAGATGATAGATTTGAAACAATATCAATAATTACCTTAAATATAAATGATCTAAACATTGAAATAAGAAAGCAGAGACTGTCAGAATGGATAAAAAAGGAAGATGCCACCATTTGTGTGCTGGTTTGAATCTATTATGTACCCCAGAAAAGCCTAGGTTCTTTTAATCCATCCCTGTCGGTGCAGACCTATTAGGGGTGGGGCCTTTTGATTAGGTTGTTTCCATGGAGATGTGACCCCCAGCCCATTCACGGTGAGTCTTAATCCCCTTGCTAGGGAACTTTATAAGAAGATAAAAGACAGATGAAACTCAGAGAGCTCAGAGAAGCTGAGAGAGAAGCATGCAGAGACATTTGGAGACAGCCATTGAAACAAGAACCAGGAGACAAGGACAAGCAAATGTCACCATGTGCCTTGCCATGTGACAGAGGAACCCTGAATGCCAGCGGCCTTTCCTCAAAGAAGGCATTTTCCTCTTGATGCCTTAATTTGGGCATTTTCATGGCCTTAGAACTGCAAATTTGTAATCTAATAAAACGCCATTGAAAAAGCCAGCCTATTTCTGGTATATTGCATTTTGGCAGCTTTAGCAAACTGAAACAATATGCTAACTAGAAGAAACCCACCGTATGTACAAAGACACAAATATGTTAAAAACAAAAGAATGGAAAAGATATATCATGCTAGCACCAATCAAAAAAAATTGGAATAACTATATGAATATCAGAAAAGTAGTTTTCAGAGCAAAGAATATTACCACAGATATAAAGAAAGTTATTTCATAATTACAAAGGTGTCAATTCACCAAGAGGACATTATAATCATAAACATTTATGTCCCCAGTAACACATCTTCAGCATATATAAAGGAAAGTAAAGTGATAGAACTGGATGGAAAAATAGACCAATCCACAATTGAGGTTGGATATTTCAATACCATTCTCTTAATAACTGACAGAACAAGGAACAGAAAAAGCAATAAGGTATAGAAAATTTAAACACTATCAATCAACTTGACTTAATTGACAGTTACATGATACTCTAAGCATTAACTGCAGAATGCACATTCTTTTGAAGTTCCCACAGAACTTTTACCATGATAGACCTAACTCAAGGCCATAAAAAATCTCAATATATTAAACAATTAAAATCATACAAAGTATTTCTTCTAACCACAAGAGACATGGCTAAGCAAGTCACAAAAGAAGAAATACAAATAAACAATGAACACAAGAAACGATATTCAACCTCATTAATTTAATCACTGAAATGGAAAATGGAATATTCAGATACAATTTGTTCTTATCAGATTGGAAAGAATTTCTTCTGTAGACAGGTGGCTTTTAAAATTATTTTCTCTATACTTTTCTGTGCTAAAACATTAACCCCATGTAATACATTTTAGCATCAGGGAAAAAACACCGACAAGGGCATTTCCCTTTTAGACAAAAAAGGAGGCAAAAGTGGAAAAAGAAAGAATTATGGAGAACAGACACAAGAAAAAGGAAAAAGAAAAGAAATTAATACTACTCAAACAGCTAATAACATATGTGAGAGGATTTCTATGTACTAAGCACTGCTCTAAGACTTAATATATATATTAAATCGCTTAATCCTCTAAGTAACCCTGATGTAGGTACTGTTATTATTCATGCTTTATATATGGAGTAAATGAGGCTCAGAGTGGACTCAGACAGTGGGCAGAGAAAGTGCAAATGAGAAAGCTGGAGGCTTATTCTAGAAAGGAAAGGCCAGGATTAGATACTACCATTTTGAGATTTGAGTAATTGGGCCTTTCTCAAGAGAATGTTAGGTGCCAAGGGAGGATGTTTAAGATGAGAATGAAAGGAACTAAGGGGGAAGGTAAATAACAGAAACATTAAGGACAGTAAATACATAAGATACCACAATCAGAATTCAAATAGAGAGAATGGGTTAAACTCAACTGAATAAAATTTGTGATAGATGAAAGTTCCTAGACTTGGTCATGAAAAGTCATCTCAGCTTGAACTGAATTTTGAAAGACTAAGTGAAGAAAGGAAGAAGGAAGGGCAACCCCAGCAGAGAAACCAGCATGTAGAACACAGAGCTATGAAACCATGCTGGATTAAAGAAAGAAATATTGCTCCTAACTACAAAGCATGCCAGTAGGGGATGGTATGAGATGAGGCACTGGAGGTAGGCAGAAACCCACTTCAACGTTATGGGTTAAGATAAACATTTTAAGCTTTCTCCTAAAAGTTACAGAGTCAGCAGAAGATTATAAGTAGGAGACACACAGTCAAATTTGTATTTTAGAACTATCACTCTAACTTCAGTGCAGAAGACAGATTTGAAGATGAGCAAAACTAAAGAAAGGAAACAAGTCTGAGGACTGTTGCAGTAATCCAAGGGGAAAAAGATGGGGCCTGAACCAACAAAATTATAATATGAATAAAAAGGTCAGGATAGATGCAAGACAATAGGTTACTATTTTCCGTAACTGACTAGGTTGAAGGGATGTATAAGGCAGAGAAGTTTCTGATGATTCCAAAGTTGCTGACTTGGGTGACTATATAAATAGAAGCCAACTGTGTAGGAGAACAAACAGTTTTGGAAAAAACAAGTTCAGTTTGGACTGAGGGGTATCTAGGAGAAGACATCCAATGGGATGTGTGGAGCTGGAGGAAGCAAAGTGCTCTTGACATATGTTTAAGACTTGGGATTCGGGAGCCAGACAACCTGGTTTTGTGTCCTGACACTATCATTTACTAGATGTGTGACCTTGAGCAAGTTTTAATCATTTCTGTGCTTCAGGTTTCTTTTCATCTGTAAAATGGGGATAACAACAGTAACAATTTCATAGGGTTATTATGAGCATTAAAAGAGAAACATCTAAAACATTCAGAACAGTACATATATAATAACCATTTAACAAATAATAATCCTTGTGTATTTCCACACCTCCTCAGCCTTGGAGTTTATTAAACCACAAGATTGATTCAGGAGTTGATCTTGATGCAAATATTCAAATCTCCAAAAACAATAAGTAAAACTTTCAAAATCTGATAGTTCTCTGGAAATCAAATGTGTGCACTCAGACCATGTACTCATATAGAAGAATTTAGTAAAACCTAATTGAAAAGAATCGAAATGTGAACAATAATAGTGAGTAAACACATGCGATGATGAAGAAACACATTATTCCTGGCAGGTAATAGTAATCCAATAAATATTTGCTGAATGAGCATGAAAAGAGATCAAATCAGCATCATTAGTATTGTTTATATCAAAAGTAAAATTACCTCATGTTGCAACACATTTCTTCTTTAAATTATGTAGTATATTAAATCTGTATCATTCATTATAAAATATTAAATATAAGAACTTAGATACTTCTTATACCTATTATCGCACTCCACAGTTTGTTTTGGCTTGTTTCTTGTGACAGAGGTTGAATGATTAAGAATCCTAGAAGTAAATCAACAAATTAATTTCAAAATATATTAAAGAAAATAAGTTCATACATATGATATAAAACATCTCCAAAATAAACTGCATCAGGTCCATGAAGATCTTTGCTGAAAAGCAATAATTAAATATTAATTCTATCAGATGCCCTCAAGCACACTAGTTATTTAGGAAGGAATGAAGCTCACTAACTCTTCCATGCATCTTCTTTCACAAACCCTTTCTCAAGGTTTGTATATCTTCCAGCCATGCTATTGCCCCGTGCATATCTAACTTTCGGCTGAGACAGAAAAAGAGACAGATTTTTTAGGTGCCAACTTGACTGATTTAGTTTTCTCAGCACAGCAAATGACACATTGCATGCTGATGTTAAAAGGAACTAATCATAATCATTTTGCCAACAGCCAAATAAAACATTTAATTTTAAATGTAAAACCAGTGCCAAAGTTCAATTCTTTAAGGAAAAAAGCCACAAGCTTAGACTTTTAATAACTAAATGAAACTGTACCTGAAGGGGGGAAAAAAGAAAGAAAAATAAAGAACTATGTACTATTGTAAGAGAAAGCTAATTGTTCACCATTTTATAAAACTCTAAGGATTAATCTCTATATCAAAAGTAATGAATTAAATATTTTTCTTTAACATTAATAAATGCAACATATTTGAGAGTTCCTGATTTAATATTACTATGAATACAAATTTAAAGTAATTTAAAATTTTAAAGTTCAGTGTTATAAAGAATAAAATATTTGCTTTTTAATCAAAATCTTCAGATTCAACTATCAAAAAACTATAAAGCAGATGAGAATCTTAAAATAACATTACATAATGACTAATAAAATATGTAATGAACTAAACATAAGTTGGTAATTAAAGAAATAAGATTTACATAAAGACACCAATTTCAATTACACCAGGTTTTCTCACTAGGAAGAAGCCACAGCGTGGTACAAAGGACAAGCATCTAATGCATACATAAATCAATGTAGCTTTATACCAAACAATTTCAGGATTAATAGCACCTTTATTATTCTTTGTATTGGCAGACACTAAAACTGAATGTCCAAATGGAAAGAATTAAGGTAATGAAATGGCTAGGCCTGATGAGGAAAAAAAATACTTTTTAAAAGCGTATTTATGAAAAATAGATAAGTGGCAGTCAGTTTTGCCTTATGGGGAAACATCAGAATTACTGCTGGGAGAAGGGTGCCAAACTACATATGCCCTTCCCTACCATAAATTCTGATTTACAACACCCCCCACTCACTAGCACTGGGATTATTGATGTGTATGAATCATATTGGAACAGAAAGAAAAAAAATATTGAGATACACTTACCTATACAATATTTTATGTACTTGAGACTTTATCTATATAAAATTTTGCTATGTACATTGATATTTTATATTTTACTATGTGATACCATTTTATTTATACATCTATTCTAGATTATTAACACACTTCCCTAATCTAGTTATCAGTATTTATTTTAAGTAAAGGACTATAAAATTCAGCTTCATCAACCTGGCCACTTAATACTAAAGGCTTCCACAAACTCTAGATACCTTGATGCACATCCTGCTGCTTTGGTCCTCTGGAAGAGTTTTTCACTGAATGAAGCTCTATAACTTAAAGGCCTCCATCTGTATTCACATTTCATGTACATCAATCAAACCAAAAGATGGGAGAAGTAAGAAGATGTTTTGGGAGATGACAGGAAAGTCATTAGTAAAGCAAGCAGAAAAGAAAGAATGGATAGATTTCAAAGACTGAAAGAACTACCTAATTAGTTATAACCAGCTGGATGTTAATAAAAAGCTCCTCAAATTTAAATGTTCATATGATCAGACTATTGTCAAATGAAACAGATAAAATACACAATTTCTATCATTTGTTAAACCAAAATTATAAACTTCTCAAAATCTGATTTTGCTTTCCATGATCCTTAATTAGCCTTCAATTTTAACTTCATAGTTACTTTTTATTACTGAATATATCACATAGTATTCAGTAGCATATTTTTCCACAGTAAACAAAGCTTACAGGACTCATCTAAAAGCAAGTAAATAAATTATTAAAAGGAAAGAAATAACAGAAAATGTTATAGATTAACTTAGCAGGAATGAACATACAATGAGGACCAGTCAACTGAATCTATTGCAAAATCCCATGTTTATTGTGATCCATTCTTTAGGATACTCAAACAAATTTTAGAAAGCCAGCTAAACATCTACCTATTAAGCAGCATAATAAGCAAAAGAGCAATAACCCATTCTCTGATATTAACATACATAAGTAGGGTTGAGTAGGGGTTAGTAAAAATTTGAAGAATGAACTAAATCATTTACAAAGCAAAATTTTTAAGAAACTGATTTTGTAACTTTGTAATTTCTCAAATTATACTGATGGTGAAATTAGAACTTCCTAAATTACGATTATAATGTAGTCAAAGTCATGGATTCAGTGAGACTTTCAATACACTCAAACACAACAAGAAATGATAATCCAATATTTGAACAGGAATGATAAAGTACTTGTTAAAAATTCAAATAATAGTCAATACAAACAAAAAGTTTAATATATTCATCTTAACCAGAGAAAGAAGGAGCAGTTTTCTAAATAACTAGGCTTCTTACTTTGAACACTAATAAGTCACCTACTTGATGTGTTACTTACTGATCTCTTCTCCCAACCTTTTTTATTTTTAATTCTGTGTCAATATCCTCTTATGACTTTCTTAGGATTATTTCATCTACCAAGTACTAGTATAAACCTTCTTAAAAAATCAAAGATATTTTGTGAAACAGAATAAACGAAACGAGTGGCAAAGATGCTATAAGAAAATCATCACTGAACTCAACACAACCAGTTTTGTAATTACATCTAGTTTGGGAGTACATACATGGCTTCTTTCGGCTGAAAGCTGACTTTGCATCTATCTTAAACTAGTAGCTAAGCTAAAGAAAAATGAAATAGTATACAGTCAAATTAGGAGTCAGTCTTAGATGGTACTGTCTGGTATGTGAGGGCAATCTTAATCTAGAAAAATCATATCTAATCAAGACTAACAACAAACAAACAAACAATGGTATTGAAGCCTAAAAATAAATGTTACAATTCCTTGTAGGCCCTTTATTTTAAATAGTATTTCAGATCGTTTGTTTATATGGTTGAAAACTAAACCATAGTACAGTGTGAAAGAAGAAACCTGCAACCAAAGAAAAGTGCAAATTACATCAAATCCTCTACAGGGTATATAACATGATTTAAAGTAAATTTTATATTTTTGATCTTATTTATATTTAAACATTATGACAATATACAAGAAATTTTAATTCATCTACACCTAAGAGAGCTGAGTAACAGTAACATATTTTAAAAGGAGACCATTTAATGGAGAAAACACCAAATTCAGCATAAAAGAATCCTGACATTCAGTTTAAGTTGAACCACTGAGAGAACTGGCTAGGGATCTAATTTAAGTATGCTATAAAATTATAACATTTAAAAGTATAATATGTATCTTACTTTATGACTAGGTTACTAAAAATATTATCAATGCCCTCAAAAATTAGACATAACTTATAGCACTACTGTAGCAGCATATGAATATTGATTCTAAAAAGATCTTATATCTTGTGCAATAACATCTGAGAGGATGGAGAAGAGAAACATCAGACTAGCACAGAAATTATTTTCCTATATATCTTGAAAAATAACAAATTATTTTGGAAAAACAGATCATTTTTACCTGAATTTATGGTTTATATTAAGCTCCAAAATTGTTGATTTATTTTCCAGCAATCAATTAACCAATAGCAATACTACTGAGTGCCTACAATGTACAAGGCACAGTGCTAGGTGCTTTTTTGTACAAATTAAAAACATATTTCAAAAACAAAACCTATGTTGGGGTGACGGAAAATTTTCATAATGGATGGTGATAATAGCACAACACTGTGAATGTAATTAACACCAATGAATTGTATATTTGAAAGTGGCTAAAATGGGAAAGTTTGGACTATATATATGTAACAGAAAAAAAATTTAAAAACCATAGAACTGTGAGGTGACGTCATCAACATGGTGACATAAACAGCTACTGAAAACATCTCTCCAGAGAGTCAATGAAAAATAAGGACAATTCTGAACTGTTCAGAACTCTGGAGGAAGACTCAGACTTGAGAGGGACCCTATAGATGCTAAACTGAAGAAAGAAAAAATATCAAGTAGGAATCTACCACTTAAGACCAGCCGGTACTCTCTCATCCCCCTCACTCAGTCTCACACAGCACAGAAAAGGCACAGAAACAGCAGCCAGAATCCCTCACAATGGGGCGACAGATTATAAAATCTCTCACAATAGTGAGACAGACACCACCATTTGGAGACCTGTGGAACAACGGAGGATATTTCAAGACCCAAGTCAGTAAGAGAGAGAGAGTCTGAGAAAACATGGACAGAGACGGTGTTTCCAGCCCTGGGTCTGAAAGCCCTTCCTCCATGCCTGAGGGAAACAGCAACGGGCAGCTGTTTCTTAGCCTGGGAGATGACTGAAAAACTGAGAAAGCTGGGGGAGTCCTCGGCCACAAGTAAACTAGGGGACACAGCCCCACATCAAGACAGATTTTAGACAGCAAGGTGAGGGCACAGGAAACCCCCTCTTTCACTCCCATCTACTCAGAAACAGCGTGTACTCGGGGGCAAAACAGCTCTGGAGATCGATTAAGTCACTGAAGAACGACATCTGCTAGACAGATAGGAAAGTGCAAAGGAACTGAAAGGCATTTAAAAGACTCCCCTGACCCTATCTTAGGACCACTGGAGCTGGCCTACAACCCTGGCAAGAAAACCCAGCCTAGCTTTGGCTGAGAAATATGGAAAAACCAACTGTTAAAGCAGGGCCATAAAACAACCCCAGGTATTGATGGGCAGTGAAAAACACACCACCGAGAACCAGCAGACTTCTTTTACTGCTGGGGTGACAAGTTCTTACCCACCATCCCAGAGGCAGATTGTTGTGGGCACCTGATTTTCTGGGGGAGACTGGCAGATAGAGTCATTCTGACAACTGGCTGGTGAGAGAGGCAAAGACAGAAAGAGATCAAAATGAATCAACAAGAAAACCCTAGGCAAAACAAAGACAAAGACCTCCAGAATAAAGCAATCAAGAAAATCAGATGAATAGACAGCAAAAAATCACAAGTCATAGCAGGAAGCATGAAGACATGGCTCAGTCAAAGGAACAAACTAGGACTCCAAATGAAATACAGGAGTTGAAAAAACTAACTAAAGATGCTCAAACAAATACTTTAAATAAAATCAACAAGTTAAAGGAAAAGGTGGCAAAAGAGAAGAAGAGCATAAAAAAGACATTGAGTGACCATACAGAAGAACTTAAAAGCATGAAAAAACAAAATGGCAGAACTTATGGGAATGAAAGGCACAACAAGGAGATGAAAAGCAGAATGAAGACCTCCAAGAGCAGATCTAAAGAGGCAGAAGACAGGATTAGTGAACTTGAGAACACAACATATGAAATCCAATGCACAAAAGAACAGATAGGGAAAAGAATGAAAAAATATGAACAGGATCTCAGGGAACTGAATGAGAACATGAAGCACATGAATATACGTGTTATGGGTGTCCGAGAAGGATAAGAGAAGGGAAAAGGGGTAGAAAGAATAATGGAGGAAATAATCATTGAAAATTTCCCAAATCTTATGAAAGACATAAAATTACAGATCCAAGAAGCATAGCATACCCCAAATAGAATAGATCCAAATAGAACTACTCAAAGACATTTACTAATCAGGTTTTGAAATATCAAAGACAGAAAATTCTGAAAGCAGCCAGAGAAAAGCAATCCATCACATAAAGGGAAGCTCAATAAGAGTATGTGTGGATTTCTCACACATACCAAGGAGGCAAGAAGGCAGTGGTATGACATATGTAAGATACAGAAAGAGAAAAACTGCCAACTAAGAATTCTATACCCAGCAAAACTGACCTTAAAAAATGAGGGAGAGTTTAAAATATTTACAAATAAAGAGACAATGAAAGAGTTCATGAACAGGAGACTTTCTCTACAAGAAATACTAAAGAGAACAATACAGGCAGATAGGAAAAGACAGGAGAGAGAAGTTTGGAGAAGAGGGTAGAATTGAAGATTAGCACTGAGGGTAACTAAAAGGATAAAAGGAAAGAAAAAAATAAGATATGATGCTTAAAATCTTAAAAAAATAGTTGAAGAGAGTAATCCCTTTACAGTAGTCACATTAAATGTTAATGGACAAAAC
Organism: Choloepus didactylus; assembly: GCF_015220235.1. Taxonomy (NCBI): domain Eukaryota; kingdom Metazoa; phylum Chordata; class Mammalia; order Pilosa; family Megalonychidae; genus Choloepus; species Choloepus didactylus. Next base: position 136,767,898 of record NC_051334.1, read on the forward strand.
CCTTAACTTAAAAGATTGGCAGAATGGATTAAAAACCAGAATCCATATATATGTTGTTGACAAGAGACTCACTTTAGACCCAAGACAAAAAACAGGTTGAAAGTAAAAGGTTGGAAAAAGATATTTTATATAAACAACAACTAGAAGTGCTGAGAGTGGGAGTAGCTATACTAATAAAAGACAAATTAGACTTCCAATGTAAAACAATTAAAAGAGACAAAAAAGACACAACGTATTAATAAAAGGGACAATCTATCAAAAAGACATAACAATCATAAATATCTACGCACTGACTCTGAGTGCCCAAAATACATGAGGCAAACACTGACAGCACTGAAAGGAGAAGCAGACATTTCTAAAATAACAGTTGGAGACTTCAATACACTACTCTCATCAATGCATAGAGCATCTAGACAGAAGATCAGTGAGGAAACAGATTTTGAATAATATGTTAAATGAAATAGACTTAACAGAGATTTAAAGAAAACTGCAGGCAACAATAACTGGATAAACATTTTTCTAAAGTGCTCATGAATTATACTCCAGGGTAGACCACATACTGGTCACAGAGAAGGTTTCCATTAATTTTAAAAGATTGAAATTATACAAAACACTTTCTCAGATCATAGTAGAATGAAGTTAGAAGACAGTAACAAGCAAAAGGCTGGAAAATTCACAAATACATGGAGGTTAAACAACAAACTCTTAAACAACCAATGGGTCAAGGAAGAAATTAAAAGAGAAATAGGTACATATCTCAAGGAAAATGAAAATGAGAACATAACATATCAAAACTTATGGGAAGCAGCAAAAACAGTTCTGAGAGGGAAATATATTGCCCTAAATGCCTATATTTAAAAAGCAGAAAGAGCAAAAATCAAGGACTTAATTGTTCACTTAGCAGAACTAGAGATAGAAAAGCAAACTAACCCCAAAGCAAACAGAAGGAAAGAAATCACAAAAATTAGAGGAGAAATAAATGAAACTGAGAACATGAAAACAGTAGAGAGAATCAACAAAACAGAAGTAAGTTCTTTGAGAAAAACAATAAAAATGATGGGCCCTTAGCTAGGATGACAAGGAAAAAATGAGAGAAGATGTAAATAAATAAAATCAAAAAATGGGAGGGGGGGCATAGCTACTGACCCCACAGAAATAAAGGAGATAATGCGAAGATACTACGAACAACTATATGCTAACAAACTACACAACTTAGATGAAGTGGACAACATCCTAGAAAAGCATGAATAACAAACATTGGCTCAAGAAGAAACAGAAGACCTCAACAAACAAATCACAAGACACTGACTTAGTCATCAAAAAACTCCCCCAAAAAAAGTCCAGGACCAGATGGCTTCACATGTGAATTCTACCATTCAAGAATCAATTAGTACCAATCCTGCGCAAACTCTTCAAAAAAATTGAAGAGGAGAGAAAGCTACTTAACTCATTCTATGAAGCCAACATTACCCTACTGTCAAAGCCAAACATACTACAAGACTAGAAAATTACAGACAAATCTCTATAATGAACATAGATAAAAAAAATCCTCAACAAAAATACTTGCAAAGCAAATCCAGCACCACATTAAAGAATTATACACCATGATGAAGTGACTTTAATTCCAGGCTTGTAAGGGTGGTTCAACACAAGAAAATCAACTAATGTAATATATCACATCAATAAATTAAAAAAGAAAAAACACATGATCACCTAGATTGATGTAAAAAAGGCATCTGACAAAATTCAACATCACTTCTTGATGACAACACTTTAAACAATAGGAATAAAAGGAAAATTCTGCAACGTGATAAAGGGAATACATGAAAAACCCACAGCTAACACCATACTCAATGGAGAAAGACTGAAAGTTTTCCGAATAAGCTCAGGAACAAGACAAGGATGTCCACTGTCATACTATTATTCAACACTGTGCTGGAAGTTCTAGCTAGAGCAATTAGGTAAGAAAAAGAAATAAACCAGCATCCAAATTGGAAAGGAAGAATTAAAACTTTCACTGTTTGCAGATGAAATGATCCTATATGTAGAAAATCCCAAAATCTCTACAGTAAAGCTATTAGAGCTAATAAATGAGTACAGCAAAGTGGCAGCATACAAGATCAACAAGCAAAAATCAGTAGTATTTCTATACAGTAGTAAGGAGTAATCTGAGGAGCAAATCAAGAAAAAAGTTTCATTTACAACAGAAATCAAAAGAATCAAATATTTAGGAATAAATTTAACCAAGGACATAAAAGACCTCTACAATAAACAACAAAAAATTGCTAAAAGAAATCAAGGAAGACCTAAAAAAATGGAAGCACATACTGTACTCATGGAGTGGAAGACTAAATATAGTCAATTCTACCCAAATTCATTTATAGATTCAATGCAATACAAATTAAAATCCCCAAAACTTACTTTGCAGAATTAGAAAAGCCAATAATCAAAAATATATGGAAGAGCAGGTTGCCCAGAATAGCTAAAAATATCTTGAGAAAGAAAAACGAAATGGGAGGTCTAACATTCTCTGATTTTAAGCATGTTACAAAGCAACAGTGGTCAAAATTGCATGGTGGGGGCGGGACAAGATGGCAGAGTGGTGAGGTGAAGGTTTTAGTTACTCCTCCAGGGCAGTAGGTAGAAAGCCAGGAAGTGCATGGACCGGACACCACAGAGCAATTTGACTTTGGGCACGCTTCACACAACACTCACGAATGCACGGAACAGCAGAGATCAGTGAAATTAAGTTCTCGTGGCCAGGGGACCCATGCCCCTCCCTGCCAGGCTCAGTCCTGTGGGAGGAGGGGCCATCGGTGATGGGACCAAGGAGGGAGAACTACAGTTCCAGCTCTGATTGAAAACTCAGACTGCTGATCCAAACTGCAAACATAGATAGACTGAGACCAGACACTGAAGAATCTGGGAGCAGTCAGCCCAGCGGAGAGGAGATAGGGATAACAAAAACAGCAAAAACAAAAAAAACAAAAATAAAAACAGAGACTTTTTGGAGTTCTGGTGAACATAGAACGGAGAAGGGCAGGGCTCAAACAGTCAGGCTCATATGCAAATCCAGAGGGCGAGTTTCCTTGTCTGAAGAGCCGGTTCCTCTACTTTCTTGATTGTTCCTTAATGGCCCTAATGTTCTCGTCTCCTAGCATTTCAATAGCCCATTAGATCTGCATGGAGGACCCTTCTTTTTTTATCTTTTTCTTTTTTTCTAAAACAATTAATCTAAGAAGCCCATTACAGAAAGCCACAAAGACTTCAATTTGGACCCAGACAAGAGCAGAGCTAAGAGAGCTCTGAGACACACGGCAATAAGTCCAGTGGCTGAGACAATTCACAAAACACCACAACTTCCCAAGAAAAGAGGGGCATCCCCTTACAGCCATCTTCCCGGTGGGTAGGGAATGCCCCTGCCTGCCCACAGTGCCACAGCCCAGAGCTGTCCCAAACAACCAAGTGTGACGGGAAGTGTTTCCAATAACACACAACATGCACACACCACAGTATCAGGCATAGACAATAGCCTTTCCCTCACCCTCAGCTAATTGTCCCAGAGCTGGGAAGGTGGAGCTGTGGGAAAAGGGGGAAACTAACACACCCCATTCAGCCATATTTTCAGCACACTGGGTATGCCCCTACACAGCCCTGCAGCCCAGAACTTCCCTTGGGGGACTGCACTCACATCTGACATAGCACAGTCATCCCTCATCAGAAGACCTATGAGTGCACGGCTTGGAAGAGGGACCCACTCGCAAGTCCCAGGGACCATATGCCACTACCAAGGACTTCTGGGTCAGTGGCAGAGACAAACTGTGGCAAGACTGAACTGAAGGATTACACTATTGCAACAGCTTTAAATCTCCACGAACATCTGGGAGATTTCATTATTAAAGCCCCCCCCCCCTCCAATGGCTCACATACACACCCCATATGCAGGGCAGGCATCACCAACTACACACGCAAGCTTGGTGCACCAATTGGACCCCAAAAGACTCACACCCTGAATCACCACAAAGACAAAGTAGGGGAGAACTGGCTTGGGGGGAATAGGTGGCTCAAAGATGCCACCTGCTGGTTAGTTAGGGAAAGTGTACTCCATGAAGCTGTAGATCTGACAAATTAGAGATAAGGGTTAGAATCGGTCTACATATCCTAAAAGAACCCTATCAAGTTAAGCAAATGGCAAGAAGCCAAAAATAACAGAAAATTTTAAAGCATATGAAAAAACCAGATGATGTGGATAACCCAAGCCCAAATAAACAAATCAAAAGATCAGAGGAGACACAGTATTTGGAACAATTAATCAAAGAACTAAAGAAGAAAAATGAGAGCATGGCACAGGATATAAAGGACATGAAGAAGAGCATGGCACAGGATATAAAGAACATGAAGAAGTCCCTAGAAGAGCATAAAGAAGAAATTGCAAGAGTAATTAAAAAAATAGATGATCTTATGGAAATAAAAGAAACTGTTGACCAAATTAAAAAAATTCTGGATACTCATAGTACAAGACTAGAGGAAGATGAACAGCGAATCAGTGACCTAGAGGATGACAGAATGAAAAATGAAAGAACAAAAGAAAGAATGGGAAAAAAATTGAAAAAATTGAAATGGACCTCAGGGATATGATAGATGATATAAAACGACCAAATTTAAGACTCACTGGTGTTCCAGAAAGGGAAGAGATGGGTAAAGGTCTAGGAAGAGTATTCAAAGAAATTGTTGGGGAGAACTTCCCAAATCTTCTAAACAACATAAATACACAAATCATAAATGCCCAGTGAACTCCAAATAGAATAAATCCAAATAAACCCACTCCGAGACATATTCTGATCACACCGTCAAATACTGAAGAGAAGGAGCAAGTTCTGAAAGCAGCAAGAGAAAAGCAATTCACCACATACAAAGGAAACAGCGTAAGACTAAGTAGTGAATACTCAGCAGCCACCATGGAGGCGAGAAGGCAGTGGCATGACATTTTTAAAATTCCAAGAGAGAAAAATTTCCAGCCAAGAATTCTTTATCCAGCAAAGCTCTCCTTCAAATGTGAGGGAGAGCTTAATTTTTTCATAAACAAATGCTGAGAGAATTTGCTAACAAGAGACCTGCCCTCCTTGAGATACTAAAGGGAGCCCTACCGACAGAGAAACAAAGAAAGGTGAGAGAGATATGGAGAAAGGTTCACTACTAAAGAGTTTCAGTATGGCTATGTTAAAGGACATTAATACAGACAGGGAAAAAATATATATGATAAATATAAACCAAAGGATGTGATGGCCGATTCAAGAACTGCCTTCACAGTAATAACGTTGAATATAAATGGATTAAACTCCCCAATCAAAAGATATAGATTCGCAGAATGGATCAAAAACAATGAACCGACAATATGTTGCATACAAGAGACTCATCTTAAACACAGGGACGCAAAGAAATTGAAAGTGAAAGGATGGGAAAAAATATTTCATGCAAGCTAAAGCCAAAGGAAAGCAGGAGTAGCAATATTAATCTCCCATAAAATAGACTTTAAAAGCAAGGATGCTATGAGAGACAAAGAAGGTCACTATAAACTAATAAAAGGGGCAATTCAATAAGAAGAAATAACAATCACAAATGTTTATGCACCCAATCAAGGTACCACAAAATACATGAGAGAAACACTGGCAAAACTAAAGGAAGCAATTGGTATTTCCACAATAATTGTGGGAGACTTCAACACACCACTCTCTCCTATAGATAGATCAACCAGACAGAAGACAAACAAGGAAACTGAAAACCTAAACAATCTGTTAAATGAATTGGATTTAACAGACATATATAGAATATTACATCCCAAATCACCAGGATACACCTTCTTCTCTAGTGCTCATGGAACTTTCTCCAGAATAGATCATATGCTGGGACATAAAACAAGCCTCAATAAATTTTTAAAAATTGAAATTATTCAAAGCACATTCTCTGACCACGTTGGAATACAATTAGAAGTCAATAACCATCAGAGACTTAGAAAATTCACAAATACTGGGAGGCTAAACAACACACTCCTAAACAATCAGTGGGTTGAAGAAGAAATAGCAAGAGAAATTGCTAAACACACAGACACAAATGAAAATCAGAACACAACATATGAAAACCTATGGGATGCAGCAAAAGCAGTACTGAGGGGTAAATTTACAGCACTAAACACATACAGCAAAAAGGAAAAAAGAGTAAAAACAAAGAACTAATGAAGCAACATAAGAAGCTAGAAAACGAACAGCAAACCAATCATAAACCAAGTAGAAGAAAAGAAATAACAAGGATTAAAGCAGAAATAAATGACATAGAGAACCGAAAAAAAATAGAGAATAAATAACATCAAAAGTTGGTTCTTTGAGACGATCAACATGATTGACAAGCCCCTAGCTAGACTGACAAAATCAAAAGGAGAGAAGACCCATATAAACAAAATAATGAGGGGAGAAACCAAGATGGCGGCTAGGTGAGACAGGGCTAAGGAACACCTCCGTGGAAAACACTAGATAAGGACCAGAGAGTGACCCAGAATACCGGTCACAGCAATGTGCCAGCTGAATGAGATCTGCTAGTTCCCAGGGGCTGTATACTTGGTGAAACTGAGAGTCTGCATTCTGAAACGAGTGAGTAAGCCGGCTGGAAGTCCCGCAGCCGCGCGGCAATCTGGGGAAGCCAGGGTTTGGAGTCTGGGAAGAAAAAAAAAGAAAAAAGGGGAAAACCCAGGAGCGGCTGCAGGTGCGAGCAGCTGCAGGTGCGATCGTGGGAAACACACAGTAAAACACAGCAAGAGGGGGCTGGGCCGGCCTCTTGGTGACTGGCCTGGAAAATAGCCCGCTGCAGATATCCCTGGGGCCGGGGGAACGGAGCGGAGAGCCAGAAGCCAAAAGAATCCCCGTGGCTAGCAGCTCGCTCCCAGGAGGGCTGGACAAACTCCTGCCTGGGGCCGTGCCCACAGCCCAGAGCCCCGCCAGTTGTCCCGGAGCTGCGAAGGAGGAACTGTGCGAGGAGGAGGGTGTGGAGAAGCCCCATTTGGCCATTTTTGCATAAGGCTGAAAGCGAGCCGGCTCGGCCCGGCGGCCTGGGGCTTCCCTTGAGGGACGGCGCGCGCTGATGACATAGCGCAGCATTCTCTCAGCAGTGGTCCTGGAGGAGCGCTGCTGGGCAGGGGGACCTGCTCAGAGATCCCAGAGACACTACGCCAAGTTTGTGGGACATCGAGAGAGAGGGGCAGGAGCTGGGGCTGAAATGAAATGAAGGCTTGGTCTCTTGCGGCGGCCTTGACTCTCCGGGAACTGGGGGGATTTGAATATTGAGGCTGTCCTTCCTCCCTGACCACCCGTACAAGCGCCCCGCATTCAGGGCGGACAGCTCCAGCCACACATCCAGGCTGAGTTCTCTGGCTGGACCCAACAAGAGGTGGAGAACTGACTTGAGAGGTATAGATGACTCACAGACGCCATCTGCTGGTTAGTTAGAGAAAGTGTATGTCACCAGTGTTTCTGAAAAATTAGACAGGTTTTTTTTTTTTTTTTTTTTTTACAAATTAAAAGAACCCTGTCGAGCAGAGCAAATGCCAAGAGGCCAAAAACAACAGATAATCTCAATGCATATGATAAAACCAGATGATATGGAGAATCCAACTCCAAACACACAAATCAAGTTATCTGAAGAAACAAAGTTCCTCGCAGAATTAATTAAAGAAACACAATCGAGGAATGAAAGCATGGCAAAGGATTTAAAGGACATCAAGAAGACCATGGCCCAGGATATAAGCTACATAAAGAAGACCCTAGAAGAGCATAAAGAAGACATTGCAAGGCTAAATAAAAAAATAGAAGATCTTATGGAAATAAAAGAAACTGCTGGCCAAATTAAAAAGACTCTGGATAATCACAATACAAGACTAGAGGATGCTGAACAACATCTCAGTGTCCTAGAAGTCCACAGAACAGAAAATGAAAGGACAAAAGAAAGAATGGAGAAAAAAATCAAAAAAATTGAAACGGCCCTCAGGGAAACAATAGATAAAATAAAACGTCCAAACTTAAGACTCATTGGTGTCCCAGAAGGGGAAGAGAAGGGCAAAGGTCTAGAAAGAGTATTCAAAGAAATTGTTGGGGAAAACTTCCCCAAACTTCTACACAATATAAATACACAAAGCATAAATGCCCAGCGAACACCAAATAGAATAAATCCAAATAAACCCACTCCGAGACATATTCTGATCAGACTCTCAAATACTGAAGAGAAGGAGCAAGTTCTGAAAGCATCAGGAGAAAAGCAATTCACCACATACAAAGGAAACAACAAAAAACTAAGTTGTGACTACTCAGTGGCCACCATGGAGATGAGAAGGCAGTGGCATGACATATTTAAAATACTGAGAGAGAAAAATTTCCAACCAAGAATACTTTATCCAGCAAAACTCTCCTTCAAATTTGAGGGAGAGCTTAAATTTTTCACAGACAAACAAATCCTGAGAGACTTTGCCAATAAAAGACCTGCCCTACTTCAGATTCTAAAGGGAACCCTACCAACAGAGAAACAACAGAAAGAAGAAAGAAATATAGAGAATTTTAACAGAAATATATAGTACCTTACATCCCAAAGCACCAGGACACTCATTTTTCTCTAGCGATCACGGATCTTTCTCCAGAAGGGACCATAAGCTGGGACATAAAGCAAGCCTCAAGAAATTTAAAAAAAAGAAAAAAAAAAAATTGAATATACTCAGGGCACGTTCTCCGGCCACAGTGGAATACAAATAGAAGTCAATAATTTTTGAACTGTAACTCCACTATTTACTTCCCACATGATATAAATTACACAAACCCTAATGACAAATCAGTGGTTTTAAACTCAATGTAAAATATGTAATTTTAGACAACTATATAAAGGTAGGGGAATGGAGGAGTAAAGGAACATAGTTTATGTGTACTATTGAAGAGGAGGTGGTATCAAAGAAAAAAAAGATTGATATGATTTAAGAGGTTAATTTTAACCCCCACAGCAAACACAAAGCAACTATCAGAGAATGTAACCATAGAGATGAATTGTAGAGTTCGGGTTAAGAGAAATGGAGGAAGGGGCAATGGGGAGTTAAGAAATGAGGGTGGAGTTGCTGTTTGAGGTGAAGGGAAATTTCTAGTAATGGATGGTGGGAAAGAGCATTACAACATTCTAAAGGTGATTAATCCCACTAATGGAAGGCTAGGGAGGGGATGGAATGGGAAGATTTAGGCTGTATATATGTTCCCACAACCAAAAAAAAAAAAAAAGACAGTCTAAATAGGTGATTGAATGCCAAGGATGAACTTGGATGGAATTAGAGGATAGAGGACAGGTGGCTCAAAGGGACACAGTTGAGACATAAGGTAAAGGAAATACAGAATGTAATCTTTGTATCATTGTTGAACCTGTTGTACTTCTTAGCTGTGCTTAATGGGATTGCATAAAAGAATGTTCTTGTTCATGGGAAGTGTATAAGCGAATTATAGTGTATGTTCAAGGATGTGTGCAGCTAGTGCTCATATGTTCACAAGACAGAGCAATAGATGATGGATGATAGATAGGGAGGGAGGGAGGGAAAGAAATAGCGATGTGACAACATGTTAAGGTTGGTGAATTGAGCTATCGGGGGAGGGGGGTCAGGGTATGATGGAATTCTTTGTATGGGGTTACTATTGTTTTTGCAACTGTTCCTATAACTTTGAATTTATTTCAAAATAAAAAATAATAATAATAATAATAATGAATGACAAAGGTGACATTACTGCGGATCCCAAAGAAATTTAAAAAAATTATAAGAGGATATTATGAACAACTGTATGCCAACAAACTGGAAAATGTAGAGGAAATGGACAATTTCCTGGAAACATATGAACAACCTAGATCAACCAGAGAAGAAATAGAAGACCTCAGCCAACCAATCACAAGCAAAGAGATCTAATGAGTCATCAAAAAGCTTCCCACAAATAAATGCCCAGGGCCAGATGGCTTCACAGGGGAATTCTACAAACTTTCCAAAAAGAACTGACACCAATCTTACTTAAACTCTTTCAAAACATCAAAGAAAATGGAACACCACCTAATTCATTTTATGAAACTAACATCAATCTAATACCAAAACCAGGCAAAGATGCTACAAAAAAGAAAAACTACAGGCCTATCTCCCTAATGAATATAGATGCAAAAATTCTCAACAAAATACTTGCAAATTGAATACAAAGACACATTAAAAAAACCATACACCATGACCAAGTGGAGTTCATTCTAGGCATGCAAGGATGGTTCAACATAAGAAAATCAATCAATGTATTACAACACATTAACAAATCGAAAGAGAAAAATCAAATGATCATCTCAATAGATGCTGAAAAAGCATTCGAAAAAATCTAACATCCCTTTTTGATAAAAACACTTCAAAAGGTAGGAATTGAAGGAAACTTCCTCAATATGATAAAGAGCATATATGAAAAACCCACAGCCAGCATAGTACTCAATGGTGAGAGACTGAAAGCCTTCCCTCTAAGATCAGGAACAAGACAAGGATGCCTGCTGTCACCACTGTTATTCAACATTGTGCTGGAAGTGCTAGCCTGGGCAGTCCAGCAAGACAAAGAAATAAAACGCATCCAAACTGGAAAGGAAGAAGTAAAACTGTCATTGTTTGCAGATGATATGATCTTTTATCTGGAAAACCCTGAGAAATCAACGATACAGCTACTAGAGCTAATAAACAAATTTAGCAAATTAGCAGGATACAAGTTTAATGCACTTAAGTCAGTAATGTTTCTATATGCTAGAAATGACCAAATGGAAGAGACACTCAAGAAAAAGATACCATTTTCAATAGCATCTATAATAATCAAGTACCTAGGAATAAACTTAACCAAAGCTGTAAAAGACCTATACAAAGAAAACCACATAATTCTATTAAAAGAAATAGAAGGAGACTTTAAAAGATGGAAAAATATTCCATGTTCGTGGATAGGAAGGCTAAATGTCATTAAGATGTCAATTCTACCAAAACTCATCTACAGATTCAATGCAATCCCAATCAAAATTCCAACAACCTAATTTTCAGACTTGGAAAAGATAGTTATCAAATTTATTTGGAAAAGGATGATGCTTCGGATAGCTAAAAACACTCTAAAAAAGAAAAACGAAGTGGGAGGACTTACACTCCCTGACTTTGAAGCTTATTATAAAGCCACAGTTGTCAAAACAGCGTGGTACTGGAACAAAGATAGACATACTGATCAAAGGAATCAAACTGAGAATTCGGAGATAGACCTCCAGATTCACGGCCGACTGATCTTTGATATGGCCCCCAAGGCCACTGAACTGGGACATAACAGTCTTTTCAACAAATGGGGCTGGGAGAGTTGGATAGCCATATCCAAAACAATGAAAGAGGACTCCTACCTCACACCCTACACAAAAATTAATTCAAAGTGGATCAAAGATCTCAACATAAAAGAGAGTACCATAAAACTCCTAGAAGATAATGTAGGGAAACATCTTCAAACCTTGTATTAGGCAGCCACTTCCTAGAATTTACACCCTAAGCACAAGCAACAAAAGAAAAAAATAGATAAATAGGAACTCCTCAAGCTTAGAAGTTTCTGTACCTCAAAGGAATTTCTCAAAAAGGTAAAGAGGCAGCCAACTCAATGGGAAAAAATTTTTGGAAACCATGTATCTGACAAAAAACTGATATCTTGCATATATAAAGAAATTGTACAACTCAATGGCAATAGTAAAGACAGCCCAATAATAAAATGGGCAAAAGATATGAAAAGACAGTTCTCTGAGGAGGAAATACAAATGGCCAAGAAACACATGGAAAAATGTTCAGCTTCACTAGCTATTAGAGAGATGCAAATTAAGATCACAACAAGATACCATCTCACACCAATTAGAATGGCTGCCATTCAACAAACAGGAAACTACACATGCTGGAGGGTATGTGGAGAAATTGGAACTCTCATTCATTGTTGGTGGGACTGTATAATGGTTCAGCCACTCTGGAAGTCAGGCTGGCACTTCCTTAGAAAACTAGATATAGAGTTACCCTTCGATCCAGCAATTTCACTTCTCAGTATATACCCGGAAGATCTGAAAGCAGTGGCACGAACAGATATCTGCATGCCAATGTTCATAGCAGCATTATTCACAATTGCCAAGAGATGGAAACAACCCAAATGTCCTTCAACAGATGAGTGGATAAATAAAATGTGGTATATACACACAATGGAATACTACGTGGCTGTAAGAAGGAACAATGTCGTGAAACATATGACATGGATGAACCTTGAAGACATAATGCTGAGTGAAATAAGCCAGGCACAAAAAGAGAGATATTATATGCTACCACTAATCTGAACATTGAATAATGTAAAACAAATGGTTTATAATGTAGAATGTAGGGGAACTAGCGATAGAGAGCAATTAAGGAAGGGGGAGTGATAACCAATAAGAACAGATAAGCTATCATGGGTAAATTTAACGTTCTGGGAATGCCCAGGAATGACTATGGTCTGTTAATTTCTGATGGGTATAGTAGGAACAAGTTCACAGAAATGTTGCTATATTAGGTTATTTTCTTGGGGTAGAGTAGGAACATGTTGGAATTAAAGTAGTTGTCTTAGGTTAGTTGTCTTTTTCTTACTCCCTTGTTATGGTTTGTTTGAAATTTTTTTTTTTATTGTATGTTTTTTTTAATTTTCATATAGTTGATTAAAAAAAAGAGTTAACTTAAAAAAAAACAATGAAAAATATATGCAGAGTCCCCTTGAGGAGCTGGTGGAGAATGCAAGGGTGTTGGGCTTCCCCACCTTGATGGTTGCTGATGTGCTCACAGACATAGGGGACTGGTGGTTTGATCGGCTGAGCCCTCTACCACAGGACTTGCCCTTGGGAAGACTGTTGCTGCTAAGGAGAGGCTATGCCTCCCTATAATTGTGCCTAAGAGCCTCCTCCCGAATGCCTCTTCGTTGCTCACATATGGCCCTCTCTGTCCAGCTAAGCCAACTTGCTGGGTGAAATCACTGCCCTTCTCCCCTACATGGGATCTGACACCCAGGGGAGTCAATCTCCCTGGCAACATGGAGTATGACTCCCGGGAAGGAATGTAGAACTGGCATCATGGGATGGAGAACCTCTTCTTGACCAAAGGGGGCCGTGAAAGGAAATGAAATATGCTTCACTGGCAGAGAGATTCCAAAAGGAGCCGAGAGGTCACTCTGATGGGCACTCTTACGCACAATATAGACAACCCTTTTTAGGTTCTAATGAATTGGAATAGCTAGTAGTAAATACCCGAAACTATCAAACTACAACCCAGAACCCATGAATCTTGAAGATGATTGTATAAAAATGTAGCTTATGAGGGGTGACGATGTGATTGGGAAAGCCATATGGACCACACTCCCCTTTGTCTAGTTTATGGATGGATGAGTAGAGAAATGGAGGAAGGGGAAAAAAAGGCACCCAGTGTTCTTTTTTACTTTAATTGTTCTTTTTCACTTTAATTTTTATTCTTATTATTTTTGTGTGTGTGGTAATGAAAATGTCAAAAATTAGTTTTGGTGATGAATGCACAACTATATAATGGTACTGTAAACAACTGAATATACACTTTGTTTTGTATGACTGCATGGTATGTGAATATATATCAATAAAAATGGATTAAAAAAAACAGCATGGTATTAGCAAAGAGACAAATATACTGCCCAATGGAATTGAACTGAATGTTCAGAAACAGAAACTCTTATCTATGGACAACTGATTTTTGATAAGGTGGTCAAGTCACCTCAACTGGGACAGAGCATTCTCTTCAAAAAATGGAGCTTGGAGATCTGGATATTCATATCCAGAAGAACAAAAGAGGATACCTATTTCACACCTTATTAAAAATTAACTCAAAGTGTATCAAAGACCTAAACGTTAGAGCTAAGATCATAAAACTTTTACAAGAAAATACAGGGAAATATCTTTAAGATCTTATGATAGGAGGTGGTTTCCTAAACCTTACACCCAAAGCCCGGGCACTGAGAGAAGAAATAGATAAGTGGGATCTCCTCAAAATTGAAGAGTTTTGCCCATCAAAACACCTTGTCAGGAAACTAAAAAAGCAGCCTACACAATGAGAGACTGCTATTGGGAAACCACATATCAGATAAGGTTATAATATCCAGAAGATATAAAGAGATCCTGCAAATCAACAACAAAAAGAAAAACAACCCGATTAAAAACTGGACAAAGACATGGGCAGACACTTTTCTGAAGAGGTAGTACAAATGGCTCAAAAATATATGAAAAGATGTTCAACTTCACTAGCTATTAGGAAAACACAAATCAAAACCACGATGCGATATCATCTCACACCTACTAGAACAGCCATTATAAAAAAAAACAGAAAACTACAAATGTTGGAGAGGGTGTGGAGAAAGAGATAGACCACTCTGGAAGGCAGTTTGGTGATTCCTCACAAAGCTAAGTATAGAACTGCCGTATGATCCAGCAATCCCCTTGCTAGTTATATACTTGGAGAAACTGAAGGCTTAGACATGAACAGACATTTGTAAAACGATGTTTACAGCAGCATTTTTCACGATTGCCAAGAGATGCAATCAGCCCTAATATCCATCAACGGACAAGTGGATAAACAAACTGGTATACACATACAATGGAATATTATGCAGTTGTAAGACACAATAAAGTCATGACACGTGAAACAACGTGGATGAACCTTGAGGGAATTATGTTGAGCAAAATTAGCCAGAAACAAAACGACAAATACTATAGGGTCTCACTAATATGAGCTAACTATAATGAACAAACTCTGAGAATCCAAGTAAAGAACATAAGTTATCAGGAGTGAGAAACAGGGTAGAGATTGGGCATGCTCAACAGGACTGATTGATTGTAAAGATCTAGAAATGGGTAGCACAATGTATCTGATGGCAGCACAATACTGTAAGTATAATAAACAAAGCTGAGTGTGAGTATGATTCAAGGAGGAAGGCTAGGGGAGTATATGACACAGGAAGGAAAGACAGAAGCTAAGGACTGATACTGTATAACTTAGGAAAACCGAGGATGGACAATGATGGTGATTAAATGTAGCAATAAAAGAAAGTTTTTACATGAAGGAGAACAAGTGAGTGTCACCATTTCAAGGTTTGAAAATGGGATGGTACATGGGAAGAAATACATTCAATGCAAAATTGGGTCTATAATCAACAGTAACATTTTAGTATTCTTCCATTAATTGTAGCAAAGGGAATGTACCAAACCTAAATGTCAACAGAGGGGGATATAATGGAGGGGAATGGGATTCTTGTTGTTTCTCTTTTTTCTTATTTTATTTTTGTTCTTCATTCTTTTCATTTCTTTTATTCTTCTTTTTTGTGGAAGAAATGGAAATGTTCTCACATAGACTGTGGTGATGAAAGCATAAATATGTGATTATACTGGGAGCTATGATTGTTAACATATGATTGATTGGATGACATGTGAACAAAACGGTTTAAAAAATAAACAGAAAGACACAAGTGCTGGAGAAGATGTGGAGAGAGAGAATTACCTGTACACCGTTATTTGGTGTATACTTGGAAGAATTGAAAGCAGGGATGTGAATAGGCATTTGCACACTGGTGTTTATGGCAGCATTATTCACAGTTTGTAATGGATGGAGGTGGCCTAAGGGTACATCAGTGGGTGAATGGAAGGGCAAACTATGGTATATACATACAACAGAACACCGAATGGCTGCAAGAAGGAATGAAGTTGTGAGATATACAACTAGGTGAATGAATGTTGAGGACATTATGTTGACTGAAATAAGCCAGAAACGAAAGGACAAATAATGTAAGGCCTCACTAGCATAAACTAACTATATAAGGAGCAAATGCTGAGACGAATTCAAGATCAAAGGTTATCAGGGGATAGAATGTGGAAAGAGACTATTCAATCGGTGATGCAGGAGTACAGAATATTCAATAACTCTTCTTTTAAAGCTTCGTAGATGGTAACCTCCTACAGCGGTCACATTTATTCCTGAGTTTAACTGTTACTTAAGAGATGTTTATTTGGTACAAAATTTATATTCTCTGTAGCACACTACATTAACCTACATTGTCAATTTATTTAAACAACATAATTACATGGAACCTAGAATATAGAGTGAGATGTTATTCTGTACAGGTTAATGTTATACCCTGTGGGCTGGTTTGTATATATTATGTCCCCCAGAAAAAGCCATATTCTTTAATGCAGTCTTGTGGGGGCAGATGTATTTAGTCTTGATTAGGTTGGAATCTTTGGATTAGGTTGTTTCCATGGAGCTGTGGCCCACCCAGCTGTGGGTAATACCTTTGAGTGGATTATTTCCATGGAGGTGTGGCACCGCCCATTCAGAGTTGGTCTTAATTAAATCACTGGAGCCATATAAGGGTTCAGACAGAAGGAGCTCACTGGTGCACCCTACACAGACATTTTGAAGATGGCTGTTGAAAGCTGACACTTTGGAGGACGCCATTTTGAAACACAACCTGGGAGCAAGCAGATGCCAGGCAGATGCCTTCCCAGCCAACAGAGGTTTTCCAGATGCCACTGGCCTTCTTTCATTGAAGGTACCCTATTGTTGATGCCTTAGCTTGGACACTTGTATGGCCTTAAGACTGTAACTCTGTAACCAAATAAACCCCCTTTATAAAAGCCAGTCCATTTCTGGTGTTTTGCAAAACTGCAGCAATAGCAAAACAGAACACCCCAATACACCCCAGAGTATTTGGGACAAAAAATATAAAAAGTATTTGCAAAATCCCCTTGAGGGACTGGGGAAAAAAATGTGGAACTATTAAACTTCCCCACCTGGGCAATTCCTGATAGTCTCTCAAGCATTAAGGACTCCCAGTTTAATAAGTCAAGCCCTCCATCTTTGGGCTTGCCCTTATGGAACTTATTCCTGCAAAGGAGATGCTAAGCCTATTTATAATTATGCCTAAGGGTCATGCCCAGAGAACCTCTTTTGTTGCTCAGATGTATCTGGCCTCTTTCTTTCAGCCAACTCTGCAAATAAACTCACTACCCTCCCCGCTATGGGGGCATGACTCCCAGGGGAGTAAGTCTCCCTGGCAACGTTGGACATGACTCAAGGGATGAGCCTGGCCCTGGTATCATGGGATTGACAATGCCTTCCTGACCACAATGGGGAAAAGAAATGAAACAAAATAAATTTTCAGTGGCTAAGAGATTTCAAACAGTTGAGAGGCCATCCTGGAGGTTATTCTTATGCATTATACAGATATGCCTTTTTAGTTTCTAGTGTATTAGAAAACATAGAAGGAAATACCTGAATCTGTTGAACTGTAATACAGTAGAGTTGATTCTTGATGATGATGTTATAACTATATAGCTTTTATATAGTGTGACCATGTGTTTGTGAAAACCTTGTGACTGACATCCCTTTACTCATTGCATGGGTAGACGTGTGTGCCGGTTTGAGTGTATTTTGTCCCCCAAATGCCATTATCTTTGTGGTTTTGTGTGGGGCAGGCGTTTTGGTGATGGTTGGATTTGCTTGGAATGTGCCCCAGCCAGCTGTGGGCAATGATTCTGATGAGATGTTCTCATGGAGGCGTGGCCCCACCCATTCGGGGTGGGCCTTGATCGGTGGAGCTACATAAATGAGCTGACTGGGGGGGGGGAGGAAGAGAGTGCAGCTGGGAGTGATGTTTTGAAGAGGAGCAAGCTTGCTAGAGAGGAACGTCCTGGGAGAAAGCCGTTTTGAGGCCGGAGCTTTGGAGCAGATGCCAGCTGCCTTCCTAGCTAACAGAGGTTTTCCGGAGGCCATTGGCCATCCTCCGGTGAGGGTACCCGATTGCTGATGTGTTACCTTGGACACTTTGTGGCCTTAAGACTGTAATTGTGTAGTGAAATAAACCCCCGTTTTATAAAAGCCTATTCATCTCTGGTGTTTTGCATTCTGCAGCATTAGCAAACTAAGACAACGTGTAACATAATAAAGACAAAAAATATAGAGAGAGGGTGACATCATTAAATGGTTATGTAAAAAGCTACTGAAAACTTCTCTCCAGAGATTCAATGAAAAAAAGGACAATTCTGAATTATTTGAAACTCTGGAGGAGGATATAGACAGAAGGGCCCTGCAAATGCCAAAGTGAAGAAAGAGAAGACATATCAGGTAGGAATCTTCCCTCCAAAAGCAGTCAGTCCTCTCCCTTCCCCTTCACTCGGTCTGACTGTGGGAAAGGCACAGAATCAGCAGACGGGACCCCTCCAACCAGGGAAACAGACTGCAAAATCTCTCAAAGCAGTCTGAAAACCTGGGGGATAGGGGAGGACACTTCAAGGCCCAGGTCAGTGAAGGACAAAGAGACTGAGAAAACATGGACAGAGATTGTGTTTACAGCCCTGGATCTGAAAGCCCTTCCCCAACTATTGAGTGAAGCAGCACCTGGCAGCTATTTCCTTGCCTTGGAGATGGCTGCAATACTAGGTAACCTGTGGGAGTCCTCTGCCACAGGTGGAGCCCCACATGAAGCCAGATTTTGGCCAGCAAAGTGAGGGCATTGGGATCCCACCATTTCATGTCACCTGAGTAGACACCACCTGTGCTCAGAGGCCAAGCAGCTTCTGAGGATTGTTAAATTGCTGAGCAGTGCCATCTGCTGGAAAGTCCAGAAGATGCAGGGGAATTGAAAAACTTAAAATATGCTACAGACCTTTTCTTAGGACCACAGGAGCTGGTCAACACACCCTATACAGAACTCTGGTCCTGTTTTGGCTGAGAAATATGGAAGACCCAACTGTTAAAGCAGGGCTCTAAAACAAACCCAGGTCTTCTTGGACAGTGAAAAACAGAGCACCACTGGAAGCCAGTAGGTTTGTATTACCACACACAGTGAACTTCCTGGGGTGCCCAGTGCCTACTTCACATCCCTGTGGCAGGTCACTGTGGGCACCTGATTTTGGGGGAAAGACTGAGGGGCAGAGCCAATCTGACAAATGGCCAGTGAGAGAAACAAAGAAAATATAGAGATCAAAGACAACCAAAGAGAAAATCCAATGCAGGAGAGAGAAAATGACCTCCAGAATAAAGTAATCAAGAAAATCAGATGCTTAGACAGCAAAAAATCATGAGCCACACCCAGAAAGACGAAGATATGGCCCAGTCAAAGGAAAAACTAACACCTCAACTGAGATTCAAGAGTTGAAGCAACTAATTAAAGATGTTCAAACAAATCTTCTAAATCAAATCAAAGAGTTGAAAGAAAATGTGACAAAACAGATGAAGGATATAAAGAAGACACAGAATGTCCATACAGAAGAATTCAAAAGCTGGAAAAAATAAATGACTGAAATTTTGGTAATGAAAGGTACAACAGAAGAGATGAAAAACACAATGGAGACATACAACAGCAGACTTGGAGAAGCAGAAGAAAGGATCAGTGAACTGGAGGACAAGTCATCTGAAATCCTACATACAAAAGAACAGACAGGGAAAAGAATAGGAAAATATGAGCAGGGTCTCAGGGAACTGAGTGACAACATGAAGCACACAAATATACATGTTATAGGTGTCCCTGAAAGAGAAGAGAAGGGAAGGGGGCAAAGTATAATAGAGGTAATGATCGATGAAAATTTCCCAACTCTTATGAAAGACATAAAATTATAGGTCCAAGAAGCACAGCATACTCCATGCAGAATTGACCCAAATAGACCTACTCCAAGACATTTACCAATCAGATTTTCAAATGTCAAAGACAAAGAGTGAATTCTGAAAGCAGCAAGAGAAAAGTAATCCATCACATACAAGGGAAACTCAATAAAACTAAGTGTGGATCTCTCAGCAGAAATCAAGGAAGCAAGAAGGCAGTGGTATGATATAGTCAAGATATTGAAAGAGAAAAACTGCCAAACAAGAATCCTATATCTGGCAAAACTGTCCTTCAAAAATGAGGGTGAGTTTAAAATATTTACAAATCAACAAACACGGAGAGAGTTCATGAACAGGAGACCTCCTCTACAAGAAATACTAAAGGGATTCCTACAAACAGATAGGAAAAGAAAGGAGACAGCACTTAGGAGAAACTGAATTGTAAGGGCACTTCTAAATTCTGAGATGCTGAGTTTTTGTGTACAATCTGGTTGGTCTCTGGAACTTCAGGTACCTGTATGATGTTGACACCAGAGACTCAGAGCCAGAGTTCAGCAGCTATGAATGTCAGCATTGCCCCATACAGCAAATTTTAAAAAGAGGCTGAAAAAGAGATTGGACTTCAATTAAGAGATATGAACAAAATGGACTTGGTTAGGACTAAGGTAAATCAGACTGAAGGGTAAAGGATGATACTGACAGTACTTTAAAGCTTCAACTTCTGTGTGAGACCAAAGGAAAAGAGGCTTATTTGCTGCAAAATCTATATTTTCTGTAGCAGACTATATAATTTAACTTGTATGATCAGTTTATTCAAATACCATAATAGCATGGAAGTTTGAATAGGGAGCGAGATCTAGTTGGTTTGTACAGGTTAGTGTGAAGCCCAGATACATCCCAGAATAATTTGGGCAGAGATTAAAAACGTATTTGCAAAATCCCCTTGATGGACTGGGGAAAAATCTGGAAATATTAAACTTTCCCACGAGGGGAATTACCAGTTTTCTCAGAAGCACTGGGGACTACCAATTTAGAATGCTGAGCCCTCGATCTGGGGCTTGCCCTTATGAAGCTCCATAACTGCAAAGGACAAGCTAAGCCTACTTATAATTGTACCTAAGAGTCACCCCCAGAGAACCTCTTTTGTTGCTCAGATGTGGCCTCTCTCTATAAGCAAACACTGCAGGCAAACTCACTGTCCTCCCTCCGACATGGGACATGACACCCAGGAGTGTAAATCTCCCTGGCAATGTAGGACATGACTCCCGGGGATGAACCTAGAACCAGCACCATGGGATTGAGAAAGATTGCTTGACCAAAATGGGGGAGAGAAATGAAACAAAATAAAGTTTCAGTGCCTGAGAGATTTCAAATACAGTTGAGAGGTCATTTTGGAGGTTATTCTTATGCATTATATAGATACCCCTTTTTAGTTTTTAGTGTATTGGAATAGCTAGAAGGAAATACCTGAAGCTGATGAACTGCAACCCAGTAGCCCTGATCTTGAAGATGATTGTATAACTATATAGTTTACATGGCATGACTGTGTGATTGTGAGAAACTTGTGGCTCACAATCCCTTTATCCATTGTATGGAAAGATGAGTAGAAAAATGGTGGCAAAAAGTAAATGAATAATAGGGAGGGGTGGGATGGATGGTATGTTTGTGTGTTCTTTTATTACTTTAATTTTTATTTGTATTCTTTCTTGCAGTAATGAAAATGTTCAAAAATTTATTGTGGTGATGAATGCATACCTATATAATGATACTGTGAACAACTGATACTTCACTTTGGATGACTGTATGGTATGTGAATATATTTCAATAAAATTGAATTAAAAACATATAAATAATAGTGGGGATAAGGGGTATAGGATATTTTGAGTATTCTTTTTTATTTTTCTTTTTTTTCTTTATTTTTGAGTAATGAAAATGTTCTAAAACTGATTGTGGCGACAAATGCACAACTGCATGATACTGTGAGCCAATGATTGCATACTTTTGATGGATTATATATTGTATGAATATATATATCTCAATAAAATTGCATTAAAAAATACTATAGAATGTACAACCCAGGAAGTAAAGCCTAATGTAATCTATGGACTATACTTAATAGTATAATTATAATAATATTGTTTCATCAATTGTAACACAGGCACCACATTAATGCAATGTGTTAATAATAGGGAACACTGTGTGAGTGGGGTATATGAGAATGCTGTTCTTCCTGCATGACTTTTCTGTAAACCTACAACTTATCTTAAAAAAAAAAATCATACGTAAACTAGATAGTCATCTGATATTGTATCTAGGCTATAAAGAAAAATTTAGGTCACTGGGATCAGTGAAAAACTAACATAAGACCTGTAGACAATGGAAAACACAGAAATATTACATATATATAGCACTGTTAAAATTTTAAATTATGCATTCAAATGCTATTATTAGCATGAGAAAAATGGATAGTGTTGTAGGTGTTATATACCTCTAATACATCCTGAAAGTTAGAAAAAAAACTTGCCTCTTCTAACAAAAAAAGTTCTTTAAAATTCAATATTCTCTGCCCATAATGCTAAATACAATTCTTTCACCTGGCAGGTAGAAGAGATAGAAACTCAACTATTTTCTAAGCTCCACAAAGCAGGTAGTGGATTGCTTCATCAGTCTTCTGAAACTATGAGAGCTATCAACATTTTAATCATATTGGAGGGGGAAAAACACATATAACCCCATAAAAAGGAAGGTCCAATAAAAAGGACCCATTAGATACAAATCATAGGAAAAGATGAGAAGATAAATATCGCAGGAAAGGGTACAGAAAGTTATGGTAGAAGATGTGAACTGGGAATGAGGGTACATTAGCTATAGATGGGCTAAAGATCAGTGAAATTTTTTAATATGTTTTTAATGTTATAATCTAGCAGCTATGCAAAAAACAGACTTAATCACTATTTAGTTTCTTACTGTATGAGCCATTATCCAGATTGCCCCAAAAAGTGGCCTCTAAAAACGCATCTTTATCATTTGATAATTTTCATAGTATTTGTTTTTAAAAGCATGATATTTAACAAATGTCAGTATTATTAATATTTAAACATTTCAAAACTGGGTGATATGGTCATAAATGTTTATTGTTTTAAATTACTAAAATACTTATTAAGTATCCAAGTGAAATGTACCAAAATTATTCTCTTAATTTTCCCAATACAGAAAAAAAAACATCTGGGGATCTTCTTCATTATTTCAAGACTCTAAATGTAGTACACTCAGTACAAGAAGATAACAGTAATAGCCCACCGTGAGCAGCACAAGGAACTTATCCAAATTGAAAATGGACTTGTATTGATTTCATATTTATTCACAGTTCCTCTCTCTTGCCAGTGACAATGTATACATTTGGAGAATCTCTATCCAGAGGGAGAAATGATCTTTGACCGACAGACAAACATGAACCTGTGATCTTCAAATTAACACACTGATTTAGATATTACAAAATATCTAAGGCATTAGATATTACAAAATATCTATTACATTACATTAGCTATTACAAAATATCTAAGGCATTCAGAAATATCCCAAATAATCTGGAATCTGATTTAAAAAAAGCACACTATATACATATGACATGTACTTAGAAAAAATTGTTTATAATGTTTCTAATGCTATCATGAGTTAAAATGAATAACAACAAAGAATCAGACACATAATTACTATTATTTATCATTTGGGAATAAAAAGAAGATATCTAAGCAATATTAAATGTAATGACTACATACATATTAAGTGCATGTAATTTTACATTTCTCTCCCAAGTATTTCCTATTGTTTTTTTAGTGGTTACTCCCTTGAAATAAATCTTAAGAGAGCCCTACTGTTTATATGAAACTTCATACACTTTATTTCAAAATCTTTAATCAGATTTAATGATTATAAAAACTGCCTCTTTAGATCTCATTTCTGAAAATACCTGTTTTTCTGCTCTCGATGCAATAACTGAGCAGCTATTTTCCTCAAATCAGTTACTTCCTTCAAATCATCATCCTCTTCCTCTGTAAGTAACTGTTCTTTCTCAAGTCTGAAAGGCAACACAAACATGGTTATCCTACAAGTAAGAGACTAGATTTTACGCCAGCTTCCAGAAGTAGAAACTATTTTCATTTTTAACACCACATAAAAGCTAAACTCCAATGTCCTCATATTAAAAACTCTAAAATAAGAAATATGGAATAGCCTAATATAAAAATACATGTCTACCTTCTCTACACAATATGAAATGTGGCATACTGGCTGTATTAATATAGCTAATGGTCCGCAAATGCAAAGTAATTTACCATTTTCTAATCTCTGAAATGCATAATGGCCATAGTAATTAACAATGCCAATTCAACAGCCTTGAGTGACCAAGCAATACAGAATTCTATATGGCATGACTTTATAAATAAATATAAAATGTCATGAAAAAATTTCACTTGTCTGAATCACCCTTTTATCAGTTCAGTCATTTTAATTCTTAAAATGTCTATCTAAAGTGTTTAAATAAAGGAAATGCAAAATAAGTTCAAATAAGATTGGCAAATTTGTCAGAAAATAATAATATAAAGTATGTATTTTATTATTCAAAGAGAACAAATTTAAAAACAAATTGTTCTACAACTCTAGTAATTTTAGCCCTAAAGCATATCTTTTTTTAAAAGAAAACAGACATTTATGCCTTAGTTTGGATGGTAGGTTGAATTGTGTACTCCAGAAAAACATGTTCTTAATCTGAATCCATTCCTGTTGTTGTAAACCCAATGTAAATAGGTCCTTTTGAAGATATTATTTTTAGTTAACGTGTGGCCCAAGTGAATGAGGTTAGGCATTAATCCTATTACTGGAGACTTTATGAAGAGGAAGCTACTTGGATGAGAACAGGCTAGAAATCAAGGGAACCTGAAGAGAAAGGAGACGTCATCACTATGTGACAGAAAAGCCAAGGAACCAAAGGATCACCAGCCCAGAACACCACAGTCTTGGGGGAGAAAGCACTGCCCTGCTGATGCCTTGATTTTAGACTTCTCCAAGCCTCAAAACTGTGATCCAATAAATTTACTTTGTGTAAGCCACCCTATTGTATGGTATTTGTTTTAGCAGCTGGGAAACTAAGACAGTATCAGACCAGGAGACTTTGTACATATATCACATCTTGCATGCCACCGGTGACTCTCAAATCTAGGCAACCGTAGTCATGAGATAAGGTGAGACAGTAATAGAAGAATGAAGTACAAAAAATACAAGACAAAGCAACATGCCTCTTTTTAGGGTACCAGAAATGATTGATTAATGACTGCTTAAAAAGTTACCAAGGAAATAATTTGGAGAAAATAAAATGTAGAGAAAAGGGAAGAGCTTGTGGATCAGAGACAGCTGGGTTCACATCCTAAGTTCTAGTGTATACCAGCTATGCAGTTTTAGGAAAGAAACAGAATCTCTGAGCTTCACGTTATTGATAAAATGATGTTAATAACATTTATTTTAAAGCATTGGTAAATATCTGAAATGAAACAATGTATATGAATGTATAGTCCTCCTCAGTGCCTATATAAATAGGAAACATTATTATTATACTTCCAGAGGAGGAAAAACGTATATATCCTACACTCAACTTAAACGTTCACTGTAATTTATCAATTTGAGGAATACAGACAGATGCATTTACAAGTTAAATATCTAAATTGAACAGGTAAATGAGCAAAACATTATATTCTTTCACACACTCTTTAAGAAATAGCTAATGAGTATTTCAAGTATTTATAAGTTACATTTCAATTTGAGAATTCTTATGTGCCTACCTTTTCTCATCTCCCAACTCTTCATTTTTCTGAGATCTTTCAGGACATTTTTCTTTTCCCTTATATAAGAAAAAGTTAACATTTTAAATTGGATGGTCCATTTGTGTGAGAATAAGGACATATTATTAATGTTTGTTCAAAATTTTCTCTACCTTAAGGAAAGAGACAAATGATCCAATATGAACATCTCCTTGCTCAGGAACTGCTACATCTTCTGTGTTGGGGTCAATAAAATCATACACCTCCTGATCTAATATAGTTAACATTTATTAGAAAATAAGAATATTAAACAATATGCTCTGACACTGTAGTGCTAAGAATAAAGTATTTCTCTCAGTACAAAAGTTGGTTAAAGATAATAGTTTCTCAAAGCCAATTTTTAATCAAAGACCCATTTTTAATGAGGACTATGTACATGAAATAAAAATAGCAGACACACTATTAATTACCTTTCTGAGGATCAGGTTTACTTCCTATTGAGTGACTGTCATTTCTTGATGTCTGCTCTCTGTTTGATTCTGAGACTTGAGAGTGAAGGCTGATTGTGTCATCATCTGATGGCTGAAGGGAATGAGCACAAAGCACAAACAAGGCATTATAAACATATGGTAAAGATTAAGTTCATTTAATGTAACATATGAAGTACAGAATACCTGCTTTATATCTCTGGTTTTCAACCCAAAATTAAAAAGGTATACTGTTCTGCTTTAAAAAATCTGCATGTCCCTTATTCATTTGAGGTCATAAAATATACTGAAGATTTTATTTTTAAGCAAAATAAAAAGTTAAGTATGTGTTAGTGTCTATCTCTTTATTTCAAAGCTCTAATAAAAATTTAAAACAAAATAGATCAGCAATAGAAAAGACTCACTTCCGTTGTAGATAATCGTTTCTCTCCATTATCACTTCCAATTCCAGAGTCAGGGCCATGGTTTTTATTTGGATAAAAATCTTCCATAC
The DNA here is from genome assembly GCF_015220235.1 of Choloepus didactylus. NCBI lineage: Eukaryota > Metazoa > Chordata > Mammalia > Pilosa > Megalonychidae > Choloepus > Choloepus didactylus. Next base: position 136,794,403 of record NC_051334.1, read on the forward strand.
TATGGAAATAGAAATTCTAAGGGCAGTTAGGGTTTCCTTCTTAAACAGATAACGAAAACTCAACTTAGTTTCCCTAGATAATACAGAATATACGCTTTGAAGTCTAGGATCCTTAAGAACACAAGGGGGGAAATATAAGAAATCTTCCTACAAAACATTTTATTCATGTCCCTTCATGTGCTCTATTGAAAAGTGTCAATTGTTAACAATAACCTATTATTTCTCCTGAGAGATTGAGAAAAGCAAACTGTCCTTTTAGAAAAATCATTTTGATAAATGATGTTTCTATTTTTCTCCTTGGTTTGGCAAAATTCATTGTAGGACTCTGAAATATTTTCAAAGCTTAAATTATACTGTTTATGCTACAACTGCTCTAAAAATGTGCTTTAGCTTTATAAATAATGCCCCTCTTATAACTTAGAAAAAAGCGAGAATGAAGAAAAAGTGTTTTCAAAACACTAACTACACAATTGTTTTGGGAAGAGGATAAAGGCTGTCCTTGAGATTTTCTGTATTATGTATTATGCCACCCAGGTTGCAATGTATTTTTCACTTTAATTTGCAAATTTACCATATACTCTAGATTGACTGCTTATGCCTCAGGAAACAACTAAGTGCTTTAAAGACAATACCTTATAAATTCCTTCTGACAACTCTAGGAGGTTGGTAGAATTTTCTCTTCTACAGGTGAGAAACTGAAGCTGGAAGGAGTTGAGCAATTTACCCAAGGACACACACCTTGCAAATTTAATCCATGACTAACAGTAAAGCCTCAGACCTTAATCACTATCCTATATTTTCTTCTCTAAATACAGCTTCATTCTAAAAAACTAACTTTTGTACTTTTCAGAAACGTATCAATAAATTTAGGGAAGCACCGACCATGTGTCAGGCATGATGATGAATGTCTGAGATGAGATGTGGTAAGACAAACAAAAAATTATTTGCCCTCAAAGGGCTCACAGCCCAAACAGGGATTTAGTCTGTATATATCTTTTGAAGACTATGACATAAGTATGTGTAAAGTGCTAGGAGAAAAGACATATCAACTAATTTGCCTTGGTAAGAGGCCTCATCAATGAAAAACGGCATTTGAGCTTAGTCTTGAAGGGTGAAAAGAGGCAATACTAGCATTTCTTGAATGTCTACACTGTGTTAGATACTGTGCTAGGTGCACCTTGTATTTTTATTTTTAATCCTTACAGTCTGCAATTTATGCATTATTATTTCTTTTTACAAATGAGGGTAATACTTTTATAAAAGTTAACTCTCCAAGGGGAAGAATTACTAAATTTACTCAATATCATTTATTGAACTAGTTGCCAAGTACACATTTAATTCTCACAACAACCTTATGAAGTGGATATTGTCAACAACATTTTAGATAAGGAAACAGGCTCAGAAATGTTAAATAACTTGCCTACAGCTACAGAGGAACTAAGAGGTTAAGCCATGATTACAGCCAAAGTCCATTTGACTTCACAGCATAAGAACACATCCATGTATTATAATATATCTTTGTATTTGTAATAGATGATAATGATGATAGACATTTGTTGAGTAATTACTATGGGTCAGGCACCTTGTTAAGTACTCCACATATATTATTTCATTTAATCTGCACAGCATCTATATTTTATTTTCCTTTTTACATATAAGAAAACTGAGGACCAAAAATATTAATATGTAAGGACATACAATTATTAAGAGGCAGAAAAGGAGTTCAAGGTCATGTTATGTCCAAAACTGATATAGTTAACTACTGTAATGTCTATCTATGTATGATGAAGAGTTTAGAAAGTAGACAAAGTATGGAAGGGTATTCTAAGTAGTAAGATCCATATAGCCAAGGGCCTTGGATGGCTATTGAGCACTTGAAATGTGGCTGACCAAACTGAAATGTGCTATAAATGTAAACCCACACCAGATTTCTAAGACAATACAAAAAAAAGAGTAGAAGATCTCAGTAATTTTTATATTAATTACATGTTGAAATTATAATATTTGGATATACTGGGTTAAATAAAATGTATTCTAAAGTTAGTTTCACCTGTTTCTTTTTAATGGTTTACTAGAAAACATAAAATTACACATGTGGCTTTCACTGTATTTCAGTTGGATAGCGCTGCTAGAGACATCTCCAAAATATATCTTAATTCTGTTCACTTCCTTCCATCTCCACTGCAAGCACCCTATTCCAGATTTCTTCATCTCTTGGTAGTACTGCAGTAGACTACTGATCCCTGTGCATCTACTTTTGCTTACTTCTAATCTCTTCTCCCTATAAGTGAAAACAGTTTTTTCTAAATATAAATCATCTTATTTCCCTGCTTTCAACTTTGCAATGATTTCCCACATTACTTTGAATAAAATTCAAGCTGCTTACCACAGCCTACAAAGCCCCACATGACTTGAGTCCTATCTCTCCAAAATCAACTTGGATGATTCTATCTCTAAGTCACTCTACTCCAATCAGCTGGCCTCCTTTCATTTCCTTGAAAACACCAAGCTCCCTCCTGACTTAAGGCATTTGCATGTCTCCTTTAAAGTCTTGGCTCAAAACTTGACCGTCCCAAAGAGTTATTCCCTGACCACCATCTTGAAATACATTCCTTTTTTTCCATAGCATTCACCACAATTTGAAATTATATATCTGCATCCTTGCTTTATTGATTGACTCCTTAACTAAACTGTGAGCTCCACAAGGACAGAAACCAAATGTGTGTGTTATTCAACAAACATACCCTGAACCTACCAGTGTAGGCATGTTCAACTGATATTTGTAAAATAAAATGAATAAAACAGTGAATGTCATTACTATAAAGCAAATTCATTCTTAACTAAATAATAGTGCAAAGCAGAGTAAAAAAGATAGAGTATGCAGTAATTCTAATTTTTATAGAATTGTTTGGTCTACTACCATTCATTATGTAAGAATAATATTAAACAAAATTATCTTTAGGGACTGAATTTAATATTTAGATATTTACTTCTAAAAATATAAATATTTTTATATTTCAAGAAAAAGTCTTATCTGGGAATCGAAGAACTTTCACTGTTAACAATAGTACTTTCCACTCTGCCATTTCAAGTAGTCTAAATTTATCATATATGCAATTACAAACCTTTATATATTTTAGGCAAGGGTATAGTCTCTCTGTCTACAGTCTCAGACCATTTCAAGTTATTTTCCACACTATTAGGTGGAATTATGTTTTCACAAAATCTTTCAGGCCAATATAAATCTTGAAAGGATGAATTAAAAGCAGAATATTGAATCTACATTTTCAAATCTCATGAGGAAGGAAAACTCCATAATCATCCAGAACATCAATGCTAAATTCTCTCCGATCTACACATAAAGAATATAAAGAATATGAAGAAAGATAAAAATGTATCCCCAAAATGTCATGCTCTTCCACTAGCCTCAGGTGAAAGTGAAATTCCACTTTTTATTACAAATGAACAATAGAATGATCACAGGAGTAAGTCAACAGTTGTCAAAAGCTGAGAAATTAGTGTTGCTGTATTATAAACTCAAATGCTTACATTTTACTACTAAAACTTTAATAATGATTAGAGAAAATTCAAATTTATTCTAATATACCAGAAGTCCATTCTCTGATGGTGATATTAAGCTTCAGCCAATTATTTATTTTAATACTTGAGCCAATCAATCTAAATATATTCAGTACACACCAAATTAATAATAAATATCGTTTATGTAGATAGAAGACAGACACCAATCATCATCAAATAAGATCATGAGAATATTACATTACCTATCAGTGAGAGGCTGGGAGGGCACTCTTTTACTCAGTGACAGAAGATCCAAGGAATCTGGTTTCTTATCCATTCTGCAACATGCTTGAATATTTAAGTACTTAAATATGTGTACTTTACCCTTTAAACATATCTGTCAAAAATATTTGGGAAATAAACAGAATTAATTATATAGTTCCAAATACAGATACTATTATCAATTTACTTACACATTTTGATAATTTGAAATTATGTTGAGACATCACAGTCTTCATAGATTTAGTTTGCATATTTAAATAATGTGTATGTTTGACAATACTGATACCAATTGTAAAATTCTACTGCCATCTCTGTTCTTATTAGAAAAAATTAAATATTTTTTCTAATTTCACTGAAGTTTTCTTGATAAAAGTACAATGTACAAACCACTAAACAAGATAAAATTTGACAAATGAAGAAAATTGCCTTTATTAGAAACAATGTGAAGAAATACATTCATTACCATGGTGAGGATAGAATAAATAATCTATGTAATTCTTTAAAGTAATCTCATCAGAACCACTAAAGTGATTGGTCTAAATAAGATAAGAAGGATGATTGGTCTAAATAAGATAAGAAGGATAATCAAAACAAAAAGAATGTAAAATTAGGTGTGATATTAGGACATTTAGAATAAATTAATAAAACAAAATATTGGTCAATTCAACTAGGATAATCTGCTGAGAAATTATTTTCTTTGGTGATGAGAAAAGGAATAATGAGGTGTAAAATACTATGTGAAAGAAAGTATTCTCCTGTACATGAAAGATGGAAAATGACAGGTAAAGAAAAACCCAAGTCAGCTTTACAAAAGTTCGTTTCAACCACTATGATTAATATCAAATATACATTTCTCCAAGATTCTAATTAAATTTCCTGTTTTATGGTGTTCATGGTACAATCTTATAACTCATGCAAAAACAGTCCGACAAAGAGAACAACAAGGCAACTATATTAAAAAGTAATTATCATTCAAGTGAAAAGGAAGACTGTTCTTAGACAATTCTAATAGAAACTTGGTCAGATCTGACCATTGAAAAATTTCAGTTAAAAGGAAAATAAAAACTTTTGAGCTACCAGAATAGAAGTACATTAATTACCAATTAAAATGTGCTAAATATATCCCATTACCTGTCCAAACGAAATAGAAATTAATCTTTCACTACCAAGTTAAATGCTGGTGAATTACCTTCTCTTTTGTAAATTTAAGTTTTATTTTTATTTTAGGAAATCATTAGCATAGTTTTAAAAATGACACATAATTACAAAACTGACAGCAAAAATAATCCCCACTGTACCCTCTTTCACTCCCCAAGATCCAATACCCACTTTCAACTCTTTTAGCTGATTTTCTGTTATTTACCCCCATATTTATAAATACCATGTTTCTACTGCTATTTTTATTTTACAATTATAGATTTTATTTATTGAGATCTTACTAAGGAAGATGAGGACTTACAATTTCTTACATTACCACTACCATCCATACATCTATATCCCCCCACCCACTCACATCTGAATGGAGTCAGACCACCTAAGTTTGAATCCCAGCTCTACCACATACTAGCCATATGACCTTCAACAAGTCATTTATCTTCTATGCTCTGTTTCCTCATATGTAAAATGAGGATAATAATGTACCCATCTTATATGGTTGCTGTAAAGATTAAATGAGTTAATATATGTAAAATATTTTCACCAGTACCTGAAGTGTGGCAAGTAATATATAAATGTTAGCTATTATAGTGGTTACAGTTTTTCCTTAAATCAAAATCCAGTACTCATTATGATCAAGAAAATATTCACAGATGAGCCACACAGAATATTAAGATTATATTTTCCTTCTCTTATAACTTTTAAGTTTTTCCCAAAGTGACTAACTGTCCCCTTTTTCCTTTGCAAAATTTCTATATGCTTATTACTAAATTCTCAGACTTTCTGACAGAACTGCAGAACGTCTCTCCATATGGTCAAACACTTGAAATCATCTATCATTTTCTTTCTTTTCTTTTCTTTTTTGAGACAACTCTCCAACTCCAGACCAAGTGGGTTATTCTCTAGTGTTCTCTAGGCCTTTGCATATCTGTCAATGACGGGCATGATGACTACCTCTTTCTTGGTTTACTCCCTCCTTTCAGTGCAGTACATACTCTGCCAACTTCCTAAGACAGGGTGTATGAGAGTTAAAATTTCTGAGACTTGCATTGTTTGAAAATGACTTTTGTTAACCTCACATGTGACTTATAGTTTGGATGAGTGTAGAAAGTTGGTAATGCTCCTTTAATCTTTTAAGGCTTTATTCTGATGCCTTCTGGCTTTAGCTGCTACCACTGAGAAGTCATTCTGATGACCACTGCTGAACCCATTTTGTTTCAATGGAAGCTTTTAAGTGTTTGAGTCTCTATCATGTTAAAGATCATTCCTGCAATGTCTAGTGATCCGTGACAGTCTGTTCATTTTCAAGAGCGAGACAATAAGAAGCCAACTGGAAGCTCTGTGTACATGGGAGAAATTAACCAACAGTGGGCCTGTCCAGTTCATTAGGGGAACCCCCGCCCCGAGATATATGTCTTTTTTCCTGGTTCAATCAGTTTGAGAAATCAATCTATCTCCTGCCTGAGATATAGAAGACAGACTGCCAAGGATTCTGGGAGCCAAACAAGAGGAGTGCACTGAAGGGTCTCAACATTCAGTATGCAAGCATCCGTTGTTTTCAATATTGGCTCTCATTCCTGACCATACCTGTGCCTAAAGCCTCTGACTCTAGAACCTCTCTGATTCAATTTTATTTATAGCTGTGCTGCTCATTATGTTTGCCACTAGTCACACATGTGGCTATTTAAACTTGCATTAATTAAACCTAAATAAAATTTAAAATTCAGTTCCTCAGTCACATTATCCACTTTCAAGCACTCAATAGCCACTTGTGACTACAGTATTGGACAATGCAGGTATAGAATATTTCCATCACCAAAGAAAGTTCTAATACACAGACCTGAGCTAAAGAGAAAACTCCAGGCTTCAGCTAAGACAAGAACAGACAGTCATTTGGGTGCTGGGTTAAGGACAAAGATCTGGGAGTACAAATGTTCCTTAGACCTGCACTGCCCAATATAGTAACCACTTCTCAAAGAGGCATATGGCCATGGTATCAGACAATGCAAATTACAGAACACTCCCCTTATTGCAGAAAGTTCTACTGGATGGCACTGCCTTAAAACATTCTACAAACTTTCCTATTTTGGGCCCCTTGTCCCTATGTTCAGAGTTCCTCTAATATCTGAGCCATTCCCAGGGTTAACAGAGAAAATGAACTTGTTTCTTGCTGCCTTCTCTCACAGAAGATACAAATTTCAGCTTTCCCCATTCTGCCGTGGTAGGAGCTACAACCAGGACTCCAGCCAGCTTTTCTGTGATTCAGAAAAGGGACACCCTTTGAACAGAGTGGACTGTACCTTTGCGGTATGAAAAAGGTAAACCTTTCTCCGGATATATGCAACCTCTGCACCAGGCATAAAGCTTAGAAGTAGAGTGTGGGCCAGAATTTCTTTGTCATGTGCCTCCTCAGCCAGATGCTCTTGTGCGGTGTATAAGGAGAGGCCCTAATTACCACTATTCCAATTATTTTCCATTTTCCAAAATTATCTCATTCACTTTGTCCTTATGGATTTATGTTTATTCCTTTACTATCATTTTAGTGGATTGCACATAGATTTAAACCTCATTAAACTAAAAGTCCTAGTTAATGTTTTCCACTTATATCTTGTTCTTTCTGTTATAATTCCATCTCTCAGTGCCAAGTACGTGCTCCAGTCAATCATATAACAAATTCCAAGTAAGTACATACCTGAGTAGAAGATGGGTAGAATGAGATACTTCTTAATCCATGTTTTTGAAAAAATAACATTGACAATAATCATCATCATTTCACAAGCAGAAAGCTGATATCTGGGTTTTCCGACTCTAACACCTAGGCTAAAACTCCTAGCAAAGTGAAAAATTTACTCCTCAGAAATACTCCTTTGGATAATAGTACCTGAACAACAAATTAACTCTTAATTCTGATGCTTTTTTAATTTACCAATAACAAAGAGATATAATTATGAATGGAATAGGAAGAAACAAATGTCATAGTTTTATTACAAACCTGTGCTGGTGGTACCTGCAATGGATTGTTATCCAAAATTATTACTTGTAAATGATGCAGTTTTCTGTAACAAACTGGAATTTCGGTCACTTTGTTACAAGAGAAATCCAGCTTGACTAAAGGAAGATCTCCTAATTCTGTTCAGAAATGAAAAATAATTAAATTATATTTTATATCATTACTCTCTTACTTGTGTTAGTAAAAATAGTGAGCATCTTACCATCTGGCAACACATGAAGATTATTTCTTCTTATATTTAGCTCTCTAAGTGAATATAATTTTCCCATTTGTTGGGGAAGGACCTGAATCTCATTACAGCTAATATCCTAAGGAAAAAAAATAAAAATATAACCAACTGAGAAATATGGATATATTCTAATTTTTAAATTAAAGCAAACAGCTAATAGCCAGCAAAATTACTTGTAATGATGTTTCTCTAAAAATGGATTATCTAGCAGATACCTATTTATATCACATCATGAAGTCAACCCAGAGCAGTCAACATAAATTTTTCTGTACAAAAATATGACATTATAACTTAGTAACTACATAAGTCAACCTCTCAAAAATCTTAACTAAAGACCAATTCTTACCAACTAAAACAAGAAGTATGGATGATCCAGGTGATCTTCATGTAGAGGTCAAATAAAAGACTAATAACTATCAATCACTGTAATAATCTGTTAATTATGATAGTTGGTTTAGGATATCTGATTGGGCAGAAGCTGAGAAAGTAAAGGACTTACAGAGGTGATTTAGAGAACCAAAGACTATCAGTTTAACAAAACATCTTTCTCCAAATGGACACAAATTAAGATTTGCTTTGTGGCTCACATCATAACCCAAAAGCATTCTAAGAGCTCTAACTTGGAAACCTCTCATGGATAAGTTAAGCAAAGCCCTGCATTAAAGATAAGCAATACCTGGTTTCCATCATAAGAGAATAAAGAACAGCTTAAGTTAACTTTGCTCTCCTCTCCCTTTCTCTTTTCCTATTACCATATCTTCAGAAGGAGAAGAAAAATCTGCAACATGATTTCAGGTAGCAGACATTCCAGACACACTGCAAATGCAATTCATATTTTACTGCAATAGTCTGCAAATTTCCAGTTTTCACTGAAAATGATAATAACTTGGACAGAGGGGATAATATTAAATACATGTATTGAAAAAATCCAATAGGGCTACAGATGAATATAAAAATGTATCCTACCTACTTCTTTCAAATGATATATAAGGTGTCTTCATTCAACAACAAACATTTATCAAGGACTATTTGTTAGGCACGGTTGTAGGTGCTGGGGACACATCAAAGAAGAAAACAAAGTGTGCTGCCCTCACAGCTCCCTAAGGAGCTTATATTTTAGGGAGGGGAGTAGATTATATAATATGCTAGAAGGTGATTAAGTGCTATGAGAGAAAAAAGAGAAAACATAGCAAAGTATAGGAAAATGGCAATGCCAGTAGGAGTGCAGGGATCAGCAATTTAGATTGTCTAATGGAAATGGTGACATTTGAGCAATGTGTTGTCAGAGCTGAGAAAGTGAATCGTGCCAATATATAAGAAAGGAGTATTCCAGACAGAAAGAACAATAAATTTAAAGGTCCTTAGGCAGAGCATGCCTAGCATGTACTTAGAACAGCAAAGAATCCAATGCAACTAGAGGGGAGTGGGAAAGAGGGAAAGTAGGATAAAAGGAGGGGTACAACTTTGGCTTTTACTATGACAGATCTGTGAATAAATCAGAGATTTCTGAATAAAAGAATGAAATGATTTAAAAGGATCACCTTACCTGCTGTGTTGAGAATAGACTATTATCCAAATGGTGGATAGCAAAATTTTGGGAAAATGCCATTTAAAGTAAATACTATTGCTTCTTCCTAAAGGTGTCTGATACAGATTTCTATGCAGAAAAAATCCATGGAAATTTTTTAGAGGCCAATATTTAATTTTTTCCCTGAAGAAATAAAATGCAGGCATAGGAACCTGGCCAATGGGTACTCTACAAAATACCCTGCTGGGAATTGGAGACCACAGTTTTCCCTAGTTTATAAGAACAGAATTTTATAGTTGGTTACAACATCTAAGTGCCATGGGAAAATATCCCAATGACAGAGAATGCCGACAAATTCATTATGTGATTCACAGTTGTCAATTAACCATACTAATGCTATCTACCCATCCACTGTTAATGATTTTAAGACTGTAAAGCATAATATTATAGCACTTAGTAAAATAATGACATTTACTATTTTTAAAATATTCTACTAAAATAATAATACTAGAATAAATATAAAAGCCTACATATTTTAGACATTTCATTTATCCAAAAATTATCTCATGTAATATAATTTAGAACATTGGGCCAAAATTGAATGCAAAAAAAGAAAGAAGAACATTACAGAGCCACAGAATCTTAATGTATAATACCTACAAAATCTTTAGTGTCCAAGTTAAAGAAGGTAATGGTCCATTTTATTATGAAATTGTTAGATCACATCTGGAATCTTCTGCTCATTTTTTATTACAGCATTAAAAGAGACCTTAACAAAAAGGAACATGTTCAGTATAGAAAAAACTAAAATTAAAGAGTCAAGGAAGGGAATAAAGGTTCAATTATTTTTTAAATGTTTATTCTACATAAAAACAAGCCATATAATTTGGTAAAATGGAGAGTAGACACATGACAGATTACAAGTATCAGAAGAGAAGAGGTGTGCCAGTTTGAATGTATTATGTTCCCCCAAACACCATTATATTTGATGTAATCTTGTGTGGGCAGACCTATCAGTGTTGATTAGATTGTAATTCTTTGAGTGTTTCCATGGAGATGCACCCCACCCAGCTGTGGGTGATGACTCTGATTAGATATTTCCATGGAGGCATGGCCCCACCCATTCAGGGTGGGCCTTAATCAGTGGAGCCATATAAATGGGCTGACAAACAGAAGGAACTCAGTGCAGCTGAGAGTGAACTTTTGAAGAGGAGCTACAGCCAAGAGGGACACTTTGAAGAAAGCACAGGAGCTGCAGATGAGAGACAGTTTGAAGACAGCCATTGAAAGCAGACTCTTGCGCCGGAGAAGCCGAGAGAGGACAAATGAGGAACTGCAGCCTAGAGAGGAACATCCTGGGAGAAAGCCATTTTGAAACCAGAACTTTGGAGCAGATGCCTGCCATGTGCCTTCCCAGCTAACAGGTTTTCTGGACACCATTGGCCATCCTCCAGTGAAGGTACCCAATTGCTGATGTGTTACCTCGGACACTTTATGGCCTTAAGACTGTAACTGTGTGGCCAAATAAACCCCCTTTTATAAAAGCCAATCCATCTCTGGTGTTTTGCATTCCGGCAGCATTAGCAAACTAGAACAAGAGGGGTTGTCATTAGCTACACTTCTTCAAATGGAAAAGCCAGGACCAAGAGATAGAAGTGATTGGGGGTGGGGGTGTTTGAGGGTACTTTGGATCAAAATAAGAAAGATCACTAACAAATTAAGTTTTGCAAAAAATAATCAGGGCTACTTAAGACAAACACACAAGACAGGTCCACAATTTAAAATATACAAGAAGAGTGTCAGGGGATCCTACATTAGGAAGTGATTACAATCAATCATTTCTAAGGTATTTTATAACCTCAAAATTCTGTGGTTTTTATATAACAATGTGACGTCAAAGAAAGGTTCCTTGTGTTATAACTGCACATACAAGTATTCCTCAAATTTCTGGTCATTACATTCTATTTGCACATGAATTCTCCATTATAAAACTGTAGATAAATTATTTGGGAAAACTGTTGGTCCTCAAGATATAATAATGCCACATTTAAGAATGTTCTTTAAATACATATTTATTGGGAATGTATTAACCAAGATAAAAAAAAATAAACTGTAGTATATTGTGTAAGGTAGAAGTAATGCACAGATGCGAAGACAGCTCAAGGCATTGAGGATCTGATTATATTTACTCTCAGAGTTTAATGTCCTTAAACACCTCTAGAATTATGTTCAATGTAATTACTTTAAATTATTCCTATATTTCTACAATCAATTGCTTATAATAGCCTCTTTTCATTTATCTTCATCCCAAAAGTATTGCAAAGTCACAAGAGGATATAAGACAAAAAGGGTTATTCTGTTCATTCTATTCTGTCAAAGCACTATACTCTCTTCTCTTATTCCCTTTCTCTGAGGCTCTCACAGTAGCCCTGTAAAACCTTTAAAAAACATTTTTTTTCCTGCCCAAGACCCTTACTGACCAAAAAATGGATAAACAAACACTTATTCACTTGAAAAGAATTTCTTAATGCTCACAAACAAACTCTCATCTCACTAGGACTGAGGAACAACCAGGCATCTTTTTGTGGCTGGGACCTAAAATCAGGCACAAATAATGGTATCTCAAAATTTTACTACAGTGAATTTAGGCATATACCAAGTGTGCCAGTTTGAATGTGTTATGTCCCCCAAAACGCCACTGTCTTTGATGTAATCTTGTGTGGGCAGATGTACTGGTGTTGATTAGATTGTAATTCTTTGAGTTTTTCCATGGAGATGTGACCCACCCAACTGTGGGTGATGACTCTGACTGGATGGTTTCCATGGAGGTGTGGGCCGCCCATTCAGTGTGGGCCTTGATTGGTTTGCTAGAGCACTATATAGGCTCAGACAGAGGGAGCGAGCTTGCTACAGCCAAGAAGGGACACTTTGAAGAATGCACATGAGCTGAGAGAGGAGCTGCAGATGAGAGACAGCTGAAGACAGTCATTGACAGCAGACTCTTGTTCCAGATAAGCTAAGAGAGGACAAACACCCCAAGAGCAACTGAGAGTGACATTTCGAAGAGGAGCTGCAGCCTAGAGAGGAACGTCCTGGGAGAAAGCCATTTTGAAACCAGAACTTGGAGCAGACGACAGCCACATGCCTTCCCAGCTAACAGAGGTTTCCCAGGTGCCACTGGCCATCCTTCAGTGAGGGTACCTGATTGCTGATGTGTTACCTTGGACACTTTATGGCCTTAAGACTGTAACTGTGTAACCAAATAAACCCCCTTTATAAAAGTCAATCCATTTCTGGTATCTTGCAGTCTGGCAGCATTAGCAAACTAGAACACCAAGTTATACATTTTTTTAAAAAATCACAATGAAATTCCACAAAGAAATGAGTAATATTCCAAAACGTAAGGTATCTATATACATATATATAATGCATATTACATATACAATTAATGCAACTATTTTACTCACCAATTCCATTAAATCTTTTAACTTCCCAATTTCTTCTGGAATGGATACCAGTTTGTTATTACTGACAACCAAAACTTTAAGTGGGAGATCGAACAGGTATTTTGGCAATGTTGATAAAAGATTTCGACTGAAAAGAATAAGGAGGAGTTATTTTTATGAGAAATGTATATGAAACCTGACATATTATATTGAAAAAGAACAAATCCAATCAAAAATAAAAAAATTTTCACTGAATAGTACTTAATGAGTGTCAAGCATGGTGCTAAATTCCTTACATGCACTATCTCATTTAATCCTCAAATTAATACAAGATAGGGAGTATTACTATCTCCATTATAAAAATTAAAAAATGAAGGTTAAAACTGGTTAAGTGACTTCCCCAGGCACAGCAGAGATTCAAATGCAAGTCTGATGGCAAAGCCTATGCTGCTACTTATGATCTTGTCCTAGATATCAACAGTTTTCAAATACCTAAAATGATTCTTAAGAACCCAAGAATGACAGAATCTTGCTCTCTGCTATAATTCCACCATATTCAATTTCTCCATGTTCAAATGTACAATAATGAATATGATCATATTTTCAAAAACATGTAGTGGCTATAATTCATTCCTTTCTTTTATTGTTTATGGAACAGCCTACTAGCACCTTTATCTCAACTCAACATTGAAACAACAATCCTTACCTGCAGGCACGTTTAAAGATAATAACGACATTTATTGAGTGCTTACCATGTGCCAGGCCATGTTCAGAGCACTTCACATGAATCAACTCGACTAAACTTCACAAAAACCTACGTTATGAAGATAGATATGATCATGGTCCCTGTTTGATATATGAAGAAACAGTCACAAAGAAATTAAATAACCTGCTCAAAGTCACAAAGCTGGTAAGTAGTGGAGCCAGGATTCAGTCTCAGGCAACCTGGATTCAGGGACATTCCCTTCAACTAATATGATTAAATTTATATCCCAGGGATTTCCAAGAAGATGGCAGAATAGGTGAGGCAGAACAAATTTCTCCTCTATGAAAGAAACTAGAGAAGGGCCAGAGTATGCCCAGGATAATGGTTTCAGGGTGCCAGGGGTCAGAGGGACTTCAAAAATATGTGGTGGGGACATGGATGAAAAAGTGGAGAAACTGCATCTTCAAAGGATGGGGTGAGATTATTCAGCCTGGACCACAACCAGGGACTGGCAGTGGTGAGAAGGCTGCCAAGCAGGGGAATGAGCAGTGGTCAACTCCTGTGCACCCATCTCAGCAATCAGCTGTGGAGATAATCCTCCCAGCTCCACGATTGGGAGCTCCCGTGAGGGAACCAGGGAGGCAGCAGACCGGCACTGACTTCTTTTATTCTCCCTCCATAGAATTCCACGTTGTGCATGGGTGAGAGGCAGGGATAGGCGAGGGCACCACACCAAAACACCAGGAATCCCTCCCACACCCCAGAGGCTCGCAGACACGTTTGTGGTGGAGGGTGAGACATGCAGCCCGACACCACAAGAGTGATCTACTCAGAGGCCCAGGAAACACCAGACCCACAGATCCCCTAAGCAGAATCCCTGCCAAACTGCCCAGGGCCCACACTGCACTCCCAGTGTTTGCAGTCCCCTGTGCACATGAAGAACAGTCGTGCTGATTGGATTCCCACCCAGTTTGGACCACACCCAGCAGACAATGAAGTTGAGGGAGAGCTGGCTTGAGGGTGCGAGGTGGAACAAGTGCACCATCTGCTGGGAAGACAGGGAAAGTGCACTCCAGCAAGCTGTGGCTCTACCAAAAAATATATATATATGTATATATATATGTATAAATATTCAAATAATCCTACATTTCCCAAAATACACTTATCAAGATAAACAAATGCCCCGAAGCCACAAGAAAATTATAAACCACATGAAGAAACAAGAAGATATGGGCAAGCCGAACAACCAAAATAAAAAGCCAGAGGAGACACAGAACTTAGAGCAATTAATCAAGGAAGCACACACAAATGTATAAAACAATTTCAGTGGGTTGCCTTAGACATAAAGGACATCAAAAAGTCTCTAGAAGAGCATAAAGAGAAATTTGAAAGAACTAAAAAAAATAGTAGATGTTATGAGAAAACCTGTTGATCAAATTAAAAAAAAACTGGAGGGAGATGGAAGAAGATAGTGGCATGGAGAAGAGTGGAAGCTAGTTTATCTCCCTGGAACAACTAATAAACAACCAGGAACAACTAGCAAATAATCTGGAATAACTGTGGGGGGACAAACGTGATTGTCCACTCATCAAACACCAACCTGAAGTGGGAGGAATGTCTGAGATTGCAGCACAGAATCTACAAGTAAAAACTGCGGATACAAGGCAGGAGTCCCCTCCCGCCACAGCCCAAACTGCAAAGCCTCGCAGTGCTAGAGAGCAGCACTCTCCGAGCATATATATATCTCAGCATACAGCTCAGCTGAGCTCAACTGGGGTTTTAATCAACAAACGTGGACTGCTCAATACAAGCTACAAATCCTCAAAAAGCAGACAGAGGCTTTGGGTGACAACTGACCTTGGAGAGCCAGAGGGTGGCCATGGATTGGCCCTGAAGGAGGCTTTCTGTCCCTTTTTCAGCTCAGTGGAGAAAGCCTCAGCCATTTCCAGTTCCCAGGGGTCTGACTCAGACCAAGGGTGGAGACAGCACAGACAGAGAGACTATTCAAATGTAAATGACCTCTCCCTAGGCGGTGTATCTTCTCTAAGAGGAAGAAGGTGGTGCCAAGCTTTACTACCCACCTTCCATTCAGAAGCAGACCCCAGAGCCTAGGGGAAAACAGCCATGGGCCACACCTGCATACACAAGTGTGGAGCTATAGGCTGACTGGCACTACCAGCTGGGTGAAAAAGCACAGTGACTTGAGGCCTCACAGGCTGTACAAATCTTCTAAGACACACCCTCAGGGCAATCTGATACTATTGCCTCCTTCCAAGGCCTGAACTCATTCTGGTCTGGGAAAACCTGACTGGAGTAACCAAGGAAACCAGATGCCTAGACAACAGAAAACTACAACCTACACTAAGAAAAATGAAGTTATGGCTCAGTCAAAGGAACAAACTTACACTTCAACTGAGATACAGGAAATAAAACAACTAATAAGAAGTCAATTCAAAAAGTTTAGGGAAGATATGGCAAAAGAGATGAAGAGTAAAATGAAACACTGGGTGTACATGAGGTAGAAATCGAAAGTTCAAAAAACAACTGGCAGAATCTATGGAAACGAAAGGCACAACACAAGAGATGAAAGACACAATGGAAACATACAACAGCAGACCTCAAGAGGCAGAAGAAAACACTCAGGAACTGGAGAACAAGGCACCTGAAAGCCTATACACAAAAGAACAGATAGAGAAAAGAATGGAAAAATATGAGCAACATCTCCGGGAACTTAAGGACAAAACGAAATGCAAGAATGTACATGTCATTGGTGTCCCAGAAGAAGAGAAGGGAAAAGGGGAAGAATCAATAATAGAGGAAATAATCAAAGAAATTTCTCATCTCTTATGAAAGACATCAAATTACAGATCCAAGAAGCGCAGCATACCCCAAAGGGAATACATCTGAATAGGCCTACGACAAAACACTTAATAATCAGATTATCAAATGTCAAAGATAAAGAGAGAATCCTGAAAGCAGCAAGAGAAAAGTGATCCATCACATACAAAGGAAGCTTGATAAGACTATGTGAGGATTTCTCAATAGAAACCATGGAGGCAAGAAGGAAGTGGGGTGATATATTTAGGATACTGAAAGAGAAAAATCACCAACCAAGAATTCTATATCCGGCAAAACTGTACTTCAAATATGAGGGAGAGCTTAAAATATTCTCTGACAAACAGACAATGACAGAGTTTGTGAAGAAGATACCTGCTCTACGGGAAACACTAAAGGAAG
Organism: Choloepus didactylus; assembly: GCF_015220235.1. NCBI lineage: Eukaryota > Metazoa > Chordata > Mammalia > Pilosa > Megalonychidae > Choloepus > Choloepus didactylus. Next base: position 136,811,515 of record NC_051334.1, read on the forward strand.
CACTGCAGACAGAAAGGAAAAGACAGGAGTGAGAGGTTTGGAAAACAATTTTGGGAGAGAGTAGCACAGCAGTGTAAGCACACTGAACAAAGATGACTGTGAATATGGTTGAAAGAGGAAGGTTAGGACCATGTGGGACACCAGAACAAAAGACCAAAGATAATGATGGACTGTATAACTCAGTGAAACCTAGGGTGCTCAACGATTGTAATAAAAGGTACAAATATGTTTTTACATGAGGTAGAACAAATGAATGTCAACATTGCAAGGTGTTAAAATTATGGTGGGACTGGGGAGAAAATATGATCAATGCAAACTAGAGACTATAATTACCAGGAACATTGTATTATGCTTCCTTTAATATAACAAAGGCAGTATACCAAAGCTAAATGCATATGGCTGGTGGGGGACATAGGGGAAGGGTATGGGACTCCTGGCATTGGTGATGTTGTCTAATTCTTTATTCTACTTTAGTTTAATGCTGTCTTTCCTTTTGTTGCTTTCTAGCTATCATGTTTTCTTCTCTCTCTCTCTCCCTTTCTTTTTACTTTTTCTTTTGCCTCTCTACCTTCTTTGACTCTTCCTCATTCTTTGTGGAAGAAATAGAGATGTCCTTATATAGATAGTGGTGATGGCGTTGAATACATAAATACATGACTATGCAGGGAACCAATGCTTGTTTACTTAGGACGGAATGTATGGTATGTGAACAAAACCGTCTTAAAAGAAATGGGTTGATGAAGAAACCTTGAGGGCACTATATTGCCAGACACATAAGACAAATATTGCAGGGTCTCACTGATATGAACTAATTATAACATGTAAACTCATAGACATGAAATATAAGTTTTCAGGATATAGAATGAGGCTAAAGAATGAGGAGCGGTGGGTTATGAGCAAAATGTTCAACTAGGGTGAACTTAAACATTAGGAAATGGACAGAGGTGATGGTAGCATGTTGTAAGAATAACTAAAAGTGATGAATGGTGTATGAAGGTGGTGGAAAGGGTAAGCTCAGAGTCACATATGTCACCAGAAGGAAAGTTGGAGGTTAAAAGATGGGAATGTAGTGGACAACGTCCGTGATTAACTGTAAAAATATTAGAAATCTCTTTCATGAACTAGAACAAATGTTTGACTCTATAACTAGAAGTTAGTAATAGAAGGGCATATAGGAAAAAAAGCATACCTATTGCAAACTATAAACTACAGCTAGTAGTATTTTAACATTCTTTCATCAACAGTAAAAAATGTACTATATCAAAACTATGAATTAGTAATGAAGGGGGAGTGGTTAGGGGTATGGGAGGATTTGAGTTTCTTTTTTTGTCTTTATTCCTTTTCTGGAGTAATAAAAATGTTCTAAAGACTGAAAAAAATTAATTGTGGTGATGGATGCACAGCTGTATGATGGTACCATAGGCAACTGATTGTACACTTTGGATCTCTGGATAGTTGTATCTTTGTGAACAATCTCAATTAAATAAATAAATAAATTTGAGAAGTTTAAAAACATAAAAATAAACTGGAGACACACAACAACAGATATGAAGAGGTGGAAGAAGGAAAAGTGAACTAGAAGAAAAAGCAATTGAATGCAAATGCACAAAGAACAAATGAGGAATAACATCAAAAATTTGAAATCGATCTCAGGGAAGTGATGGACAACATGAAGCACACAAATATAAGAATCACTAGTGTCCCAGAAGGAGAAGAGTAAATGCCTAAAAGAATATTTGAAGATGTAGTTGGGGGAAACTTCCCAAACCTTCTAAATGACATAATATGCAACAATTCCCAACTAATTCCAAATACAATAAATCCAAATCAATCCACTCCAAGACATAAACTAATCAGATTGCCAAATGCTGACGAGAAGGAGAAAGTCCTGAAAGCATCTAGAGAGAAGCAATTCACCACATACAAGGGAAACCACATAAAAGTAAGTACTGACTACTCAGCAGGCACTATGGAGGTGAGAAGGCAGGGGTATGACAAATTTAAGGTTCTGAAAGAGAAAAATTGCTAGCCAAGAATTTTTTATCCAGCAAAGCTTTCCATCAAAATTGAGGGAAAGTTTATAAATTTCACAAAGAAATGCTGAGAGATTTTATTAAGAAGAGACTTACCCTGCAAGAAATATTAAAAGGAGTTTTACTTGTTGAGGGGAAAAAAAAGGTGAGAGGGGTCAGGAGAAGCACAAAAAATCGAAGAGTTTTAGTAAGGATAACATAAAGGTAAAAAAAGGGGGGGGAAGGAACAGATCTGACAAATAAAAAGCAAAGGAAAAGATGGTTGATTCAACAACTGCCTTCACAGTAGTAACACTGACTGTGAATGAATTAACCTCCCCATTTAAAAGATACATATTGGCAGAACAGATTAAAAAGTATGATCCATTGATATGCTGTGTACAAGAGACTCATCTTTGAACCAGCGGCACAAAAATACTGAAAGTGAAAGGATGGAAAAAAATATTCCACACAAGCTACAGCCAAAAGAGAGCAGGGGTAGCAACAGTAATATCAGACAACACAGACTTTAAATGCAGAGCTGTCATAAGAGACAAAAAAGAACATTATATATTAATAAAAGGGAGAATTCACCAAGAAAAAATAGCAATAATAAATGTTTATGCACCCAATCAAGGCGTGCTAAAGTACATGAGACAATCATTGGCAGAACACAAGGGAGTAATAGACGTTTCTACAATAATAGTCAGAGATTTCAATACACCATTCTTCTCTATACAGCAACCAGACAGAGGACCAATAAGGAAACTGAGAATCTAAACAATGTGATAAATGAATTAGACTTAATATACACATCTAGAGAGTTGCATCCCAAATGACCAGGATATACATTCTTCTCTATCACTCATGGGACATTCTCCAGGATAGATCATATGCCGGGACAAAAAACAAGCCTCAATAAATTTAAAAAGATTGAAATTATTGAAATCACATTCTCCAACCACATTGGAATGCAACTCGAAGTCAATAAACACCAAAGAACCAGAACATTCATAAATACATGGATGATAAAAAACAAACTCCTAAACAATCAGTGGAGCAAAGAAAAAAATTGCAAGGGAAATAGGTAAATATATAGAGAGAAATGAAAATGAGAACACAATATATCAGAACCTACGGGATGCAGCAAAGGCAGTGCTGAGAGGGAAATTTATAGCTCTAAATGCATACAGTAAAAAGGAAGAAAGAGATAAAGTCAAAGAAATAACAGAACAACTGAAGTAGCTAAAGAATGGTTAGCAAACTAACACTAAAGCAAGTAGAAGAAAAGAAATAACAAAGATTAAAGGAGAAATAAATCATCTGGAGAACAAAAAACAACAGAGAGAATAAATAAAAACAAAAATTGGTTCATTGAGATCAACAAGTTTGATAAAACCTTGGCTAGACTGACAAAGTCAAAAAGAGAAGACCCAAATAATGAAAGTCAGAAATAAGAGGGGGAATATTACTGTGGATCCTGGAAAAATTTGTAAAATCCTAAGAGGATACTATGAACAACTGCACATTAAGAAACAAGACAATTTAGAGGAAATGGATAATTTCCTGGAAACACACAAATAGCCTAGACTGACCCGAGAAGAAATAGAAGACATCGACAAACAAATCACAAGTAAAGAGATCCAATCAGTCATCAAAAATCTTCCTACAAATAAAAGCACAAGGCCAGATGGCTTCACAGGGGAATTTTACCAAACTTTCCAAAAAGAACTGATACCATTGATGCTCAAATTCTTTCAAAAACTTGAAGAAAAGGAACATTATCTAAATCATTTTATGACACTAACATCTCTCTAACAACAAAACTAGATAAAGATACAACAACAAAGGAAAACTACAGGACAATCTCCCCAATGAATATACATGCAGAATTTCTCAATAAAATATTTGCAAATGGAATCCAAAGACACATTAAAAGAATTATACACTACAACCAAGTGGGGTTCATTCCAGTCATGAAAGGGTGATTCCACATAAGAAAATCAATGTAATACAATACATTAACACATTGAAAGGGAAAAATCAAATGACCATCTCAATAGATGCAGAAAAATCATTCAACAAAATACAGCATCCTTTTTTAATAACATCACTTCAAAAGATAGGAATAGAAGGAAACTTCCTCAATATGAAAAAGAGCATATATGAAAAAGCCACAGCCAGCATAGTACTCAATGGTGAGAGACTGAAAGCCTTCCCTCTAAAATTGGGAACAAGAGAAAGATGCCCGCTCTCAACACTATTATTCAGCATTGTGCTAAAAGTTCTAGCCAGAACAACCTGGCAAGGCAAAGAAATATCGGCATCCAAATTGGAAAGGAAGAAGTAAAACTGCCATTATTTGCAGATGATATGAAAGTATATTTGGAATATCCTGAGAAATCTATGACAAAGCTACTTGAGCTAATAAGTAAATTCAGCAACATAGTGGGATACAAGATTAATGGACAAGAGTCAGTAATGTTCCTATACACTAGAAATGACCTAACTGAAGAGGCAATCAAGAAAAAAATTCCATTCACAATAGCAACTAAAAAATCAAGTACCAAGGAATAAACTTAACCAAGGATGTAAAAGACCTCTACACAGAAAATTACAAAACTTTACTAACAGAAATCAAAGAGGACCTAAATTGGTGGAAAGATATTACACATTCATGGATAGGAAGGCTAAATGTCATTAAGATGCCAATTCTACCCAAACCGATCTACAAATTCAACACAATTCCAATCAAAATTCTAACTACCTACTTTGCAGACTTGGAAAAGCTAGTTATCAAATTTATTTGGAAGGGAAAGGGGCCTTAAACTGCCAAAAGCATTCTAAAATGAAGAACGAAGTGGGAAGACTTACACTTCCTGACTTTAAAGCCTACTATAAAGCCACAGTAGTCAAAACAGCATGCTAAATTCAGTGACTGAGAGATTCCAAATGGAGTCAAGAGGTCACTCTGGTGGGCATTCTTATGCACTATATAGATAACTCTTTTTAGGTGTTAATGCATTGGAATAGCTAGAAGTAAATACCTGAAACTATCAAACCACAACCCAGTAGCCTTGACTCTTGAAGATGACTGTATAGCAATGTAGCTCACAAGGAGTGACAATGGGATTGTTAAAGCCTTGTGAATGTATGGATGAGTAGAAAAATGGGGACAAAAAGCTAAATAAATAATAGGGTGGAATGGGGGGGTGATGATTTGGGTGTTCTTTTTTACATTTCTTATTTTTATTTTTACTTTTACTTTTTCTGGTGCAAGGAAAATGTGCAAAAAATAGGTTGGGGTGATGAATGCACAACTATATGATGGTACCGGGAACAACTGATTGTATACTTTCGATGATTGTATGGTATGTGAATATATCTCAATAAAATTGAATTTAAAAAAACAGCATGGTACTGGCACAAACATAGATATTATAATCAATAGAATCAAATTGCAAGTTCAGAAATAGACACCCAGATTTATGGTCGACTGGTTTTTGATAAGGCTTCCAAATCCATTTAACTGGGACAAAACAATCTTTTCAAAAAATGGGGTCGGGAGAACTGGGTATCGATATTGAAAAGAATGAAAGAGGACCCTTACGTCATACCCTATGAAAAAATTAACTCAAAGTGGATCAAAGACTTCAATATAAGAGACAGTACCATAAAATCCCTAGAAGATAATATATGGAAACATCTTCAAAACCTAGTATTGGAGGTAGCTTCTTAAACCTTACACCCAAAGTACATGCAATGAAAAAAAAAAAGATGAATGGGGACTGCTCAAAATCAAAAGCTTCTGTAATTCAGAGCACTTGGTCATAAAGGTAAAGAAGCAGCCAACTGAGTGGAAAAAAATATTTGGAAACCATATATCTGATAAGAGACTGGTTTCCAGCATATAAAAAAAAATCTACAACTCAACAACAGTAGTACAAACAGCCCAATTTTAAAATGGGCAGAAGACATGAAAAGACATTTTTCCAAAATAAATGGCTAAAAAACACGTGAAAATATATTCATCTATCACACCAAAAAGAATGGCTGCCATTAAACAAACAGGAAACTACAAATGCTGCAGAGGATGTGGAGAAACTGGAACTCTTATTCATTGCTGGTGGAATGTAGAATGGTACAGCCACTGGGGCAGACAGTCTGGTGGTTCCTCTGAAAACTAGATATCGAGCTACCCTACAATCTGGCAATTTCACTTCTCAGTATATACCCAGAAGAACTGAAAGCAGTGACACAAGCAAATATACGCACACTGATATTCATAGTAGAATTGTTCACATTTGCCAAGAGGTGGAAACAACCCAAGTGTCCTTCAGCAGACGAGTGGATAAACAAAATGTGGTATATACATACGATGCAATATTATGCAGCAGTAAGAACAAACGAGGTCCTGAAGCATACAACAACACGGATGAACCATCAAGACACAATGCTGAGTGAAACAAGTCAGACACAACAGGATAGATATTGTATTTTATCACTAATATGAACTCCCTGAACAATGTAAAATCAGTATCTTATAATGTAGAATATAGGGGAACTAGAGATAGTTATATGCTAGCGAATGGGGAATGATACCTAATATGTACAGATATGTTAATAAGAGTGAATTAAAGGTATGGGAATGAACAGAGGTGATGATAGTTCATTAATGGGATTATAAGTATCAGTGCCATACTGAAGGCCAACATGATTGAAAGTGGTTGTTTAAAGTTACGTATTCCACAATAGCTTGCATCATCTACTTAAAAGGTATGACACTGGTACAGAGTTAACAACAGATTGGTATATGGGAAAAACAACATATTGCATATTATAGACTAAATTTAATAGGAATACCTTACACAGTACCACAGTAATATTAGAGATAAATAACTAGGGGCTGATAAGAGCTTTGGAGTGTTTGGGGTCATGATGATTGTATAAAATTGAGAGTGATGATGATTATACAACTAAGTGAAGAAAATGTGAGACACTGATTGTTTATCTTAGACGGAATATATGTTATGTGAAATTAGGAACCCCTTACTTAATAAGTCAAGCTCTCAATCTGGAGGCTTGCTCCAGTGAAACTTGTGACTGTAAAAGGTAGGATAAGCCTACCTATAACTATACCTAGGAATTGCCTCCAGAGAACCTCTTTTGTTGCTCAGATGTAGCCTTTCTCCCTCTAAGCCCAACTCTGCAAGTAAATTCATTACCCTCCCCCCATGTGGGGCATGACTCCCAGGAGAATGAAACTCCTGGCAACTTGGGACATGACTCCCAGGAATGAGCCTGGCCCTGACATAGAGGGATTGAGAATGCCTTTTTGACCAAAAGGGGGAAAAGAAAGGTAACAAAATAAGGTTTCAGTGACTAAGCAATTTCAATTAGAGTCAAGAGGCTATCCTGGAGGTTACTCTTATGCAAGCAACAGTTAGATATTTCAAATGCTCACAGTATGCCAAGCCCTAACCAACAGTAGTTCCAAAAATACTAAAAAATACCTAGGTCCCTATCTGATACTCTATAAATATTTCACTAAGTTTACTTTACAGAAACTTAAATCCCCCAGAGTGTTCCTATGCCAGATAAGTCTCAAAACCTTGAGGCAACAGCCTCTTTAAGAACATCAACCAGATGCATACCCCTTCACCATAATGTTGACACCCCTTTTCAATATGAACAAGTTAGGGTAGTTACTGCCCAGATATCCCTGAAGACTGAGACAGTGACCAAACAAGGTGCAGAAGGACAGCACTGACAAGATAGGATTTATCAAAGGATTAGAACACAAATCTTTATATAAATAATTTTTCTTTTTAGTTTCTAGGGTTCTAGAATAGCTACAAGGAAATAACTGACATGGTGGAACTGTAACTCATACAATGCTTTGAAATTTGCTCTATAGCCAGTGTCAAATTGTACTTTGAAAGTTATCACATTTCTGTATATATATTTTACAATAAAGAAATATCTGAAATGGTGGAACTGTAACCCATAACATTCTTTGAAATTTGCTAAGTACTTGTTAAATTGTACTTTGAATGTTATCACTTTTCTGTATATATGTCACATTTCCAATAAAAAAATTTAAAAAATAAGAATAAAAAAAAACTTCTATGCCAATGTACAGTCTAACCCAAAGGATCCCATTAACAAATACATAAACTGTACCATTACTTTTTCATATTACCAAGCATTGATAAGCAATTTGCTATTATTTTTCCTGCTTTTCAATGTAACACAGAGGTGTGCCTAGTATGTTATATAACTGCACACCATCACAAGCCTAGGGTTTTTTAAAGGAGACCTTCAAGACCCTTCACCCCATTCTATCCCTGCAGATGACAATCCAGAAACACTAGATTGGCTTTAATCACATCGCACAAACTGACTTTTAAAAAAAAGGCAATTCCCCTAGTTTAGCAATCCTGACTAGGCTGCTGGAATGTCAAATATGCTAGAACCTGTAACAACCCCTTGATATTTTCAGGTTGAAGTGAGTTCCTTTGGAAAGTGGCCTGCCTGGTGTCCCTTCACAATGGAGCACACACAAATCTTCCTTAAGGATACTACTGAAAAAATTGGAGAATACAGGAATAGAGAAACAGCTGAAATAGTATTTCACAAGTTTATCAAGAAATTTTCATCAAAATAAAAATAAATAAATAGGAAACATAATAGTACCCACAAACTCATTCCAGTCTTCCCTCAGGCCTAAAATAGTAAAAAAAAACTTGGCTTATCTTCTTCCCTTAGTTAGCAGGTTCATTGAGTTAGCATGGTCGGCTTTCTCCAAAATCTGGTTTCTTCATATATAGCTAGTCAGTCATTAATCTTCACTTTTTTACTATATGCTTTAGAGATAGCCAAAGGAAGTCAGTCACTAAAACAAATGCTATTTCAATATATTTTGTTCAAAAATCTTTATAACTGTAAACAAAAATCAAGAGTCCATATTTAGTGATCAAAACAGGAAAGAATTAGAGAAAATTTTAGCAAAACTATTCTAAGATATACTATTCATGTTAATATAGAAATGTAATTGGATTTTTGAGAAATTGCAGTTTTCAATCTAGTTTTTTTTTCCTGCAAAAGTACAAAATTAAACAAAAACAAAGACAAAACTTTAAAATGCTTTACTTTCTGCACATCTCTCCCAAGCCAGGCCAATTAGATATATACTCAATTACAGAAAGGAGCACACCAAAGTACTGAGTTCTACAGAAGGAAATTTCTCTCACATATTTCAGTGTAAGGTGGTTTCAGTTAAAATAATATCTGCCTATAGGGGACACCACTGGAGCAGACATATATAAAAATTAATATTTCACATATATTAATGTAAAGGGGGCAAAAATAATTAATGTATACTAGTTGTATTTACTAATTCCCTCTATGGGAATTCAGACAAATAACTTTCTTAATGAGGATGAAGAAATTGCCTCTTTTAAAGGACTTTATTAGACATTTCTCCAAAGAAGATAAACGAATGACCAATAAGCACATGAAAAGATGCTCAACATCATTAGCTATTAGGGAAATGTAAATAAAAACCACAATGAGATACCACTTCACCCCCACAAGGATGGCTATTTACTAAAAAAAAAAAAAAAAAAAAAAAAAATCACAAAAAATAACAAGTGTTGGAGAAAATGCAGAGAAATTGGAACACCGGTTCATTGTTGGTGGGAATATAAAATGGTGCAGCCCCTGTGGAAAGCAATAGGGCAGCTACTCAAAAAGTTAAATATAGAATTATCATATGACCCAGAAATTCCACTTCTAGATAAATATGCAAACAGAGTAAAAACAGGGTTACATACAGATCCTTGTTTTACTTTCCTGGCTGCTACAACAAATACCTAACAATGGGTTGGTTTAAACCATGGGAATTTATTTGTCCACAGTTGAGGCTAGGAGAAGTTCAAATTCAAGGCATCAGCAAGGCAATGCTTTCTACCAGAAGACTATGGCATTCTGGGGCTGGCTGCCAGCAATCCTTGGTCCTTGGCTTTTCAGTCACATGGCAATGCACATGGCCTTGTCTTCTCCCTTCTCCTCCAGGTTCCACTGACTACCACTTCCAGCTCTGGCTGCTCCCTGTGGCTTCTCTCTCTGCCTGACTTTCACTCTGCTTATACAGGACTCCAGGAATCCAGATTAAAGCCCAACCTGATTCAGTTGAGCCACACCTCAACTGAAGTAACATATTGAAGAGGTCTTATTTATAATAGGTCCACACTCACCAGAATGCAGACTAAGACTGATAACATGTCCAAACTGGGGTACACAATTCAAGCCACATCACTTGTACACCAATGTTTATAGCAGCATTATTAACAACAGCCAAAAGCTAGAAACAACCCACGTGTCCATCAACAAAGGAAGAGATAAACAAAATATGTGATACATATACAAAATGGAATATTATTCTACCATAAGAAAGAATGAAATTCTGAAACCGAATATGGCATGGAAGAACCTTGAAAATATTATACTCAGTAAAATAAGCAAGGCACATAAGGACAAAAAATATATCACTTATAACTGATGACTAGAAAGAGCAAATTCACAGAGATAAAAAGTAGATCAGAAGTTACAGGGGGTGGGGGGAATATGTGTTTGTAAAGGTAAATAAATAATTGCCTCTTTCAACTAAAAAAAAATAATATAATTCTAAAATTAAATCACAATATACCAGTTTCTACTCAATGTCACTCATTTGGAAGGGCAATTTTTTTCTTAAACCTGAGTATTACAAACGTAGGGTTATAAATGTAGGGTAAAAGTTAACAATAAGAACTCTAGAGCCAGACTGATCGAATTTGAATCTTAGCTCCACCACTTGCCATATGTGTAATACGTATGCATTTATGTATATATCTATATGTGTGTGTGTGTGCGCATATGTATACATATATATATATATGACTGAGCAAATTGCTTAACCTCTGGTGCTTCACTTTCCTCCTCTACAAGGAAGTGATAATAATGTTGTAAAGATTAAATAAGGTAATATGGGTAAAGCCTTTGGAACACTGCCTGGCACATGGTAAGCACTGTCATCTACTTTCAATCTTTTCAACACTCCTTTCTCATCCTGGAAGTAGCAACAAGAAGTTATAGGAGTATGAAATGTATAACTCAAGAACTACTTCTTTACAAGGTTTCACTTTAACTGAGGATGCATGTAAATAAATCTGTATTGTGGTATTATCGATTCAGGAAAATATTTATAGTTTAAAGACTTGCTACTCAAGGTGAGATCTAAGGAGCACGGGGCGTGGACATCACCACTGGGCCTGTTTGAAATGCAAGCACCACTCCAGACCTCTAAATCAAAATCTGCATTTTTAACAAGACCCCCGGGGTAATTCACGCGCACATTAAAGTCTGAGAAACACTGCTCTCAAGAACAAGACCACAAAGCCCAGAAAGTAAATGCACATGTGAAAAATACAAATAAGAAACTATTGGGATAAATATAGACTATATAACCAAATCAAACATTCCTTGGCTAGTAAAAAGTATTAGAACCTTAAAAAACAATTTACCAAAGAAAATTGTTTCCTTACCTAATGTTAAGGTATGTTAACATCTGTAGGTTTTTAATGGCTTCAGGAATAGTTTTGATGCAATTATGATATAAATTTAATGTTTCAAGTGGTGCAAACAGCCAGACATCCGAAGGAATTTCTGTAAAACGATTTCTTGAAAGATCTGAAAAATAAATTTAGTGTTTGAGAGTCAAACATACACCAATGGTAATTAATGGCATTATTTTCACACTTCCTAAATTACTTAGAATCTAAGCAACTAAGTAAAATATTATAAAATATTATCTACCATGACCTTGAAGGCAAAAAAATTATCATTTAGATAAGTATACGCATGGAAAGCATGTTTATTAACAATTTGTACTTGATACACTTCAATACCTACCTGTAAAATCCAAATACACTGTATTATCTTTTAAAATGCCTATAAGGAATTCTCTCTGATCTTTAAAAACAAAGACAAGGAAGCCTCCCCTGATCCCACATTCCCCACCATCTACCTCTTCCTTCTTCATCACTAAACTTGGATAAAGTTAACCACAAACGCATCTAATTCTTAATTACCATGGACTTCTCAACTCGCTGAAATGTGGTTTCTATTCACTCCCATGTCCACCAAGGTCACAACAGCCTCCATATCAATAACCACTCCATACATCTGGAAAAACTCTCTTCCCTTAGCTTGGAAGACACTTCTGGATTTCTTCCCATTACCTCTCTGGCCACTTCTTAATCTCCTTTGCTAGATTCTCTTCTACCTGTATCCTAAGGGCTGGGATATAGGGTACTCTTTTCTTCTCAAGATATGCAATCTACTGGATAATTTCATGCAATACAAGGCCTAAATTTTATTTATAAAAATGACAAATCTCAAATACAGGATCTGTGTAAATACCTATGTTCTGGTCTCAGGACTTCCTCTTAATACCTCTCAGGCACCTCAAATTCCACAAGTGTAAAATCTGAATTGAAGGTCTTCCACACACCTGTTTCTCTCATCTCAAGCAATGTTACCAACATCCTCCTCCTGAATTGCTCAAGCCAGAAACCTGGCATTTATTCTTGAACCCTCCTCTCCTAAATTATTCCAAGTACATACAAATATACTTCCATACATTTAAGCTTTCACAAAAATAAAACCATTGAATTATTATAACCATTACTCCTCCATAAAAGCTTTTTATTTGTTAAATGAAATTTTGAAAAATATTTAGGCATCATGTGGCAGGTTGAAAAAAATACATAGCCTAAAAGAGATTTTCAACCTCAGCAATGCTGACCTTTTGGGCTGGATAATTATTTGTTATATGGAGCTGTCCTGGATATTGTAGGATGTTTAGTAGCATTCCTAACCTGTACCCATTAGAAGCCAGTAAGCACCCCTAGTTGTAACAGCTAAAAATGTCCCTCACCCCTGTTGAGAACTGTTGCAAAATCACCTCACCCATGCTGAGAACTGCTGCCCTAAACAATTATCAGATTAGCTACCCTAACATAAAAATATACTTTTTTTACACTAGTTCATCATACTTGTTTGGTTAAAAACATAAGGATTATATTTACCTCTGTCAGGGAGAACATCTATGGTCTAGCTTTAGTTCACTGTACCTCATTTACCATCTGCTCTTCCCTCATAAGAACAGCCTCCAACCAATGCTCAGCTTCCCCACGCCAAGGGACATGGTCTTTGACCAATACAGTAAATTTCCTATTCAGACATTAAAATATCTGTGCATACATATGTGTTTATATGTGCATAATCTCACTTAATGTAAAATATTATAACTGCCAAAAAATATTACCTATGATTATATAATATGAAACTTAATTTTGATTCTTCTTCCTCCCACAATAGGATTCTGAGTGACTTAAAACAAGGGTAGACAGAATACTAGAATCCAAAATCTGAACTTGGAATAGAGGTTTCTCAATACCATGGCTCACCTCCTCTGCATATCCAAGCATCATTCAGTACTATTTAGGGAACAAAATGAAGTCACCGTTTTTAGTTTAGGATGTTTCTTTTACATTTAGGATTTTACCGCTTTTTCTTGTAACTTCAGAATCCTGGGAGTTGAAAACTACTGCTTACAATTAATTGGAAATCCAAAAACAAAATTACGCCCAATTGTTATTCTGTATAATGTCTAATATTAAGTACCCATAAATAATACAGTGGCCCCAGAGACAGATGACAGTAGTTTGAATTAAGAGTTGAAATATGTGAGAATAAGGATAAGAGAAAGTGGACAGAATTTTAAATATATTTTACAATTAGTCCTGACAGAGTTGGGAAGGGTTTGGCCATGTGAGATAAATAAGAGGTAGGAATTGATGTTGGCACCCAGGATTCTGGCACAGACATCTAAATAATACTATTTGATGAAAGACCTGGGAAGTAGAATAACAATTTTTTTTTAATTGATGAGGTTTTTGTCTTGTTTTATGAAGCAGAAGTTAGGATCAAGGTTCAATTTTATATTTTTACAAACTGAAACATCTAAAAGAGACTCAAATGGGATTGCTAAATGGTAGTAATAAGACAAATGATTCTGGATCCCAGAAGTGAAGTCTGAAATGGATATAAAAAATTGGATGTTACAGGAATATAATTAGTGTGCTGGTTTGCATCTATTATGTATCCCAGAAAAGCCATGTTATTTTAATCCAATCTTGTGGCTGCAGACCTATTGTGGGTGGGATCTTTTGATTAGGTTGTTTCCATGAAGATATGATCCACCCAATTGTGGACGGGACCTTTTCATTAAACTATTTCCACGGAAGAAAACGCCCAGAGACATTTTGGAGCTACAGACAGAAAGACGTTTGGAGATGCTAAGCTAAGAGAAGAAGCCCAGAGTTTGCCCCGGAAAAGCTAAGTGAGAGAACCCACAGATGCTTACAGAGAAAGTCACTGGAATCAGAAGCTGAAAGCAACACAAACTGGGAGCAAAGGACCAGCAGATGCCAGCCACATGCCTTCCCAGCTGACAGAGGTGTTCCAGATTCCATCAGCCTTTCTTCAGTAAAGGTATCCTCTTGTTAATGCCTTAGTTGGGACACTTTTATGGCCTTAGAACTGTAAATTCGTAACCTAATAAATCCCCTTTATAAAAGCCAATCCATTTCTGGTATTTTCTTTCCAGCAGCCTTAGCAAACCGGAACACTTAGTATTATAAAATCATAAAAGTGGAGGAGATCAAATAGATCAGAGTACTAAGTTAAGAAAGAGGGTTCAAAACACCACTTGCTTAGAACTCTGGAGAACTGTAGAGAATGGAATAGGGCTCCAAAAATGCTGAATCAAATAAGAAAAATATTGAGTGGGAAAATTCCTTCCCAGACCACCAATTGGTTTCCATTCCCCTCACCCTCATTCACTCTCATGCAGCTTGGGAGTCGCACAGAGGAAGAATGACCCAGGTCCTCCCACCATGGAAAGAGACAACAGAGAGACTCAAAGCAGCAAGTTAGAACTCCATGCATATCCAGGCACAGGGACCGAAGTCCACAGAGACCCACTGCAGAACACAAGCTGCTGAGGAGTGCTGCATACAGAAGGGTCCCCAAGGTGAGGGGGAGGAGGATAGAGACCACAGTAGAACTACTGGCAAGAACTGTGGTACCCTCACTCAATTCAGTTTCAGTTGGCTGGAGCACCTAATTGCAAAGCAGACTTTTCTAAAGTGATCCACCTTTCTGGATTGAAGTGCAGAACTCTTATGGTTGAAAATCAGAGGAAGAAATGCCACACACAAAAAAATAAAATGGGGAGGCAGGTTAAACTGAACTGCTATAAGATAGGATAGGACACAGAACTGAAAAGTATAAGGAAAATGGGGCACTGAGTGAGAGAGAGAATTTAAACAAATCAAAGGAGCTGGGGAGAAAATTCTGCACAAAAACAAACAAACAAACAAACAAAAAAACAGATCAAGATTCCCAGAGAGGATGAATGTGGACCTGGCATCGTGGGACTCAGAGTATCTTCTTGACCAAAAGGGGGATGCAAAATGAGACGAAATAGTTTCAGTGGCTGAGAGATTCCAAATGGAGTCGAGAGGTCACTCTGGTGGACATTCTTATGCACTATATAGATAACACCTCTTAGGCTTTAATGTATTGGAATAGCTAGAAGTAAATACCTGAAACTACCAAACTCCAACCCAGCAGTCTGGACTCCTGAAGACAATTATATAATAATGTAGATTACAAGGGGTGACAGTGTGATTGTGAAGACCTTGTGGATCACACCCCCTTTAGCTAGTGTATGGATGAGTGGAGGAATGGGGATAAAAACTAAAGGACAAATGGGGTGGGATGGGGGGATGATTTGGGTGTTCTTTTTTCACTTTTATTTTTTATTCTTGTTCTGGTTCTTTCTGATGTAAGGAAAACATTCAGAGATAGATTGTGGTGATGAACGCATAACTATGTTATCATACGGTGGACAGTGGATTGTATATCATGGATGATTGTATGGTGTGTGAATGTATTTCAATAAAACTGAATTTAATTAAAAAAAAAAAAGATTCCCAGAGAAGGAACAGAGGAAAGGAAGCTTTCTCCTGGATGTGAAACAATAGCAAAAAAAGGCAATCATTAAAATTCCACCACATATTCAGGGCAAGAATCAGATGAAAAAGAGGTGAGAAAATCTGAAGAGTTAAACACAGACTATTCTAAAAGTCCAGAATAAGTTGAACAAAGCATCAAAGAGGGGCCTTAAGACAAAGCCAATCAACAATAAAACCCTAGACAAGAGTGAGAAGCAGATCTTCAAAGTTAACTAAACAAGATAATCAGACGCCTAAAAATCAACAAGGAATTACAAGCCATACTAAGAAACAGGAAGATATGGCTCAGTCAAGGGAACAAATTAAAATTTCATAGGAGACACAGAAGTTGGAAGAACTAATCAAAGAAGTTCAAACAAATTTCCTAAATCAACTCAAGGAGATGAAGGAAAACATGGGTAAAGAGCTAAAGGATATCATGAGGACAATCTGTGAGCATAAGAAGAATCTGAAAGTATAGAAAGAAACAACAGAAATTATGGGGATGAGAAGCACAATAGTAGAGACTTTAAATACACCAGAGATAAACAACAGTAGATTTGAACAGACAGAAGAAAGAATCAGTGAATAAGAAGATAGGACAATTGAAATCATACCAAAAAAAAGATAAGAGAAAAGAACAGAAAAAGTTGAGCAGTGGCTAAGGGATTTGAATGACAGCATGAAGTGCACAAACATAGGCAACATGGGTGTCCCAGAAGGAGAAGAGAAGGGAAAAGGGACAAAGACAAAATCTGAGGAAAAAATGGCCAAAGATTTCTCAACTCTTATGAAAGGCATAAATATACATATCCAAGAAGTGCAACAGACTCCAAACAACAAATCCTAATAGACCTACTCCAAGACGTACAAGACAGAATGTCAAATGCCAAAGTTAAAAGAATTTGGAAAGGAGCAAGAGAAAAGTGATTCATCACATATAAGGAATGTTCAATAAGGCCAGTTTCCCAGCAGAAACCATGGAGGCAAGGCAGTAGTATGATATATTTAAGATACTGAAAAAGAAAAAGTGCCATCCAAGAATTCTTTATCCAGAAAAACTCTCTCTGAAAAATGACGGGAGTTTAAAATATTCAAATTTAAACAAAAACCGAGAAGGTTTCTCAACAAAAGACCTACCCTACAAGAATTACTAAAAGTAGTTTTGCAGGTTGGAAGGAAAAGCCATACTATTTGGAGCAGTGTGAAGAAATGAAGACCATCAGTAAGGGTAACTAAAAGTGTAAATGCAAAACCCAATAGGACTGTATAATCAATACACAGCTCTATTCTTTAATTCATAAAAGAACCATAATACAACTGAACAAATAAATAGCATTGTATTAGTTAGGGTTCTCTTGGGAAACAGAATCAATGAGAGATGTCTCTGATTATCAAATTGTAAAAGTGACTCACGCAACTGTGGGTATGCACGAGTCCAAATTCTGCAGCGCCATCAACAAACTGTCAACTCCAAGGAAGACGTTCGATGAACTCCTCGGGAAATGAACCGGCAACTTCGACGAGCTCCCCAGGAAATGCTTCACTGAGCAGCCGAAGAAGTGAAGGTTCTCTAACTGTCCCACTTATAAGCCTCCAACTGATCACCCGGACCAAATCCAGCCAATTGCATTCTCTCATTGTGGAAGCACGCCCCTTGATGAGTCATCAGTCAGCTGCAGTCAATTGACTGATGATCCAACAAACCAGCCCACTGGTTTATTAACCAGCCTCAAATATCCTCACAGCAATCCTCAGGCCAGTGCCCGCTTGACCAGACAGCTGGGCCACCTAGCCAAGTTGACACATGAACCCAACCATCACAAGCATATTTCCAGAAAATGGCAGTGCAAAATATAAAGTGGTAAAGTGGGACAAAAACAACATAAAAAGGAAAACAGGGATATAGGAGCAGAGAACGTATATGTTATTGAAGCTAAGTTGGAACATATTCAAATTAGTAGGATGTATAATATAAACCCCAGGGAAACCATAAAAAAAGTATTTTAAAAATATACAAAAACAGAAATGAGAAAGGGATCAGTCAGAAACACCACAAAAGATCAACTATACATTAAAGGAGGTTGTAATAAAGAGAAACAAACAGAAAAATATCTAAATATAGAAATCAAAGGACAAAATGGCTGAAGTAAGTACTATCTTTACAGTAATACTTTACAGTAATACACTGAATGGTAATGGATTAAACTCCCCAATCAAAAGTCACAGGTTAGCAAAATGGATTTTAAAAAAAAGCATGATCAATAGATCATGATTAAAAGATCCTCACCTTAGAGCTCAGTATACAAATAGTTTGAAATTAAGAGGTTGGAAAAATATGTTGCATATAAATAGTAACCAAAAAAGAGCTGGGGTAGCTATGGCAATATCAGAAAAAAATAGACTTTAAGTCAAAAGCTGTTACAAGAGAAAAACAAGGACATGACATATTAATAAAAGGGAGCAACAACCAAAAAGAAATAACAGTCATAAATATCTATGCACCTAACAATGGTGATTCACAACACAAGAGGCAAACACTAGCAAAACTGAGGGGAGAAATAGACACCTCTACAATAATAGTTGGAGATTTCAATACACCACTCTCATCAATAGGGAGAACATGTAGACAGAGGATCCATAAGGAAACCTCTCATTTAAATAATATAAGTAAGTGAACTAGACCTAACAGATGTATACAGAACAATGTACCCCAAAAGAGTGGGATACATATTCTTTTCAAGTACACATGGATCATTCTCCAGGACAGACCACAGGTTATGTCACAAAACAAGTGTCAATAAATTTAAAAATACTGAAATCATACAAAGCATCTTCTCTGACCATAATGGAAAGAAGCTGGAAATCAATAATGGGCAAAGAACTGGAAAATCCACAAATATTTTGAAGCTAAATACAAGTCTCTTAAAAATGAGTGGGTCCTCTCCTCTCCCCCTCATTTGGGCTCAATGCAGGAAAGGCACAGAATCAGCAGATGGGAATCCTCACACCAGGGACACAGATTTTAAAATCTCTCACAGCAGTGAAACATAACCCCACTGTTTGAACACCCAGGGGACAAGGGAGGGCATTTCAAGGCCCAGGTCAGTGAGGGGCAAAGAGACAGAAAAAACATGGGCAGAGACTGCATTTCCAGCCCTGTGTCTGAAAACGCTTCCCCACCCTTGAGGGAAGCGGCAGCCAATGGCATTTCATTGCCATGGGGACAGATGGAGTACTGTGTCAGCTGAGGGAGTACTCTGCCACAGGTGTAGCCCCACATCAAGCCAGCTTTTAGCCAGAAAAGTGAGGGCATAGGAATCCTGCAGTTTCAGCTCTCCTGTGTAAGATGCAGCCTGTGCTCAGAGGCAAAGCAGCCTCTGAGAACGATTAAGTCAGCAAACAGTGCCATCTGCTCGACAGTCAGGAAAGTGCAAGGGAATTGAAACACTTTTAAAAAGATGCTCCAGACAGGAGCTCGTCTACTTGCTCTCCACAGGAACCCAGCCTGATTGTGCCTGAGAAATACAGACAACCAAACTGTCAAAGCAAGGCACTAAAACAAACTCAGGTCTTGCTGACTGGTGGAAAACAGAGCACCACTGGAAGCCAGCAGATTTATATTACCACATACAGTGAACTTGCTGGGGTGCTCACTGCCTACCTCCCATCCCTGTGGCAGGCCAGGGTGGGTGCCTGATTTGGGGAAAAGACTGGGGGACAGAGCCAATCTGACAACTGGTCAGTGAGAAAAAAACAAATACAGAGATGAAGGAAAACCAACAAGAAAACCAAAGGCAAAAGAGAGAAAACAACCTCCAAAATAATCTAATCAAGAAAATCAGATGCCTAGACAGCAAAAAATCATGAGCCACACCAGGAAACATGAAGATATTGTCCAGTCAAATGGACAAACTAACACCCCAACTGAGATTCAGGGGTTGAAACAACTAAATAAAAATGTTCAAACAAATCTTCTAAACCAACTCAATGAGTTGAAAGAAAATGTAACAAAATAGATGAAAGATATAAAGAAGACACAAGGTGTCCATAGAGAAGAACTTGAAAGCTTGAAAAAACAAATGACAGAACTTTGGGGAATGAAAGGCAAAATAGAAGAGATGAAAAACACAGTGGAGACATACAACAGCAGACAAGGAGAGGAACAAGAAAGGATTAGTGAAGTAGAGGACAAAGCATCTGAAATCTTACACGGAAAAGAATGGAAAAATATGAGCAGGGGCTCAATGATCTGAATGACAACATGAAGCACATGAACATACATGTTATGGGTGTCCCAGAAGGAGAAGAGAAGGGGAAGAAAGAATAAAAGAGGAAATAATCAATGAAAATTTCCCAACTCTTATGAAAGATATAAAATTACATGTCCAAGAAGCACAGAGCACCCCAAAAAGATTTGATCCAAACAGGACTACTCCAAGACACTTACTAATCAGATTGTCAAATGTCAAAGACAAAGAATTCTGAAAGCAGCAATAGAAAAGCAATCCATCACATACAAGGGAAGCTGAATAAAACTAAGTGCGGATTTCTCAGAAACCACGGAGGCAAGAAGGCAGTCATATTCAAGATACTGAAAGAGAAAAACTGCCAACAAAGAATCCTATATCTGGCAAAATTGTCCTTCAAAACTGAGGGAGAGTTTAAAATATTTACAAATAAACACACTGAGAGAGTTTGTGAATGGGGACCTCCTCTAAAAGAAATACTAAAGAGGGTGCGACAGACAGATAAGAGAAGACAGAAGAGAGAGGTTTGGAGAAGGGTGTAGAAATGAAGATACCAGGAGACAGAAAGGGGGGAAAGATTGGGCATGTGATGTTGAAGGAGTACAGGATGTTCAACAGGATTTACTGTATAGATCCAAAAACAGATAGCACAATACTAGGTGATGGTAGGACAATATTGTAAGTACACTGAACAAAGATGACTGTGAATACAGTTGGAAGAGTAAGTTTAGGGGAATGTAGGACACCAGAAGAAAAGATAGAAGATAGACTGGTACAGTATAACTTAGTGAAACCTAGAGTGGTCAATGATGGTGAATAAATGTTCAAATATATGAATGTTCTTACATGAGGGAGAACAAATGAAAGTCAACTTTGCAAGGTGTTGAAAATGGGATGGTGTTGGGTAAAAATACAATCAATGAAAACAAGTCTATAGTAAATTGTAACATTACAACATGCTTCTATTAATTGTACCAAAGGCGATATGTCAAAGCTAAATATCTATAAGAGGGGTATATAAAGGAGGGTTATGAGATTCTTGGCGTTGTTTTGTATGACCTTTTTATTGCATATTATTTTAATTTTATTTTTTCTTTTGTTGCTGTTTAGTTGTCATTTTTTCTTTCTTTTTCTTTTTTTCTTTTTTCTTTTTTCACCTCTTCCTCTTTCTTTGCAGAAGAAATAGAAATGCCCTCATATAGACAGTGGTGGTGAATGCATAACTATTTGATTATACAGGGAACCATTGATTGATTAACTTAGGAGAGAATGTATGATGTGCGAATAAAACTGCCTAAAAATAAACAGAGGGATATAAGTGCTGGAGAAAATGTGGAGAAAGAGATGTACTTCACCACCATTGGTGGGGAGGTACAATGGTGCAGGCCATCTGGAGGGCAGTGTGGTGGTTCCACAGGAAGCTAAGCACAGGGTTGCCATATGGTACTGCAACCCTGCTATTGAGTATATACTTGGAAGAACTGAAAAAAGGGACATGAATGGACAACTGCACAGTGGGTGTTACGGTAGCAGTCTTTGCAGTTTGCAGAGGATGGATGTGGCCTGGGGTGCATCAACTGGTTTGGACAGAATGGTGAACTGTGGTGTACACATACTATGGAATACTGAGCTCCTAAAAGAAGGCATGAAGTTGTGAGGTATACAACTAGGAGAATGTACATTGAAGGCAGTATGTTGAATGAATTAAACCAGAAATGAAACACAAACATTATAATGCCTCACTAATATGAACTAATTATAATGTGCAAACTCTGAGAGTTGAATCTGGGAGCATAGGTTATCAGGGGAAGGCTTGTTGTAAGGGTTCTTAGATTGTGGCCTCTTACAGTGGTTACATCTATTCCTGAGTTATGATGGTTATTTCTGAGTTCTGAGATGCTGAGCAATTTGTGTATGACTTGGTCTGTCCCTGGAACTTTGGGTGTCTGTGTGACACCTGAGAGTCAGGGCCAGAGTCCGGCAGCTATGAATGTCAGCATTACCCCATACAGTGAATGTTGAAGAGTCTGGGAAAGAGATCAGACTTTCAATTAGAGATATGAACGAATTGTACTTGGTTAGGAATGGGGTAAATCAGCCTAAAGGTAAAGGATGATATTGACAGTGTTTTAAAACTTCAACTTCTGTGTGCGACCAAAGGAAGAGATGTATATTAGATGCAAAATCTATAATTTTTGGTAACACACTATATTATTTAACTTATATAATCAGTTTATTCAAACACCATAGTTACATGGAACTTTGAACAGGGAGTGAAATCTGGTTGGTTTGTACAGGTTAGTGTGAGGCCCTGATGCATCCCAGAATAATTTGGGCAGAGAATAAAAATGTATTTGCAAAGCCCCCTTGAGGGATTGGGGGGAAATGTATTAAACGTCCCCACTGGTGGAATTACTGATATTCCCACAGGCACTGGTGAATACCAATTTAAAAAGCTGAGCCCTCAATCTTGGGTCTTGCCCTTATGAAGTTTCTTACTGCAAAGGAGAGGCCAAGCCTATTTAAAACTGTGCCTAACAGTCACCCCCAGAAAACCTCTTTTGTTACTTAGATGTAGCCTCTCTCTCTAAGCCTGCTCTGCAGGAGAACTCACTGCCCTCCCCACTATTGGGGACATGACTAACGGGTGTAAATCTCCCTGGCAATGTGGGACATTACTCGCAGGGATGAGCTTGGCCCTGGCATCACGAGATTGAGAAAGCCTTCTTGAACCAAAAGGGGGAAGACAAATGAAACAAAATAAGGTTTCAGTAGCTGAGAGATTTCAAATAGAGTTGAGAGGTCATTCTGGAGATTATTCTTATACATTATATAGATATACCTTTTTAGTTTTTAGTGTATTGGAATAGCTAGAAGGAAATACCTGAAACTGTTGAACTGTAACCCAACAGCCTTGATTCTTGAAGATGACTGTATAACTCTATAGCTTACACTGTGTGATCATGTGATTGTGAAAACCTTGGGGCTCCCACTCCCTTTATTCAGTGTATGGACAGATGACTAGAAAAATGAGGACAAAAAGCAACTGAATAATAGAGAGGGATGGGGGTATGGGATGCTTTGTGTGTTCTTTTTTACTTTAATTCCTATTATTATTCTTTGTTTGCGGTAATGAAAATGTCAAAAATTGATTGTAGCAATGAATGCCCAACAGTATAATGGTACTGTGGATGATTGTACGGTTTGTGAATATATCTCAATAAAACTGAATTAAAAATTAAAAAAAATCAGTGGGTCCATGAAGAAATTGCAAGAGAAATCAGTAAATATCTTGAGACGAATGAAAACAAGAATACAATATATCATAGCTTATGGGATATAGCAAAGGCAGTGCTGAGCAGGTAATTTATAGCCCTAAATGCTGCCATTAAAAAAAGAAGAAAGCACTAAAATAAAAGACCTAACTGCTCACCTGGAGGAACCAGAAAAATAATAGCAAACTATCCCCAAAGCAAGCAGAAAGGAAAAAAGTGCAAATAATGGAGCAGAAATAAATGAAATTCAGAATAAAAAACAATAGAGAGTACATAACAAAACCAGAAGTTGGTACTTTGAAAAGATCAATAAAATTGACAAACCATTAGCTAGACAGAAGAAGAAGAAAATAGAGAAGAAGCAAGTAAATAAAATCAGAAATGAGAGTGGGGGCATGTCTACTGACAGCACAGAAATAAAAAGTTCATAAGATGATACTATGAAAAACTGTATGCCAACTAGACAACTTCAAAGAAATGGGCCATTTCCTAGAAACACACAAGAAACACCTACACTGACTCTAGAAGAAATAGAAGACTTCAAAAGACCAATTACAAGCAAAGTCATCAAAAACCTCCCAACAAAGAAAAGCCCAGAATCAGATGGCTTCACAGATGAATTCTGCCAATCACTCCAAGAATAATTAATACCAATCCTATTCAAATGCTTTCAAAAAAAAGAAGGGGGGGAACACTCCCTAACTCATTCTAAGAGGCCAACATCACCCTAATACCAAAGCCAGATGAAGATACTACAAGAAAAGAAAATTACAGATCACTTTCTCTTATGAAAATAAATGTAAAATTCCTCAACAAAATACTTGCAAATCTAATCCAACAGCTCATGAAAATAATTATACACCATGATCAAGTTGTATTTATCCCAGGTAGGCAAGGGTGGATCAACACAAGAAAATCAATTAATGCAATATACCACACTAACAAAATGAAGGGGAAAAAGCATCTGATCATCTCAATCAATGAGGAAAAGGCATTTGAAAAAATTCAGCATCCTTTCTTTATAAAAACACTTTAAAAATAGGATAGAAGGAAACTTCCTCAACATGATAAAGGCATATATGAGAAAACCACAGCTAACATCATACTCAATGGTGAAAGACTGAAAGGTTTCCCTCTAAGATCTGAAACAAGATAAGAATGCCCACTGTCACCACTGTTATTCAACATTGAACTGGAAGTTCTAGTCAGAGCAATTAGGCAAAAAAAAGAAATGAAAGGCATCCAAATTAGAAAGGAAGAAGTAAAACTTTCCTGATTTGCAGACCACATGATCCTATATATAGAAAGTCCTGGGAAATCTACAACAAAGTTAATAGAACTAATACACATGTAATTTAGCAAAGAAACAGAGTACAAGATCAACACGCAATAATCAGTTGTGTTTTTATACTCTAGTAATGAGCAATCTAAGGAGGAAATCAAGAAAAATATTCCATTTACAATAGCAACTAAAAGAATCAAATATCTAGGAATAAATTTACCAAAGGATGTAAAGGACTTGTACACAGACAACTACAAAACATTGCTAAAAGAAATCAAATACCTAAATAAATGCAAGGACATTCCATGTTCATGGACTGGAAGACTAAATACCATTAAGATGTCAATTCTACCCAAAATGATTTACAGATTCAGTGCAATCCCAATCAAAATTCCAACAACCTACTTTGCAGAAATGGAAAAGCAATCATCAAATTTATCTGGAAGGGTAAGGGGCCCTGAATAGCCAAACACACCTTGAAAAAGAAGAATGAAGCCGGAGGACTCACATTTCCTGACTTTAAAGCACATTATAAAGCTACTGTGGTCAAAACATCATGGTACTGGCAAAAGGATAGTTACATTGACTAATGGAATGGAATTGAGAGTTCAAGACGAGACCCTTACACCTAGAGTCAACTGATTGATTTTAGACAATGCTGCCAAGACCACTGTGTTGGGAAAGAATAGTCTCTTCAATAAATGGTGTTGAGAGAACTGGATATCAATATGCAAAAAATGAAAAAGGACCCCTATCTCACACCTTATACAAAAATTAACCCTAAATGGATAAAAGTCCTAAATATAAGGTCCAGGAATAGAAAACTCCTAAAAGAAAATGTAGAGAACCATCTTCAGTATCTTAATCTTTATACCCAATGCACAAGCAACAAAAGAAAAACTAGATAAATGGGAACTCCTCAATATTAAAACATTTTATGTATCAAAGAACTTTGCCACAAAAGTAAAAAGACAACCCAATGAATAGTAGAAAACACTCAGAAACCACATACATATCCAATAAGGGTTTAATATCCAGAATATATAAAGAATTCCTGTAACTGAACAATAAAAAGACAAACAACCCAATTTAGAAATTGGCAAAAGACTTGAATAGACATTTCTCCAAAGAGAATATATAAATGGTTAAAAAGCTCACTGAAACATGCTCAACATCATTAACCATTAGGGAAATGCAAATGAAAACCAAAATGTGATACCACTTCATACCCATTAGAATAGCTACTATTTTAAAAAGTAGAAAATTACAAATGTTGGAGAAGATGAGGAAAAATAGGAACACTCTCATTGCTGATGGGAATGTTAAAATCGTGCAGCCGCTGTGGAAGAGTTTGGCAGTTCCTCAAGAAGCTAAGTATTGAATTACCATATGAACCCACAAGTCTGCTACTAGGTATATACAGAAGAACTGAAAGCAAGCACTCAAACAAATATTTGCACACTGATGTTCATGGCGTCATTATTCACAATTGCCGAAAGATGAAAGCAACCCAAGCATCCATGAACCAATTGTATGGACAAACAAAATGTCTTATATACATATGGTGGAATATTATTCAGCCATAAAAAGGAATGAAATTTTGATAGATAAGATAACATGGACGAAACCTGAAGACATTGTGCTGAGTGAAATAAGCCAGACATAAAAGGACAAACACTATATGATCTTGCTGATGTATACTAACTATAATAAGCAAACTCATAGAGTTAGAATTTAGAATATAGTTTACCAGGAAATAGACTGGATATAGAGAATGAGGAGCTGATGCTTAATTTGTATAGACTTTCTATTTAGGGTGATTGGAAATGTTTGGAAACGGATGGCAGTGATGGTAGCACCTTATTGGGAGTGTTAATTAACAGCGTGAATTATAAGTGTGAATGTGGTTGAATGGGGAAGTTTAGGTTCATGTATGTTAGTAGAATACAAGTTAGAAGATAAAACATGGGACTATATAAAGCAGTGAACTCTGTTGTGGATTAACTGGGGTTAATAGCACCAGTATAACAATGTTCTTTCATGAATTATAACAAATGTATAACACTAATGCAAGGTCTCAATAATAGGGTGGTATATGGGGGAAAATACACCTAATATAAACTATTGACTATATACTTAATAGTACTATTTTAATATTCTTTCATCTATTGTAACAGAAGTACCACACTAATGCAGTGTCAAAATGGGAGGGCTATATGGGCTGCTGTATTTTTTAACATGACTGTTTCGTAAACATACAACTTCTCTAATTAAAAAATAATTAAAATTAATTAATTTAAAAAATAATTAATAAAAAAAGGAAAGTAAGAGGGTTCAAGAATAGGTCATAAGGAAGGCCTATATTTAGAAGGTGAGTAGAACAGCTAGCCAGAGAAGAAGGAAAATAATGGCCAGGAGAAAACACAATCACCAAATGAAGAGAGCATTTAAAGAAGTGGCAGTTAAGAGAAAATGTTAAAGTGATTTAAGTATCATCATTTAAATAATATCAAGAAATCACTTTAATAGGTTACATATTTTAGTTTGAAGCTTATGTTGTTTCCCCACCAAAAAAAAAAAGAGTATACATTAAGTTACAAAGGAATATTACAAGTTCCTTTAGGGAATTTAATTAAATTTGCTTTCATAGAATATTTATGGATGTGTTAATATATTTATTGAATAAAAAGATTTAAAATTACAATAAACGGTGTAATTTAACAGAGTTAAATCAAATAAAGCACAATGGAGTCACAATCAAAACTCAAGCTATTATAAAGCCTCTAATTAAGGAAAACTAGTTCTAGCCTGTTTTAGATTTAAATTGGTATAAGCATCCTTCCTAAGAACTGGGTAAATAGAATAAGACTGCCAATGAAAAAATGCAGCCATAGAAGGAAAGACAGAAAAAAACACAAAACAATTTGAGTATCTCACACTAAAAGTAACTCAGATACTCCCTCACAGAAAATGAAGATAAGCTTTGATATAAATATAGTAGATAAAACTTAAACTCTGGTTTTAAAAATGTATCTTGTGAAATACAATAAAATCATAAGGGAGCTTTTATAATATTAAAATAATTTAATTAATATGAACTAGAGCAACTAGTATATTACTAATAATGAACAAATTGTACTTAAGAAATACACGCAAAGTTGGTATTTTAATAAGGTTCCAGTAAAAACAAGTTTCTATCTAAAGATGGGAAAACAAACTGCTATATCTTATTAGGAGATTCTTTTCATAACAAGTAGGAACCAAGCAGAACTTCAGAAAAGACAATTAAAAGGAGATTTAAAAATAGGTGATTAAAAATTTATTACTTATCTTCCTGTAGTGGGCAGAATGGTGGCCCTCAAAGATACCAGGATGTAATCCCTGGAATCTGTGAAGGTCACTTTATATGGTAAAATTTTTGCAGATATAATTAACTATTTTGAGATGAGGAGATTATCCTGTATTGTTCGGGTGGGTCCTAAATGCCATCACATGTCTCCTTATAAGAGGAAGGCAGAGGGAGATTAGACAGACACAGAGTGTAAAACAATGTGATGGTGGAAGCAGAGATCACAGAATTGCAGCCAAGGAATGCGGGCAGCCACCAGAAACTGAAAGATGAGGAATTTCTCACCTACAGCCTCCAGAGGGAGCATGGCCCTTCCACCTTGACGTTAGTCCCTTAAGACTCACTTTGGACTTCTAGGATTCAGACTGAAAAAATAAATTTCTGTTGATTTAAATCACCGAGTTTGTGGTCATTTGTTAGAGCAGGTTCAGGAAATTAACACTTCCCAATAATGTTTTATCAGAATTGATGACAGATTTAAAAAAAAATAGCTGTGTATTTTTTTTTCATGAGCAGTAAAGTGATACCTCAGTTAATTAGCATCCTTGGAGATAGGGCCGCTTAGAACCACTGAAATGTTTTTCTACTGTTTTGTTTTGTCTTTAATCATAAATCATATCAAGCAGTATTGGCAGTAACTCAACAGCAGACAGATTGCTGTGTACTGTTTTCCTGCCTTCCTTCAAGAAAGCTCCTTGTACAACTGCTGGGAGTCTGTTAGAGATGTTAATAGATCATCTTAGATAATCTGATCTAAATTATCTTCTGCATCATCCTTGAGCTTCAGAGGCCAAAAGAGCTTGGGAAGAGAGGAGAAGAGTCATATGGAATGGAAATCTATTTACTACTTTCCAAACCACAGCCACAAGAGGCACACATGGAGTCCATCTGCTGCCCAGTACAATTCCTGGCCCATTGGCTAGCATTTCGGCCAAGGTATAGAAAATGACTTTCAAAAACTGTACTACTATACTATACTGATTATACTAACTATAGTTCTACCTTATTCCACGTACAAAGCGTGGGGGTTTTGCACAAAATTGTTAATTAAAATAAACTAAGGTAGATGAGTTTTCTTCAGGTGGTATTTAATAATATAAATTAACATAGTCCCTCATAAAAAAAATCCTACATATTATTTGGAAGTCTGACACATTTTTACCTCTGGTAAAATTTCTAATAGTGAAATGGGTTGTTGGATCATCAATAACCATTGAATTTTCTGCTTCAAGAAATCTGAGATAAGAGGAAAAATAAGTTAAAATTGAAACTCTAAATTAATATCAATAACCTAAATGGGATTGAGGTAGCTATTACACACACACACAAACCATATGCTGTAGCAGTGCTGGGCACTTTGCATAGATTATTTCTAATCTTCAACAACCTTGTAAGGTAGCTCACTTTACATATGAAGCTAAAATAGATTTCATGTTATGCTCAATGTTAAAAAACTAGTAACAGCTGACAGCACCAGGATCTCAAACTCAGAAATGAATGCAAAGCCAATGACCTATGTGTGCCTTTTCATGCCTCCAACACACTATTGTGACCCCCTGTCCCAGATTTCAAATATTTTATCTCACTGGAACCACAAACCAGAGTCAGAAAAATTCTAAATATCCTAAACACATACACACCCAAGATTGCTTCCTACAAGAGGAAGCAGAGCATAAATCTTACTTCAAGTCCCAATTTTTGGCTCAGAAAATTATGAACACCATTAATGTCATCTGCACAGATAGCTCCCATCTGGTATCCCATGGTGTGCCAGTTTGAATGTATTATGTCCCCCCCCAAACGCCATTATCTTTGATGTAATCTTGCGTGGACAGACCTATCAGTGTTAACTAGATTGTAATTCTTTGAGTGTTTCCATGGAGATGTGCCCCACCCAACTGTGGGTGATGACTCTGATTGGATAATTTCCATGGAGCTGTTGGCCCGCCCATTCAGGGTGGGTCTGAATTAAATTACTGGAGCACTATATAAGCTCAGACAGAAGGAGCAAGCTTGCTACAGCCAAGAGGGACACTTTGAAGAAAGCACAGGAGCTGCAGATGAGAGACATTTTGAAGAAGGCCGTTGGAAGCAGACTCTTGCTCCGGAGAAGCTAAGAGAGGACAAATGTCCCAAGTGCAACCAAGAGCGACATTTTTGAGGAACTGCAGCCTAGAGAGGAACGTCCTGGGAGAAAGCCATTTTGAAACCAGAACTTTGGAGCAGACACCAGCCACGTGCCTTCCCAACTAACAGAGGTTTTCCAGACACCATTGGCCATCCTCCAGTGAAGGTACCTGATTGCTGATGTGTTACCTTGGACACTTTATGGCCTTAAGACTGTAACTGTGTAACCAAATAAACCCCCTTTTATAAAAGCCAATCCATCTCTGTTGTTTTGCATTCTGGCAGCATTAGCAAAGTAGAACACATGGTATCTGATTAAGACCATGAAAGAAGACCTGTTCAGTTTCACACACAAATAACTGAGAGAAGCAGGGATATAATATTTGATATAAACTGCCTGATGCTCCCTCCACCCTACCCCCCCAAAAAAAACCCATATGTATTACATTATTTAACCTCACTTTTTCCATAGGATTCATGAACTATTTTCATTTGAAAAAGTGACAATAAAATCTAAGAGCTCCAATCAGACTTCTCTTAATCTAAGTAATTTTTTTTCTTACACATATCTGATGAGCTATCTGATGAAGCCCCCCTACTGCTTCTAGGATATCTTCCAGCTTATACGCATCTGTTCTTTAGAATTAAAGGTCAATCACATTTTAAGTCCTTTTCAACTCATTCTATGATCTTGAGGCCTATAGGGGACTCTATCTCCATATATCCCTCTCCTTAAAGAAATGGACTCGTTAATTTTTCAACATTTTTAAACAAGTCAATACGCAAGGACAAAAGAAAATTAATTAAACAAGTTTCTTCAAAAAGGTGATAACATCTAGTAGGCAACTCCATTGGGCTGAGTACCTGTCAAGAATTCTCTGAAGGGTCTAAAATTTTACCTTACAGCCAACAAGTCAGCCTGACACAGCTGTATGAATGTTGGCAGAAGACACAAGACACCTGGGGGAGAGACAAAGGAATTTATTACCCCTAGCACTGAAAACAACATGAGCCACATATTTGTGTCATTTCTCCTTGCCCCCTAAATCTAACGAGGGTGACACAGATGGCCCCAGATGCCTGCACATGCAATGCATCATATTCCAGGAGAGGAACACTGAGCTCAGGGGAACCAAATCTTTCATAATGGACAGTAAGCATGCGTGCCCTTTGCTCCTAAGGTAGACATTATCATTATTTTACTGAACAGTACATCATGACTGTCCTTTGCTCTGGAGAGGCACTATCTCATTCTTCCAAGGCTGAAAGAAAATCTACCCTTTGCTTTGGAGAGCAACATTATGCCTATTTTGCAAAGCTGTACACTACACAAACATCCTTGAAAAGACAGTCTGGAACAAAGGATAGTTAGTGCCTCACTTACAAGATGTACAGAAACATAAGAGACCCATGGAAAATTATCTTCCAACAGTACCATGTATATTCCTTTCTGAGCAGGGCTT
Source organism: Choloepus didactylus (assembly GCF_015220235.1). NCBI lineage: Eukaryota > Metazoa > Chordata > Mammalia > Pilosa > Megalonychidae > Choloepus > Choloepus didactylus. The sequence continues at coordinate 136,843,399 of NC_051334.1, forward strand.
AGAAGTTTCTGCCTAACCACAGAAAATATAGAAAGTAAAATACTCAGATATCTCAAGTATCAAATTCCCTGTGGTACTAAACTTAGAGAGTCTGGGACAGAGGCAGGCAGACCATGATCCTACCCTATCAGTCCTCATTCTCCTTATTTCCCAGGTAGCATCCTGAATTGATTCACAGCCTTTTATTAATTGAACAAAATCCCATAAGCATTTACTATGAAAAAGGTAGTAGGTGTTAGGGTAAATTAAAAGCTCAGACACAAACCATAAACAATCCAAATTCTCATTCCACTCTGGCACCAAATAACATCTGCTTAGGTAATAAAACTTCAGTGAAAGTAACTATACAAAAAGAAGGACCCATTTAGTTCTACCAAAATTATAATTTTTACAAAGTAGTTGTGGCTGCACCAAAATTACATCATCCTTGGGGTATATCTCAAAGTTTGCAGAAGCCTTATGGACTAAAAAAGAAGGAGGAAGGGCTATTCAGCAAATGAGCACTAGAGTAGATCTGAACTGCATTTCTGATTGCACTGATTACTAGCTATAAGGCATTGCTAAAACCGACAACTTCCAGGAAGACAGTGGAATAGGAGAGGCAGAGCAACTGCTCTGCCATGGATTAACTAGAGAAAAGGCAGAAAACAACCAGGACAGTGGTTCCAGGATTTAAGCAGCCAAAGAAGGACCTCTACAATATATAGGGGGAACCTGGATGAAAAAGCAGAAAAATTATGACTGAAAGGATGGGGTGAGTTTATTCTTGTGTGACTGCCTCTGGGGCTGGCAGCTACATGCCAGCCAAAGCAGAAGAGGGAGGAGCGCCGCACTCCCGCAAACCCATCTCCACAACCAGCTGGGGAGATAACCCTTCTCAGTCCTCCAGCCAAGAGCTCCCACAAAGGAACTTGGGAACCAACAGACTTGTACTAGCCACACACAGACACCTTGCTGCAGTGCACAGTACCTACAACTCACCTCTGAGGCAGGCCACTGTCGGGGCCTGGTTTGGGAAGGGACTGGGGGGGCCCTCCCCTCGGGAGTACAGGGGATGCAAAGCTGAGCAGAGCTGATCCTACATTTAGGAGGCGAGAGAGACAGTCTGTGTTGCACTCCCTGTATCCCTACTCCACGGAGGCCCATGGCATGCAGAGGTGGAGAAGAACGGAAAAATGAGTACCACACAGAAGCATCAAGAGTACCTCCCCCATGCCAGAGGTCCAAGGTGCAGGGATCTTGTGGGCCAACTAAAAACAGGGCACTTCTGAGCTGACTGAGGGCTGGGGAAGGTGAAAATTGCAGCCCCATAGCCCAAGATTATTCCACTAGGAAGCCAGGAAATCACCATGCCTTCAAAAAGATTCCCCACCAAACTGCACACTGCCCAGCCCCCACCCCTAGGACTGACAGTCTCCAGTGTGCACAGAGAACTGCTGCACTAATTGGATTCCCACCTGGTTTGAACACACCCAGTGCACAGCCACAGTCAGGGAAAAGTGGGCTTGAGGGAAGAGGTTACCCAAGATCGCCATCTGCTGGGAACTCAGGGAAAGTGCACTCTGGCAAACTGCAGTTCTGCAAAATTTTATAGATGTCCATATAGACTTGCACCTTCCAAACTAATCTTATCGAGATAAGCAAATGACAAGAAAGCAACAGAAAATCACAAAGCATATGACGATCCAAGAAGATATGGCCAAGCTAAATGACCAACTTTAAAAGTTGGAGGAGACACAGAACTTGGAACACTTAATCAAAGAAGTACATACAAATCTCCAAAACAACTTCAGTCACTTGGCTAAAGACATAAAGGCCATCAAAAAGACACTAGAAAAGCATAAAGAAGAATTTGAAAAAGTAAACAGAAAAGTAGCAGATCTTATGGAAATGAAAGATACTGTAGATCAAACTAAAAATATACTAGACACACAACAGCAGATTGGAAGAGGCAGAAGAAAAATAAATGAACTAGAGATCAGAGAAATTAAATGTGAGTGCACAAAAGAACAAATCGTGAAAAAGATTGAAAAATTTGAATAGGATCTCAGGGAAATGATGGACAACATGAAGCGTAAAAATATAAGAATCATTGGTGTCCCAGGAGGATAAGAGTAAAGGACTAAAAAGAATATTTGAGGAGGTAGTTGGGGAAAACTTCCCAATCCTGAAAAAAGACATGAACATGCAAATCAAAGAAGCCCAACGAACTCCAAATAGAATAAATCCATATATACCCACTTTGAGACACGTACTAATAGATTATTACATCGAGAAGAGAAGGAGAAAATCCTGAAAGCAGCAAGAGAAAAGTGATTTGCCAGATACAAGGGAGAGACCACATAAGACTTAATACTAACTAATCAATGGGCACCATGGAGGCAAGAAAGCAGTGGTATGACATATTTAAGATCCTGAAAAAGAAAAATTGCCACCCAAGACTTTTTTATCCAGCAAAGCTGTCCTTCCAAAGTGAAGGAGAGTTTAAAATTTTCAAAAACAAATGCTGAAAGAATTTGTTAATGTAAGATATGCCCTGAAGAAATACTAAAGAGAGTTCTTTCAGCTGAAAGAAAAACAGAAAGGAGAGAGGGGTCTGGAGAAGAGCACAGAATTAAAGAGTATTAGTAATGGTACCTTAAAGGAAAAAAAAGAGAGAGTGGGAAAAAAAAGATCTGACAAACAAAAACCAAAGGATAAGATAGTTCATTCAAGAACGGCCTTCACAGTAATAACACTGAATGTGAATGGATTAAACTCCCCAATTAAAAGATACAAATTGGCAGAATGGGTGAAAAAGTATGATCCATCGATATGCTGTTTACAAGAGACTCTTCTTAGACCCAGTGACACAAAGAGATTGAAATTGAAAGGATGGAAAAAAATATTCCATGCAAGCTGCAGCCAAAGGAAAGCAGGGGTAGCAATCCAAGTGTCCTTCAACAGATGAGTGGATAAACAAAATGTGATATATATATGTGTATGTGCGTATATATAAATATATGATGGAATATTATGCAGTATGAAGGAATGATGTTCTGAAACATGTGACAACATGGATCAACCTTGAGGACACAATGCTGAGTGAAATGAATCAGACACAAAAGGAGAGATATTGTCTGATTTCACTAATATGAACCCCCAGGATAATATAAAATCAGAGTTTTAAAATGTAGAATATAGGAGACCTAGGGAAAGCTAGACGCTAGAGAAGGGGGGATGGTTACCCAATATGTACAGACCGAATAATGAGATTGAACTTAACGGTATGGGAATGAACAGGGGTGATGATAGTTTGTTAACAGGGTGACAAGTATCAGTGCCATATTGAAGGCAAACATGATTAGAAGGGGTTGTTTAAAGGCATGTATCCCACAGCTAGCACAACAAATATAAGTAAGTGCTTGAATGATCTCCTTCTCAAGTATGACACTGGTAGAAATAGTTAACAGGAGTAGTATATGGGAAAAACTACCTATTGCATACTATTGACTATAATTAAAAGCAATACCTTACTAGTACCACAATAACACTAGTGATCAATAATTAAGGGGTGATGAGAGCTTTGGGGTGTTTGGGGTTACAATTGTTTAAAATTGAGAGTGATGAGGATTGTAAAACTAGGTGAAGATAATGAGAGATATATATGCTATGTGAAATTAGGAAACCCCAATTTAATAAGTCAAGCCCTTGAACTTAAGGCTTGGTTTTGTGAAACTTATGACTGTAGAGGGGATGCTAAGCCTATCTATGGTTGTGCCTAAGCTTCACTTCCAGAGAACCTCTTTTGTTGATCAGATGTGGCCTCTCTTTCTCTAAGCTCAAATCTGCAAATAAATTCATTACCCTCCCCACTACGTGAGACATGACTCCCAGTGGTGTGTGTCTCCCTGGCGACATGGGACATGATTCCCAGGGATGAGCCTGACCCTGGCATCTGGGACTATGAATGCTTTCCTGACCAAAAGGGGGAAAAGGAATGTAACAAAATAAGGCTTCAGTGGTTAAGAGATTTCAAATAGAGTCTAGAGGCTATTCTGAAGGTTACTCTTATGCAGGCTGCAGATAGATACTGCCAATTGCCATAGTAGGTAAAGTCCCAACCAACAGTACTCCCAAAAACCCTAAAGAGTGTCCTCGTTCCTCCCTGAGAGTGTACAAAAGTTTCACTCACTAAGTTGATTTTTCAGAAACTTAAAACCCTCAGATTGTTCCTGTGCCAGCTACATCCTGAAACCCAGAAGCACCACTCTATTCAAGAACATCAACCAGCTGCACCCCCCTTCCCCATGTCGACACCCCTTTTCAATATGAACAAGTTAGAGTGTTCATTGCCTAGCTATACCTGAATAATGAGACAGTGATCAAATGAGAGGGAGGAGTAGCAGCAGACAAGATAGGATTTAACAAAGGATTATGACTACTGAAACATTATATAGATAATTCTTTTTAGTATCTAGTGTATTAGAACACCTAGAAGGAAATAACTGAAGTTGTGGAACTGTAACCTATAACATACTTTGAAATTTTCTCTAGAACTACTTGTTAAACTGTTCTTTCAAAGGTATCATTTTTTGTATATATGTTATATTTTACAATAAAATGTAAAAAAAAATTCTAAAATCACTTAATTACTATTCCTCACTATATCAATTAATATCTATTACAGGACTACTGAAACTGAGTAAATATTTTACAACAACCCAAACTCCCTAGAAAAAATATGCAATAGAAATGAAGGGAAAATTATCAACTTGTACATGATATCTAATGCTCATAAAGAGACAAAATAAAATGATGGAAATTAGACAATTATATTCAGATCTTATGACATGGAAAAGGTATACCATAATACTCTACTTTTAGGAAAGTGCATAAAATCAACCAACTTAAATACTTAGTTGTCTAACATGAAAAGGAAAAAATTAAATTTTCTGTTTTCCTTCCTAACTGCTACTTCTCAAATGTGAACACAGTTACAGTACTAACAATGTGATTAATATGCTCTCAAACATTAATACTTCCTTATCTATTTTCCCATCTGAAAGTATCTTCAGGACTAGAAACAAAATCAACAAGAAAACAGGAGGCATCACAGCTGTCTGTCAATGTAACAATGGACAGTGTCTTTGACGTATTAGAGACTGATGCTGGAACCTGATGGGAAATAACCCCATGGGTCTGGCATCGGCTTTTAACAGATGTCCTCTGCAAAGACAGTGACTTCTTGATTCAGTATTCCCTAGAAAGATGTTGCACTGTCATTCTGGACAAGAAAATGAGCAGTTGGTCCACAACACTGAAGCCTTGTTGAGTTAGTAAGCTAAGCTACTCTATGATACATTAAAATATTAACCACAAGTACAATGGAGAGAAAAAAAATTTGTAAAGTAGATATTGGAGGAAAAGTGAAGAAAAATGCTTTAAAACCAACATTTGTGAAAAACAAAAACAAGTACTCCTCACTGACCTGCAATAACCAATAATGGAAGGCTCATTTTAAAAACAGGCATTTCGAGAAGAAAGGGTACAAACAAAAACAGATGCTACAAGGAGAAACCACAGCTGTTAACCAATGGCAGATTACACTCATCCTCAGTGAGAAAAGAACTGTGAGTCATGCAACTATTAAGCAACATGGAAGGACATGGCTTTATATTTAAAAAAGAAATGGGAGCTCTATGTACAGTTGTCTGTAGGAAATTCTACAAAATTTTTCACTTTCATCAATACTGACTAATGAATCAGTGTGATTCCATTCAAGCAACAAAGTGATGTTTAAGAATGACACTATACTTCAACGCTTATGAAATGTAATAAATTGTAAATTTGGCATTTCAAATCAATGTAAATCAATGCAAATAGTTCTTTAGTAATTTCTTATCTGTAAAAAAGAAATGCTATAGCCTCATGACATATCTTTTACTAAAATAAATTCAAGATGTAGGCAAAAGATAAAAATCAAAGTGAAACAAAAAAAACAGGAAATATTTTAATGACTAGGCATCTAATACTAGAATGGGAAAGGACTTTCAAAGTATAAAAATAAAGGAAGAGTTCATTAATGAAAAGATTTCTAGATTTAGCTACATAAAAAGAAAGAAAAACTTCAGTCTATCAAAAAGCAAAATGATATACCAACAACTCATGGATAAAACTTGGGCCAAGGATGTGAACAGATTCAAAACTGAGAATTATCAATGAACAAGATACAAATGAAAATAAATTCAACCTGACTCTTAATCAAAAGAAATACAAATTAAAGAATTACATAATTCACCCATCACATTTAAACCTTTTTGAAGATATTACTTAATGTTTGCAAAGCTGCTTGAACCAGACAATTCTACATACCACTGATGAGAATTCAAACTGATGTAAACTTCTTGGACAGCAAATTGGCAACAGGAATCATGGCCGTAAAAAATGTTCATAACCATTGATTCTAGAATTCAACCTCTAGCAATTTTCCCAACCAATGAGAGCAGAATAAAAATTATGTACATTAATGTTGAATGCAGGATTATTTAAAATAGTAAAAAATTAGAAACAATTAAAATGTCCAACAACAGGGTAAAGGCTAAACAAATATGGTATACACTTACAACAGAGTATCTTACAGCCTTTAAAAATAATATTATAGATTTCATTCTTTAATAGGGAAAGATGCTCACAGGATAATAACTAGAACATTTAGAATATGAAACTGTATTCACAGTATGAACTAATTTTGTTTTCTTTAAAAATGTACATTTTATACATTCATACATAAACTAACCTGTTATTTTTGAGCAAGGGGATGATTATGGGTACGTGAAGGAAATACATCAAAACATTAACAATGTTTATTCAAGGTTGGTCGTCAAATTAGGAATGATTTGAATTTCCTTCTTTATACTTTTCCAAATTTTCTGCAATAAACAAGCACTGCTTTTCTTATAAGAAAAACACAATTAGTATTATACTATTTTAAGGTATTATATTTCAGAAAGTAAATTCAATTTTAACTATATAGCCTCTTCGAAGGAATGATATAAGCAATTATAGGCTAGCTATAAGTTGGTATTATATATAATCATTTTCTTTTTATGGAGGCACAATTTGGGCTGCTAGAAAATATCTATCACTTTGTTATTTCACAATATATTGCTGCCTACTATATAAACAAATTAGGATGAAAACATTCAGCTATCAACATCAAAATCATGCCTTGATCTAAAATTTTTTAAACAAAAACCTATAAAACCTGAATTGACTATAATTAGTCTGATTAATGAAGTAAACAATTACAAAACATATCATTTTGAGCATCACTCGGACATCTAAACCGACGCATGATTAATTTTACATTGATGTCATGGCTAGGTCAGGGTCAATTAGCCACTGAAAATAAAATGGACCTGTTTATACACTATGATTTTATTTGCATTAATTAAGATACCACAGTTCCTTTCTTCTGCATGAGAAAGGAAAGTCTAATATATTATGAGAATAGTCTGCATCAAACTGAAACTCCAGAATACCTCTAGTATAGATTTTAGATTTCAAAACAAAAGTATTCCTTGAGGAGGGCACAAAATCCCAAGTGCAAGGCTACCTTGTTCAACAAAACTATCTGCTTTATTTTTGAATTATCCAGATTGAAATTAATTTTACAGTCAGCATACCATACCCCTTATAAATACACTGTATTAAGAGGGTACAGGCCATCCTTACTTGAGCTGTTGAACAACAAAGCACGAAATACTGGATGCTGGAATTAAAAGCAACTTAGAGTAAACTGACTAATTACAAAATAAACACAAATTCTATAAACCAGGACCCCTAAAATTCCACTGGTTTATATTAAGTGTCAAGCAGTCCCTATACAGCAGCATGGTGGCGGCTGCTACGTAAGCTTGACACACTTCCATAGCTTTGGAGGATAAGGAGACAGCAAGACCAAATGGATCCAGACAGTTTATTACTAACACAGACAGAGAAAGCACAATCAATCAGCATGAAATCAGCTCCCCCGTCCCTAGTCCCAATCAAGGTGCTCCAAAATACATGAGACAAACATTCGCAAAACTGAAGGAAGCAATAGATGTTTCCACAATAATTGTGGGATACTTCAATACATCACTCTCTCCTGTACATAGATCAACCAGACAGAAGACCAACAAGGAAACTGAGAACCTAAACAATGTGATAAATGACTCAACAGACATATATAGAGCATTACATCCCAAATCACCAGGATACACATTCCTCTCTAGTGCTCAAGGAACTTTCTCCATGGTAGATCATATGCTGGAGCATAAAACAAGCCCCAATAAATGTAAAAAGATTGAAATTATTCAAAGCACATTCTCCGATCACAATGGAATACAATTAGAAGCCAATAGCCATCAGAGACTTAGAAAATTCAAAACTATCTGGAGGTTAAACAACACACTCCTAAACAATCAGTGGGTTAAAGAAGAAATTGCAAGAGAAATTACTAAATATCTAGAGACAAATGAAAACAAGAACACAACATACCAAAATCTATGGGATGCAGCAAAAGCAGTGCTAAGTGCTAAGTGCTAAGTGCAAAAGCAGAGCTTGCAAGTCTCAGGAGCCATACGCCAATACCAAGGACTTGTGGGTCAGTGGCAGAGACAAACTGTGGCAGGACTGAACTGAAGGATTAGACTATTGCAGCAGCATTAAAACTCTAGGATCACCAGGGAGATTTGATTGTTAGGGCCACCCCCCCTCCCCGACTGCCCAGAAACACGCCCCACATACAGGGCAGGCAACACCAACTACACACGCAAGCTTGGTACACCAATTGGGCCCCACAAGACTCACTCCCCCACTCACCAAAAAGGCTAAGCAGGGGAGAACTGGCTTGTGGAGAACAGGTGGCTCGTGGACGCCACCTGCTGGTTAGTTAGAGAAAGTGTACTCCACGAAGCTGTAGATCTGATAAATTAGAGATAAGGACTTCAATAGGTCTACAAACCCTAAAAGAACCCTATCAAGTTCAGCAAATGCCACGAGGCCAAAAACAACAGAAAATTATAAAGCATATGAAAAAACCAGACGATATGGATAACCCAAGCCCAAGCACCCAAATCAAAAGACCAGAAGAGACACAGCACCTAGAGCAGCTACTCAAAGAACTAAAGATGAACAATGAGACCATAGTACGGGATATAAAGGAAATCAAGAAGACTCTAGAAGAGCATAAAGAAGACATTGCAAGACTAAATAAAAAAATGGATGATCTTATGGAAATTAAAGAAACTGTTGACCAAATTAAAAAGACTCTGGACACTCATAGTACAAGACTACAGGAAGTTGAACAATGAATCAGTGACCTGGAAGATGACAGAATGGAAAATGAAAGCATAAAAGAAAGAATGGGGAAAAAAATTGAAAAAATCGAAATGGACCTCAGGGATATGATAGATAATATGAAACGTCCAAATATAAGACTCATTGGTGTCCCAGAAGGGGAAAAAAAGGGTAAAGGTCTAGGAAGAGTATTCAAAGAAATTGTTAGGGAAAACTTCCCAAATCATCTAAACAACATAAATACACAAATCATAAATGCTCAGCGAACTCCAAATAGAATAAATCCAAATAAACCCACTCCGAGACATATACTGATCACACTGTCAAACACGGAAGAGAAGGAGCAAGTTCTGAAAGCAGCAAGAGAAAAGCAATTCACCACATACAAAGGAAACAGCATAAGACTAAGTAGTGACTACTCAGCAGCCACCGTGGAGGCAAGAAGGCAGTGGCACGATATATTTAAAATTCTGAGTGAGAAAAATTTCCAGCCAAGAATACTTTATCCAGCAAAGCTCTCCTTCAAATTTGAGGGAGAGCTTAAATTTTTCACAGACAAACAAATGCTGAGAGAATTTGCTAACAAGAGACCTGCCCTACTGGAGATACTCAAGGGAGCCCTACAGACAGAGAAACAAAGACAGGACAGAGAGACTTGGAGAAAGGTTCAGTACTAAAGAGATTCGGTATGGGTACAATAAAGGATATTAATAGAGAGAGGGAAAAATATGGCAAACATAAACCAAAGGATAAGATGGCCGATTCAAGAAATGCCTTTACGGTTATAACGTTGAATGTAAATGGATTAAACTCCCCAATTAAAAGATATAGATTCGCAGAATGGATCAAAAAAAATGAACCATCAATATGCTGCATACAAGAGACTCATCTGAGACACAGGGACACAAAGAAACTGAAAGTGAAAGGATGGAAAAAAATATTTCATGCAAGCTACAGCCAAAAGAAAGCAGGTGTAGCAATATTAATCTCAGATAAAATAGACTTCAAATGCAGGGATGTTTTGAGAGACAAAGAAGGCCACTACATACTAATAAAAGGGGCAATTCAACAAGAAGAAATAACAATCGTAAACGTCTATGCACCCAATCAAGGTGCCACAAAATACATGAGAGAAACACTGGCAAAACTAAAGGAAGCAATTGATGTTTCCACAATCATTGTGGGAGACTTCAACACATCACTCTCTCCTATAGATAGATCAACCAGACAGAAGACCAATAAGGAAATTGAAAACCTAAACAATCTGATAAATGAATTAGATTTAACAGACATATACAGGACATTACATCCCAAATCACCAGGATACACATACTTTTCTAGTGCTCATGGAACTTTCTCCAGAATAGATCATATGCTGGGACATAAAACAAGCCTCAATAAATTTAAAAAGATTGAAATTATTCAAAGCACATTCTCTGACCACAATGGAATACAATTAGAAGTCAATAACTATCAGAGACTTAGAAAATTCACAAATACCTGGAGGTTAAACAACACACTCCTAAACAATCAGTGGGTTAAAGAAGAAATAGCAAGAGAAATTGCTAAATATATAGAGACAAATGAAAATGAGAACACAACATACCAAAATCTATGGGATGCAGGAAAAGCAGTGCTAAGGGGGAAATTTATAGCACTAAACGCATATATTAAAAAGGAAGAAAGAGCCAAAATCAGAGAACTAATGGATCAACAGAAGAAGCTAGAAAATGAACAGCAAACCAATCCTAAACCAAGTAGAAGAAAAGAAATAACAAGGATTAAAGCAGAAATAAATGACATAGAGAACAAAAAAACAATAGAGAGGATAAATATCACCAAAAGTTGGTTCTTTGAGAAGATCAACAAGATTGACAAGCCCCTAGCTAGACTGACAAAATCAAAAAGAGAGAAGACCCATATAAACAAAATAATGAATGAAAAAGGTGACATAACTGCAGATCCTGAAGAAATTTAAAAAATTATAAGAGGATATTATGAACAACTGTATGGCAACAAACTGGACAATGTAGAAGAAATGGACAATTTCCTGGAAACATATGAACAACCTAGACTGACCAGAGAAGAAATAGAAGACCTCAACCAACCCATCACAAGCAAAGAGATCCAATCAGTCATCAAAAATCTTCCCACAAATAAATGCCCAGGGCCAGATGGCTTCACAGGGGAATTCTACCAAACTTTCCAGAAAGAACTGACACCAATCTTACTCAAACTCTTTCAAAACATTGAAGAAAAGGGAACACTACCTAACTCATTTTATGAAGCTAACATCAATCTAATACCAAAACCAGGCAAAGATGCTACAAAAAAGGAAAACTACCGGCCAATCTCCCTAATGAATATAGATGCAAAAATCCTCAACAAAATACTTGCAAATCGAATCCAAAGACACATTAAAAAAATCATACACCATGACCAAGTGGGGTTCATTCCACGCATGCAAGGATGGTTCAACATAAGAAAAACAATCAATGTATTACAACACATTAAAAACTCGAAAGGGAAAAATCAATTGATCATCTCAATAGATGCTGAAAAAGCATTTGACAAAATCCAACATCCCTTTTTGATAAAAACACTTCAAAAGGTAGGAATTGAAGGAAACTTCCTCAACACGATAAAGAGCATATATGAAAAACCCACAGCCAGCATAGTACTCAATGGTGAGAGACTGAAAGCCTTCCCTCTAAGATCAGGAACAAGACAAGGATGCCCGCTGTCACCACTGTTATTCAGCATTGTGCTGGAAGTGCTAGCCAGGGCAATCCGGCAAGACAAAGAAATAAAAGGCATCCAAATTGGAAAAGAAGAAGTAAAACTGTCATTGTTTGCAGATGATATGATCTTATATCTAGAAAACCCTGAGAAATCAACGATACAGCTACTACAGCTAATAAACAAATTTAGCAAAGTAGCGGGATACAAGATTAATGCACATAAGTCAGTAATGTTTCTATATGCTAGAAATGAACAAACTGAAGAGATACTCAAGAAAAAGATACCATTTTCAATAGCAACTAAAAAAATCAAGTACCTAGGAATAAACTTAACCAAAGATGTAAAAGACCTATACAAAGAAAACTACATAACTCTACTAAAAGAAATAGAAGGGGACCTTAAAAGATGGAAAAATATTCCATGTTCATGGATAGGAAGGCTAAATGTCATTAAGATGTCAATTCTACCCAAACTCATCTACAGATTCAATGCAATCCCAATCAAAATTCCAACAACCTACTTTGCAGACTTGGAAAAGCTAGTTATCAAATTTATTTGGAAAGGGAAGATGCCTCGAATTGCTAAAGACACTCTAAAAAAGAAAAACGAAGTGGGAGGACTTACACTCCCTGACTTTGAAGCTTATTATAAAGCCACAGTTGCCAAAACAGCATGGTACTGGCACAAAGATAGACATATAGATCAATGGAATCGAATTGAGAATTCAGAGATAGACCCTCAGATCTATGGCCGACTGATCTTTGATAAGGCCCCCAAAGTCACTGAACTGAGCCATAATGGTCTTTTCAACAAATGGGGCTGGGAGAGTTGGATATCCATATACAAAAGAATGAAAGAGGACCCCTACCTCACCCCCTACACAAAAATTAACTCAAAATGGACCAAAGATCTCAATATAAAAGAAAGTACCATAAAACTCCTAGAAGATAATGTAGGAAAACATCTTCAAGACCTTGTATTAGGCGGCCACTTCCTAGACTTTACACCCAAAGCACAAGCAACAAAAGAGAAAATAAATGGGAACTCCTCAAGCTTAGAAGTTTCTGCACCTCAAAGGAATTTCTCAAAAAGGTAAAGAGGCAGCCAACTCAATGGGAAAAAATTTTTGGAAACCATGTATCTGACAAAAGACTGATATCTTGCATATACAAAGAAATCCTACAACTCAATGACAATAGTACAGACAGCCCAATTATAAAATGGGCAAAAGATATGAAAAGACAGTTCTCTGAAGAGGAAATACAAATGGCCAAGAAACACATGAAAAAATGTTCAGCTTCACTAGCTATTAGAGAGATGCAAATTAAGACCACAATGAGATACCATCTAACACCGATTAGAATGGCTGCCATTAAACAAACAGGAAACTACAAATGCTGGAGGGGATGTGGAGAAATTGGAACTCTTAGTCAGTCTGGCAGTTCCTTAGAAAACTAGATACAGAGTTACCATTCGATCCAGCGATTGCACTTCTCGGTATATACCCGGAAGGTCGGAAAGCAGTGACACGAACAGATATCTGCACGCCAATGTTCATAGCAGCATTATTCACAATTGCCAAGAGATGGAAACAACCCAAATGTCCTTCAACAGATGAGTGGATAAATAAAATGTGGTATATACACACGATGGAATACTACACGGCAGTAAGAAGGAACGATCTCGTGAAACATATGACAACATGGATGAACCTTGAAGACATAATGCTGAGCGAAATAAGCCAGGCACAAAAAGAGAAATATTATATGCTACCACTAATGTTAACTTTGAAAAATGTAAAACAAATGGTTTATAATGTAGAATGTAGGGGAACTAGCAGTAGAGAGCAATTAAGGAAGGGGGAACAATAATCCAAGAAGAACAGATAAGCTATTTAACGTTCTGGGGATGCCCAGAAATGACTATGGTCTGTTAATTTCTGATGGATATAGTAGGAACAAGTTCACAGAAATGTTGTTATATTATGTAACTTTCTTGGGGTAAAGTAGGAACATGTTGGAAGTTAAGCAGTTATCTTAGGTTAGTTGTCTTTTTCTTACTCCCTTGTTATGGTCTCTTTGAAATGTTCTTTTATTGTATGTTTGTTTTCTTTTTAACTTTTTTTTTTCATACAGTTGATTTAAAAAAGAAGGGAAAGTTAAAAAAAAAAAACAAAAGAAAGAAAAACAAGGAAAAAAAAAAAAGATGTAGTGCCCCCTTGAGGAGCCTGTGGAGAGTGCAGGGGTATTCGCCTAACCCACCTCCATGGTTGCTAACATGACCACAGACATAGGGGACTGGTGGTTTGATGGGTTGAGCCCTCTACCATGAGTTTTACCCTTGGGAAGACGGTTGCTGCAAAGGAGAGGCTAGGCCTCCCTATATTTGTGCCTAAGAGTCTCCTCCTGAATGCCTCTTTGTTGCTCAGATGTGGCCCTCTCTCTCTGGCTAAGCCAACTTGAAAGGTGAAATCACTGCCCTCCCCGCTACGTGGGATCAGACACCCAGGGGAGTGAATCTCCCTGGCAACGTAGAATATGACTCCCGGGGAGGAATGTAGACCCGGCATCATGGGACGGAGAACATCTTCTTGACCAAAAGGGGGATGTGAAAGGAAATGAAATAAGCTTCAGTGGCAGAGGGATTCCAAAACGAGCCGAGAGGTCACTCTGGAGGGCACTCTTACGCACACTTTAGACAACCCTTTTTAGGTTCTAAAGAATTGGGGTAGCTGGTGGTGGATACCTGAAACTATCAAACTACAACCCAGAACCCATGAATCTCGAAGACAGTTGTATAAAAATGTAGCTTATGAGGGGTGACAATGGGATTGGGAAAGCCATAAGGACCACACTCCACTTTGTCTAGTTTATGGATGGATGAGTAGAAAAATAGGGGAAGGAAACAAACAGACAAAGGTACCCAGTGTTCTTTTTTACTTCAATTGCTCTTTTTCACTCTAATTATTATTCTTGTTATTTTTGTGTGTGTGCTAATGAAGGTGTCAGGGATTGATTTAGGTGATGAATGTACAACTATGTAATGGTACTGTAAACAATCGAAAGTACGATTTGTTTTGTATGACTGCGTGGTATGTGAATATATCTCAATAAAATGATGATTAAAAAAAAATAAATGCATACAAAAAAAGAAAGAGAGCTAAAATCAAAGAACTAATGGAACAACTGAAGAAGCTAGAAAATGATCAACAAACTATTCCTAAACCAGGTAGAAGAAAAGAAATAACAAAGACTAAAGCAGAAATAAATGATATAGAGAACAAAAAAATACAGAATAAATAAAACCAAAAGTTGGTTCTTTGAGAAGATCAATAAGACTGACAAGCCCTTAGCTAGACTAACAAAATCAAAAAGAGAGAAGACCCAAACAAACAAACTAATAAATGAGAGAGGGGTCATCACTGCAGATTTCGAAGAAATTTTAAAAATTATAAGCGTATACTATGAAAAACTGTACACCAACAAACTACATAATTAAGAGGAAATGGACAATTTCCTGGAAACACATGAACAACCTAGAATGACCAAAGAAGTAGAAGACATCAACAAACCAATCACAAGCAAACAGATCCAATCAGTCATCAAAAAGCTTCCCGCAAATAAAAGTCCAGGATCAGATGGCTTCACAGGGGAATTCTACCAAACTTTCCAAAAAGAACTGGCACAAACTTACTTAAACTCTTTCAAAAAACTGAAGAAAATGGAATACTACCTAACTCATTTATGACGCCAACATCACTCTAATACCAAAACCAGGTAAAGATGCTACAAGAAAGGAAAACTACAGGCCAATCTCCCTCATGAATACAGATGCAAATATTTTCAACAAAATACTAGCAATTCGAATGAAAAGACACAATAAAAAATCATACATGATGACAAAGTGGGGTTCATCACAGGCATGCAAGGATGGTTCAACATAAGAAAATCAATCAATGTAATAAAATGCATTAACAAATCAAAAGGGAAAAGCAAATGATCATCGCATTAGATGCTGAAAAAGCATTCGACAAAATTCAGCATCCTTTTTTGATAAAAACACTTCAAAATTAGGAACTGAAGGAAACTTCCTCAATGTGATAAATGGCGTATATGAAAAACCCACAGCCAGCAAATTACTCAATGGCGAGGGGCTGAAAGCCTTCCCTCTAAAATCAGGAATGAAACAAGGATGCCCACTGTCACCACTGTTATTCAACATTGTTAGAAGTTCTAGCTGGAGCAATTTGGCAAGAAAAAGAAATAAAAGGCATCCAAATTGGAAAAGAAGAGGTAAAAAAGTCATTATTTGCAGAGGACATGATCTTATATTTGGAAAACTCTGAGAAATAGACGACACAGATACTTGAGCAAATAAACAAATTTAGCAAAGTGGAAGGATACAAGATTAATGCACGTAAGTCAATAATGTTCTTATACACTAGAAATGACCTAACTGAAGAGATGCTCAAGAAAAAGATTCCATTCTCAATAGCAACTAAAAAAATCAAGTACCTAGGAATAAACGTAACAAAGGAGGTAAAAGATCTCTACACGGAAAATTATACAACTTTACTAAAAGAAATGGAAGGGAACCTAAAGTAATGGCAAAATATTCCGTGTTTGTGGACAGGAACAGAAATGTTGTTAGATGTCAATCCTACCCAAACTCATCCATAGATTCAATGGAATTCCAATCAAAATTTCAACAACCAACTTTGCTGACTTGGAAAAGCTAGTTATCAAATTTATTTGGAAGAGAAACATGCCTCAAATTACTAAAAACATTCTAAAAAAGAAAAACAAAGTGGGAGGACTTACACTTCCTAACTTTGAAGCTTACCATAAAGCCACAGTAGTCAAAACAGCATGGTACTGGAACAAAGATAGACTTACTGATCAATGGAATCAAATTCAGAATTCAGAAATAGACCCCCAGATCTATGGTCGACTGATCTTTGATAAGGCCCCCAAACCCATTGGACTGGGACATAACAGTCTCTTCAACCAATGGGGCTGGGAGAACTAGATATCCACATCCAAAAGAATGAAAGAGGATCCCTACCTCACACCCTACACAAAAATTAACTCAAAGTGGATCAAAGACCTCAATATAAGAGACACTATCATAAAACTCCTAGAAGATAATGTGAGGAAACACCTTCAAGACCTTGTTTTAGGAGATTGCTTCTTAGACCTTACACCCAAAGCACAAGCAATGAAACAAAAAATAGATAAATGGGAACGCCTCAAACTTAGAAGTTTCTGGACCTCAAAGGAATTTGTCAAAAAGATGAAGAGGCAGCCAACTCAATGGGAAAAAATATTTGGAAGCCATGTATCTGATAAAAGACTGTTACCTTGCATATATAAAGAAATCCCACAACTCAATGACAATAGTACAAACAGCCCAATTATAACATGGGCAAACGTTATGAAAAGACATTTCTCTCAAGAAGAAATATAAATGGATAAAAAACACATGAAAAAATGTTCATCTTCACTAGCTATTAGAGAGATACAAATTAAGACCACAATGATATATCCTTTCACACCAATTAGAATGGCTGCTATTAAACAAACAGGAAACTACAAATGCTGGAGAGGATGTGGAGAAATTGGAACTCTTCTTCATTGTTAGTGGGACTGTAAAATGGTACAGTCACTCTGGAGGACAGTCTGGCAGTTACTTAGAAGACTAGATATCAAGTTACCCTACGATCCATCATTTTCACTTCTTGGTATATACCCAGAAGATCTGAAAGCAGTGACATGAACAGATATTTGCACACTGATATTCACAGTAGCATTATTCACAATTGCCAAGAGATGGAAACAACCCAAATGTCCTTCAACAGATAAGTGGATAAACAAAACGTGGTATATACACATGATGCAATATGACACAGCAGTAAGAAGGAACGAGGCTGTGAACAATATGTCAACATGGATGAACCTTGAAGGCATGATACAAGTGAAATCAGCCAGACACAACAAGAGAGACACTGTAAGTTACCACTAATGTGAACTCTGAAAAATGTAAAATAAGTGTCCCATATTGTAGAATGTAGGGGACCTAGAGATAGACAACAACTAGTGAAGGGGGAATGATAATCTAATAAGAACAGATAAGATATTGAGGGTAATCTTAATGATATGGGAATGCTCAGGAATGACTATGGATGGTAAATTTTCTTGGGGTATGGTAGGAACATGCTGGAAGCAATGTAGCTATTTTAGGTTATTTGTTTTTCTCAGTCCTTTGTTTTGCTTTGTTTGACAAGTTTTTTTTAATTTTTTGATACGTAAAGTTTATAAAAAGAGAAAAATAAAGAAAATCCTAAGGAATACACTTAAAAACTATTAGAATGAATAAACAAGTGCAGCAAGGTTGCAGGATACAAGATCCCTACATAAAATTCACTAGCAGTAAAAAATCCAAAAATGAAATGAACAAAACAATTCCATGTATAATAGCATGAAAATGAATTAAATACTTAGGAAAACTATGAAACATTGTTCAAAGAAATTAAAGAACATCTGAATAAATGAAAAGGCATTACATGTTCATGGATCAGATGACAATATTGCTAAGATTGCAAAACTCCTCAAACAAATCTACAGGTTCACCACAAATCTCTATCAAAATATCAGCTTGCTATTCTTCAGAAATTGACAAGCTTATCCTACAACTGGTATTGAAATGCAAGGATCCCAGAATAACCAAAACATACTTGAAAAGAACAAAGTTGGAAAACTCACCCCAATTTCAAAATTTACTACACAGCTTACTATTCAGCTACAGTAATCAAGACTGTGTGGTACTGGCATAAGAACAGACATTTTGATCAATGGAATAGAACTGAGAAGCCAGAAATCAATCATTTCATTTATGGTCAATTTACTTCGGACAGGTGTACCAAGACAACTGGGATAAGGAAAGGATAACCTTTTCAACAAATGGTGCTGGGACAACTGCATATCCACATGCAAAAGCATGGAGCGGGACCCTGACCTCACGCAATACATGAAAATTAACTAAAAATGGATAATAGATCTAAATGTAAGGGGTTGGTAGGGGCAAGATGGCCACATAGAGAGGACTGGAAAGTAGTTAGTCCCCTGGAGCAACTAATAAACAACCAGGAATGACTAGTAAATAATAAGGAATAACTGCTGGGGGACAACCGTTGGCTGTCCACACTTCGTACACCAACCTGGATTGGATGGAAAGGCTGAGACTGCAGCATAAAATCTGCAAGTAAAAACTGTGGAGCTGTGCCCCCACCCCCCACCCATGGCAGACTGAGCTCCAAGACCATGCTGAGGGAGAAAGCAGCAGTCCCAGAGCAACAAATATAGCTCAGCCCAGCTCCAACTGGGGTTTTTATTAACAAATGTGGACTGACAAATACAAGCTACAAACATAGACAAACCCCTAACAAGCAGACAAAAGCTTTTAGTGACAACTGACCTTAAGGAGTCAGAAAAGGCAAGTGCCCTGGGAAACAGAGCCCAGAAGACCAGGTGCTCTATCTGACTGACGGGCAAAACTGGGGGGCTGTGGACTGGCTCTGAAAGGGGACTTTCTTTCCCTTTTCCTCTCTCTCAACCTGAGTGGCTCAGTGAAGAGAGGCTCAGCCATTTTCAGTTCACAGTGCTCTGACCCAGAAAGGGGTGGAGATAACAGAGTCAGAGAGACAAAGGAGTAATTCAAATGCAGAAGATAGCTCCATAGGGGGTGTATCTTCCCTAATAGGAAGGAGGTTTCCAGCTCTAGTGCCAGCCTTCCCTTCAGAACTCAGACACCAGGGCCTGGGGGGAAACAAACAAACCAGAAAAAAACTAAACTGGGAACTAAAGGGGCCACACCTCCTTACACCAGTCAGGAACGACAGGCTGACAGGCGCCACCTGCTGGGTAAGTTAGGAAAAGCACAGTGGCTAGAGGCCTCATAGGAAAGTCTGTCTGTCTTCTAAGATACACCCTCAGGGAAACTTGAAACTGAATATGACCCCATTCTGAGACCTGAGCCTGTTCTGGTCTGGGAAAATCTGATTGGGGTAACCAAGGAAACCAAATGCCTACACAACAGAAAACTACAAATTACACTAGGAAAAATGAAGATGTGGCCCAGTCAAAGGAACAAACTTACACCTCAATTATGATACAGTTGAGATATTGCTTCACTTTAATGAAACAATCAATTAAAGATTTTCAAAGAAATATGCTAAATCAAATCAAAAACTGAATCAATGAGATCAGAGAAGATATGGCAAAAGAGATGAAGGATATAAAGTAAACACTGGGCAAACAGAAGGTAGAAATTGAAAGTTTGAAAAAACAACTGGCAGAACCTATGGAAATGAAAGACACAACACACAAAAGTGAAAAACATAATGGAGACATACAACAGCAGATCTCAAGAGGCAGAAGAAAACACTCAGGAACTGGAGAACAAGACATCTGAAATCTACACACAAAAGAACAGATATGGAAAAGAATGGAAAAATATGAGCAACATCTCAGGGCACTGAATGACAATATGAAGTGCATGAATGTACATGTTATGGGTGTCCCAGAAGGAGAAGAAAAGGGAAAAGGGGCAGAAGCAATAATAGAGGAAAAAAATCAATGAAAATTTTCCATCTCTTACGAAAGACATAAAATTACAGATCCAAGAAGCGCAGCGTACCCCAAACAGAATAGATCTGAACAGACCTAAGCCAAGACACTTAATAATCAGATTATCAAACGTCAATGATAAAGAGAGAATCCTGAAAGCAGCAAGAGAAAAGTGATCGATCACATTCAAAAGAAGCTTGATAAGACTATGTGCGGATTTCTCAGTAGAAACTATGGAGGCAAGAGGGAAGTGGTGTGATATATTTAAGATACTGAAAGAGAAAAACAGCCAACCAAAAATCCTATATCCAGCAAAGCTGTCCTTCATATATGAAGGAGAGTTTAAAATATTCTCTGACAGACAATGAGAGAGTCTGTGAACAAGATACAGGAAATACTAAAGGGAGCACTACTGAAAAATAGGAAAAGACAGGAGTGAGATGTTTGGAACACAATTTTGGGTGATGGTAGCAGAGCAATGTAAGTACACTGAACAAAGATGACTGTGAGTATGGTTGAAAGAGGAAGGTTAGGAGCATGTGGGACATCAGAAGGAAAGAGGAACTATAAAGACTGGGACTGTATAACTCAGTGAAACCTAGAGTGCTCAACAATTGTGATAAAATGTACAAATATGTTTTTACATGAGGGAGAACAAATGAGTGTCAACCTTGCAAGGTGTTAAAAATTGGGGGGTTATTGGGTAAAAATACAATCAATGCAAACTAGAGACTATAGTTAACAGAAACATTGTATTATGCTTCCTTTAATGTAACAAAGGCAATATACCAAAGCTAAATACCTATAAGAGGGGGACATAAGGGAGGGGTATGGGACTCTTGGCATTAGTGATGCTGTCTGACTTTGTTATTGTACTTCTAGCTATACTGTCATACAGTTGTTCTAGTTCATGAAAGAGATTTCTAATATTTGTACAGTTAATCACAGACATTGTCCACCATAAGATTCACTGTTTTATACATTCCCATATTTTAACCTCCGACTTCCCTTCAGGTGACATACATGACTCTAAGCTTCCCCTTTCCACCACATTCACATGCCATGAATGCCGGATTGTAGTGATGGGTGCACAACTAAAATCCAATGAGCTCTACACTTAAATGATAAATTTTTCATGGAAATTATATCTCAATAAACTGTTTTTTAAAAAGTAGAAAAGGATGGATCTGGAAAAAGATGATCCATATGCTAAAACATGAAATTGATCCTCTATCATTCACTATATATAAAAATCAATTTCAGATTGATTAGGAACTTAAACCTCAAAAACAAAATTTTAAAACTCCTAGACATTGTCTAAAACAATGTAGACAAACATATTTTGAACACTGTAAAACACAATGCAAAATATACACTATAAAATTAAAGTCCGATAAATAGGGCCACATTAAAATATAGAACATTTATTCATCACAAGCCTCCTCATAAAGCAAAAATACAAGGTATAAAAACTAGAAGTTACTCTTAAAATACAAAACTGACAAATGATTTGAATAAAGAATTTTTTTAAAAAATTCATAGATTCTATAAGAAAAGGATAAATAGCCAATAGAAAATGTGCACGCTACATGAAAAGTCACTTTATAGCACAGGAAACACATATGGTCAACAGACATTTGAAGAAATACTAACATTGTTGATGATCAGGGAAATGCAAATCAATGCTTTACTGAAATTCTATTTAAATTCATTTGGCAGAAATGTTTAAATCTGACAATACCAAATTTTGGAGGGGATGTGAATTCATAGGATCTCTTATACATTGTCAGTGGAAATGCAAATTTTAAACAAGTTTGGCATTATCTCCTTAGGTTGAACATTCACATACCATATAACCCAGCAATTCCACTCACAGGTATATACATAAAAGAAATTCTTGCACGTGTACAACAGGAGATATGTATAATAATGTTTATAGCAGCCCTGTTCACAAGAGCAAAAAAGTAGAAACAACCTATATGCTTATCAGTGAGAGAGTGAGTATATAAAATACGGTATATTTACATAATGAAATACAGTGCAGTCATCAAAAAGAACAAACTACAGCTTCACACAAAAATCTGGATGAATCTTAGCAATTTAGTATTAAGTAAAATAATATAAAAATTATCACAATTACACAACATGGTGTAGTAGCCTTTTTATCTTTTTTAAAGTGTTCAAAACAACCATATAAAGAAGTGGGACTTTGAAAGTTATTGTTCAAGAGCTAGCTACTGGTTTGAAGTATGTTTTACAGCAAGTGACAATCAGATTTGCATGTTTGAAAGATTACTCTGGCTACAGGGTAGATGACTAACTGGGGTTAAAGCAAACTTAAGACAGGGAGATCATTTAAGAAATTGTTGATAGGTCCAATTAAAAGGTGAAGAGGGGAGGAGTACTTCAACAACAATGGCAGTGAGAACAGAGTCAGGAAACAGATGTGAATGCTTTTCAGAAAGTTATGACAAACGGGCCTTAGTTTCTACTATATTTAGAAGAGAAAGAGGCAAGAATGATTCCCAAGTTGCTGAAGTGGGTAACCAGAAAGACTGGGGTCAATAACAAGAGTTGGTTTTTTATATATTGAGTTTGAGGGCACTGTGGAATGTCAATTCAGGCAGTTTCTTCCCTCTATGCACAACTATAAAATCTGTTTCCTCCCCCCACAAGACCCATCCTCCATTTTTATAAAGCCCTTTCTGATGATGCACCAACCAAATCAGACGTCATCTCTACCTCTTTGTATACGTATAGCACTTTGTTTTCGCTTATGACATTTATCTTGCTTAGCCCAGGGTTTCTCAACCTTGGAAGCACTGACATTTTGGACCAGAAATTATTCGTTGTGTGGGGATGTGCTACGCATTGTAGGATGTTTAGCAGAATCCCTGGCCTCTACTCACTTAGATGTCAGTAGCACCCCCCAAGTTGTGGCAATCAAAATGTCTCCAGATATTATGTCCCCTGGGGATCTAAATTCCTCCACCCCCATTAAGAACCACTGATCTAGCCCATATAATAGGTAGGTAAGTACTTATTTTATACCACAGTGAAATCAAAAATCCTTGAAGACAGCAACTTTGCAACCCTGGCCATTTACATAAAATCAGTATGACAAATCCATTCAGACATAATTTTTATGTACTCATTAAGGCACCATTAAAGTATTTTAAGGACACAGTTATCTATGTTCAATTTACTGTTTTTAGTTTATAAATATTTTTCAGTGGAACTGATATTCCATTGACAAAGACACAAATTCCCAACCAATTATCTCAAAGTGTTGAAGGTTTACATATTGTAATTATTTTTTAAGGGAGGAAGAAAAAACCTACGCTGCTTATAATAGAGTCTCTTAGGGATATAATCATTTAGCAAAGACATTTTTGAGTTAAATCTAAACTCATAAATATCATGGGATTGGTTATTCTCCATAGAGTTCAAATAAAAGCTTATGCTTCATTTATTTTATTTCTATCTCTTGTCCCCTTGAATCCTGAATATTATGCACAAAATTATACTGAAAGACACTGAAATAATTAAGTTAAAAATAAAAGGAATATCTCTGTTGCAAATAATGGAAGAGTACACATAATTAATAATGTCCACACATAGGAAAGGACTTACTTTTGTGGAAAAAAATTTTCTTTAAATAATCTGATATAAAAATACATTAGAAAATATCCATTGTTAGATTTTCCATCATATTTCATTGAAAACTGATATTCTTTAAGTGTAACAGTATCAATTTATAATTTATTTGAAATAATAGTGAGGCAGGATAGAACAGGGAATCAAGGCTGTGGTCTCTGGTCTTCTATTCAGCTTTGAAAGAGTTACTGCAGATCTGCAAGCTTCAAATGCAGACTTCATGGAGCCAAAATTTCCCCTAAAACTCTGAAGTCTCCCCAAACCATAAACGCTTGTAAAATCATGGGCCCAAAGCAAACTCTTAGCTAATGACAAAAAGCATGGGGTCATAAAGATTGTTAAACATCTGCCCATAGACAAATTTCAGATACGTGAGGGCATGCCACAAGTCCTGATAGCTATCTCCTTCTAGAACAAAGAAGACATCTAGTTAATGCAAACCATGGTTAATACTAACCTTGTAGGCCCCTAGTGTTCAAAGGTTACTATGGAAACCTGATACCAGCAAAACATTCCTATATAACAAGCCAACCCACTCCCACTCAGCACATGCTTCTCCTCAAACATGCCCACGTTATCTCCTTAACATGTATCTTTCTCTCTTTCTTCAATAAACTTTACTACTTATTTCTAGTGGCCCCTCCTGTCTCTGAATTCTTTCCATAGCGAGAGTCCCAAGCCTGAAACAGGGTTCTGCCTGGCACTGCTGCAAACAGGACACCAGTTACAGGAGGAATGCAAAGATGAAAAGTTAAAATTTAACCTTTAGCATATTTAGTGCACTAGCTTACTGTGACACTAAACACAAACTTAAATTACTGTTATAAAACTAACTTGTATAGTTTTCTTTTATTATATTAAATAACTTTTCTATAAAAGGGAAACAGACAAACCTTTCTCAATCTTTTTGGGGAACTGGTTGTGAAAGCATTACAATGCTTAAAGAAGTACCTGAATACACCCAAAATGGAGGGGAAAAAAGAAGACTACAAGATTTTCCCTTTTAGGCCATGATGTATTATGGGAGGTGGGCAGCATACAATTTAAAGCATCCCTTAGAGTGGGCTGCTGGGCTTGACTGGGAGAATGATATGCCCTTTTGCAATGATATGACCCTGCCATGTAACTTAAACAAGTACAACCTCCCAGCAAATCAGTATGTTTTAGCCTTCAATTACTCTTATTTGTTCAAAGGGTCCTTAGCATCACCTCTTATGTTGACAATGAGGTTCTGGATCTTGTCTATCTTTATACTTTGATATCGAATAAATGCCTCAGAGTTTACATTACAAATAATCTAAATTAAAATTTTATATTTTAAACCTTGTTAAACAAAGTTTCTCACTAACCCTGGTTCTAAAATATCCCAATAAATCACTTCTGCTCTTAGATCTATCATGAATATATAATTTTTTCAGAAACATGAAAAACTCATATTTTCCAAAAGCAACTAATTTGAGTTGCTTTAGCTGCTACCACAGTCTTATTTCTCAATTGTGCCTTATTCTCCATTTTGATTACTTAAAATATTTTGCTCTGTTGAGTACCTGCTCCTATGCTCACCAACCTTGTATTCCCTGATGACACTGCCTCACTTCATTAAGACTAAAATTTAAGACATTAATTTCCCCACACATCTAAGTTTACTTCTGCCTTAGCAAAAGTCAGGTTACTTCTTTCCACAGCTAGCAGCTCCCTGCCTACCTCCCTTGCAGCACTTACTCCCAAATGCAGGTCCTACCTCCTCCTCTTGCATTTTAACACCGAACCCTCCACAGGTTCCCCCTCTTAGCCTTTAGGCATGTTTAAGAAAATATTGAGTAAATCTTCAGTTAACATCTGACCCAAGCACACACTGTTCATTCTCAACTCTGTATTCATGCCACTGCCTCTCCTGAAATTTTGCAACCATATCTCCTGCTTAATCATAACTTGATCTCATACTGACCATTTGCCTCAAGATTCAGCAAATATCTAACCTCCCAGGAAATTTTTTCAAAGGAACTTAACCCCCAATAAAATTAAGCTTTATGCCACTGTACCGATTTGGATATATTATCTCCCCCTGAAAAGCCATATTATTTAATGCAATCTTGTGAGGGCAGAGTTATTAATCTTTTTGATTAGGGTGTGACCTCTTGATTGAATATTTCCATGGAGATATGGACCCCACCAATTCAGGGTGGGTCTTAATTAAATAACTGGAGTCCTATAAGAGCAGCTGAAAGAGACTTTTAGAACGGCCGTTGAAAGCTGATGCTTGGAGATGTGGACAGAAGGACGTTTGGAGATGCTAAGCTAAGAGATGCTAGCCCAGAGTTTGCTTCAGAGAAACTAAGAGAGGACCCCCAGACAGTTGGATGCACAGGAGCTGAAGAGGCTAAGACAGACAAGCCCAGAGACATTTTGGAGAATGCCATTTTGAAACACAACCCCAGAGCAAAGGAACAGCAGGCACCAGCCATGTGCCTTCTCAGCTGACAGAGGTGTTCTGGACATCATCAGCCATTCTTCAGGGATGCCTCAGTTTGGACACTTTTATAAGGCCTTAGGACTGTAAATTTATAACCAAATAAACCCCCTTTATAAAAGCCAATCTATTTCTAGTATTTTACATAACGGCAGCATTAGCAAACCACAACCAGCCACAGTTCCAGATCACTTATTTGTATAGTTTATAGAAGTATACCATTTTGAATAGTGTTATATATTATAATGTAATTCTAACTGTATATTACTATACATAGTCAACTATTTTAGAAACACCTCAAAGAAAGGAACTCTTTCTTTTCTGTTGGCCATAATCCTGTCTCCAGGGTTGAGGTGCAGTAAATGCTCCCTGAATGCATCTATTGTAAAACCATAAGAAAGAGAGGTGGGAAGACAAGCTATGCAAATACGTACTCATCTTAAACAAAAACTATATAACCTCTGAAGTTAAATAAGAATTTATTTTTCATAATAAATAACCTATTGATTAACATAGCATTTATTTTAATAATAGCTTTACTATAAGCAAAGAATGTGTTAGAATGGAAATAACAATGGAACCGTTCTCGAGTTGGAAAACCTAGGCTCTGACTCACACTCTACCATATACTATCCATTTAACTTTGGACAAACAGTCTTACCTCTTTCAATCATAAAGAGAAATTCCTATATATTCTGCCAAGCTCACAAGGTTGTTATTAGAATACAATAGGATGATATATACAAAAGTGAATAGAAATTTACAAAGATACAAATGGTATTATTTTAACGATGAAAATATCCTCCAAGTTAAGAGAATATTGTATTTTAAAATTTGAACTTGCAAAGAAAGAAATTAAGAGGAAACTATTTATG
Source organism: Choloepus didactylus (assembly GCF_015220235.1). NCBI lineage: Eukaryota > Metazoa > Chordata > Mammalia > Pilosa > Megalonychidae > Choloepus > Choloepus didactylus. The sequence goes on from NC_051334.1 coordinate 136,871,091, forward strand.
TTGTAGAAGAATTCACCATGGAATAAGATAAATCAATACAAGGTTCATCAACTCAAATTTAACCTACAGCAACTAAAATGTAATTCAACTGTCAAACAATTAGCTTCACATTCGATTTTTCAGAAAGACATTTATCACTTAAAGCAATGCAGATATTTGAATCAAGTGGCAAAATCACAATGTACTGAGTACACTGAGGGGGCCTTCACCTATGTAACAGAATGCAATTGTGTTCATTAGATTTTACAATCTGATGCAATGCATAGTTGAAGAGGTAAATCAGTACATGTAGGAAATACTAGAGTTGACTCCTGGTTTACAGGAAAACAGGTGATTAACCAGAACACAGCACAATCTGATGTAGTAAGAATTCCTAAATCTTTTCCACAGATCTATTGCTGATGGAGGGAAAAGTTGCAAGCAGGCTGAAACATATCCCCTAATTTGTAGGCTGGTAACAGTGTCAACTATGAAAAGTTTCAGAATTCGTTTGGGTAACCATTAAATTCATTTTCAAACCCTCTTAAATTCAACAAATTGTCACGGTATCCACGCAAACTGAAAAGGGCTTGTCAATTTCTCTTTGTTCTGCCAAGTATACATACAGACTATATCAGGGAAGCCATTAACAGAAATAATCAGCTACCTTCCTAAAACAGGTTACCAACTTTCTGATCCCTGTTTTTTATACCTTTATATGGTGATATTATTACCCAAGGAGTACCTAGAAGGCAGATCTCAACAAAGTTCTGGGCACATACCACTAATTAGGGATTCAAGTAAATCACTTTTAAATGTAAAACTCCCAGAAGGGCTCCCATAGTTATTTGGCTTTGAGCTCCATCCCAGTAAAGGAATAGGAAGGATTACAGGCTGAAGAAGGAAGGAGAAACAAGGAGGGCAGCAAGATGGGGACAGGAGAGAGGGGTCAGGTGAGGCAGAACAGACATTAGAAGTGCAAAAAGAGGGAAAAAGGCCCCAGAAATAAACTTTGCCAACAGCTGCCTACTATCCATTTTCCTTCATAGCATGGCAAGTCATTCACACAGAAAACAAGATTCAACTGCTACATATTTGGGGGGCACGATTTACATAATGCAAATTTATCAAAATTGTTAAATGTCAAGCCAGAGTTATGCATGGGAACTGAAGAAACTAGCTTTCTAGTAAATTTCTATTCACTATAAATACCATAAGATGAAAAAAATAAGCCTGTAATTGAAAAGAATGCTCAACTGGAACCTGAACACTTGGTTCCTAGTTTTGGTTTTGACCCTCTTGACAAGTGACTTTAGGTAGTAACTAAACTTTTCTCAATGTTCACTCAAACAACGAATATTTCTCGAGTGCCTAAGAGATGAGCTATTTCAGGATTTTGCAACCATGGCTACAAATTAGAAGCACCTAGGGGGATTAAAAAAAAATACAAGACCCCAGACTCCAGAGATTCTGATTTAATTGGGTTGGGGAAGAGCTTGAGAATACTTAAAAGAAAAGAAAAACTTCTCTCGCCATTTTAATGTGCAGCCAGGGTGGATAACCGCTGGCCTATTTCATCTTATGAAACATATGAGGAACAGCAAAATAATACAAAAAGCCCTTCTCCCTTCTTTTGAAATTTATCTCTTCTTTTGAAATTCATCAATTTTCTCCTTATCCAATCTTGTTTCCACAATCCTTGACCATATTCTCTTCACCTTCCACTTCTCCCTACCTCCAATCTCTTCCCAACCCAATAATGCTTGTCTAACTAATCAGATAGTCCTTTGGTAAAGGACTAACAGAAAAAAAAAGCCAGTTCCAGAGGTAATGGCATAAGCAAAGAAATAAGAGGCAGAAATAAGGATGGTATGCGGGTTGGTACTAGAAGACAGATCTGAAGTTAAGTAGAAAATGTTTTGGAGTAGACTTGAGACTGAATAAACTAAGTGAAGCCAAACTTGGAAGACCCTAAATACCAAGCATAGTGTTTGACTCGGAAACATTATTCCAATGAGAGCCATTTTAAGTATAATATCACATCAAATAATATCCGTCAAACAGAGTATATACTATGTGTGTATGTATGTGTATGTTTGGGTGTGTATATATATACATATATACACATTGTATATGTACACATATTATATATATACACGTAAGTATAATCTCAAACATGCTCTATTTTTTCTTCAGTTCCAGTTATACCCAATTTCTATTTATACATAATGGATACTGGTCTCTTTACATTAAAAAATAATGCCCCTAACTATTTCATAGATGAATTTTGTCAAAAACAAATGGTTAAATGAGTTACCAACAGATTTTTCATTTAAAACAAAAAAGGGCAACACAACAGCTTCTTTTACTCTTTGATTTTCAAATGTTCCCAAGGAAGATACATCCAACTGAAGAAAAAAAAAGTAAAATGAGATGGAATTAATTCAAGAAGTCCTATGCTACTGTACATACTGAAAAAGGCTATGATGAATGATTGTTTACCAAGAACAAAGATGGTTCTGGTTTGTGTTAAAGCTTAAAATCAATCGAAGGCTTAAAAGCCAAAGTTATAACTGCATATTCGTATTTATGAAAAATATTATTAAGTATAATAAAATGAGGAGACTCAACAAGTACATGACTTATTCCCTGCCTTTATCACCCTCTTTTCGGGGACAGCGAGAAACAAACATAAAAGAAAATAAATCCAGCACTGCCAACTAAGTGGTAAGACAATAAGTACCATGGGAATTCAAACAACCGGAGCCTGCTATGGACTAAGGGAGTTGGAGGGAGCTTCTTGGAAAAACTGGGGCTTGAACAAAATTAAATAGGTAGAGAAAAGAAGAAAAGTACAAGCATGCAGATTACTTTGTGCAAAGATGAGGCAGAAAATCACAAAATATATTTGAGAGACCGAGTTCCATGTAAGAAATGTTTGGGGAGTTAAGGCTGCAATAATAAATTGGAGCAGGACCGTGAAAGGCCTGAAGCTAAGACAGTTAAACTTTATCCTACAGATATAGGGAGTCTTTAAAGGTTATTAAGACCATAAGTGAAACAATATCTCCTTATAATGATGCAGTTTGGAACCATTTTTCTTGAAGCCTTTGAAGAACATATTACGTAGTATAATATCTTGCCAATATATTCATGAATGTGTGAACATATTGTTTAGGAAATCTGTTCCGAGTGAAGGAGTAAATACTCAAACATGCTTCCCAAAATACAAAATCAGTTGATCGATTACAGAGTCACAGTTCTTAGGGTAATTCCTTAAACAGAATCATTGGGTAGAAGGGTCGAATTTGGAGTTTTCCTCTTCTGCCTACCCTCCTCCAATCTACATACCTTGATTTAATATCCAAAACAGAATACATTGAAATTGTCTTATCTTGAAAATAAGAGGTCTTTTATTACTTCTCATTATGGGTGAATTCACTTACTGTAATGTTTTAAAATTACTACATCTATTAAAATGATTTTGTCCATGATTTATTTCAGCAAAGCAGATGAAAACAGATACAGAAATAACAAATTTAAAGATTGCAAAAAGCAAAAACCCTTTCACCAAACCAAAATACACCTAAAAAAGTCAGCTTTGGTTTATGAGTCAGAGTGTGTTCCTAACAACAACAACAAAAAAATGCCATCCACTACAAAGGCTACCAGAGTATTTGAAGAACATTACAATAGCCAATTTCTCATTCAAAGTGATAAGCCATTAATCCACAACTCCATAAAGAATGCAGATAATTTTTTTCTCGAAATGACCTTAAAAATATTGGCTCTTTCTGTTTTAAAAATTAAGACTCCAACATAACTCAAAACAAGGATTATCTTTCCCCTAGTACCAGGACATGTAAGTGATTGATGATTTAATTTGCTAGTGCAGCAAATACTAATTTAACCGCCACTACGTTCTCAACATCAGGAAAATGAAAAATCTCAGTCTTTAAATGCATACGTGACAGGAAAGAAGCCAAGAGTGTTCTTGGATAATTAAAACACATACAAAATAAGAACACAGAAAAACCATAGCAATACTGCTGCTACACTATGAAAAAGGACATGCCATTCTAGGAAGCATGTATGCCTTTAAGGAATATGCATAGATTATGCTTTTATGCATTGTCTTTCTTTTTCCGGGAAACATGAAAACATTCAGGAGAGTTGGAAGAAGTGCATTAAAGAAGGTGTCAATACCAGCCTCTCTCCCCCCTTGCTGGGGAAACTAGCTTTAATGATAATGCTCTTTCACCCCTAACATCCCATCAGTTTCCACACATCCTTCAATCAACACTTGCCTCCTCCCCTACACCCTTCTTCGCCCGCACAGGGAACTGGCAGCTCCGACTATGTCAGTCTCGCCACCCCCGCGTACCCGCCCAGACCAGCAGAGTCCAACAACGCAGCCACGCAGCCTCCCACTCCCCCCACCTCCTCCTCCTCAGCCCAGCTTCCCCTCCCCCGTCCTGTCACCTGCTTGGGTGGTGTCTGTCAGGTCATAGCCGCTGCCCGGGAAGTCTCGGAGTTTTCTACCAGTGAGGCTCAGGAAACCGGAGTTGCCCGCCTCCTCCAGGGCCCGGTCCAGGCTTCTCACGGTGTGTTGAGGCTGCAGGCTCCCGGGGTTCCACTGTGGCCCGTGGGAGAACGGCTGACCGAAAAGAGTCGGTACCGGGATGGGCACCGTCAGGGTCCCGCCGCCACCTCCCCCTCCGGTTCCGCCGCCTGCCCCCCCGGTCGAGCCACCGCTACCGCTATTTCCACCTCCCCCACAACCTCCGCCCCCACTGTTACCACCACCTCCCTGACTCGCCGCCATGTTCCTGGGAGAAAGAGAATAGCCCCCGACAATACTCTCAGCCGGTGCTGCGAATGCAGGGGGTGCTTTCGACGCATGCGCAGGCTGGATTGGGGAGGGGAGATGAGATAGAGGGTGGGAAGGAAGGAGGGGGCGGGCAGGGAAGAGGTATAGGAGAGAAAAGAGATGATGTTCAAAAGTGCAGACCGCTTGCTTTAAGAAATATATGATCAGAGGAAAGATGCAAAATCTTGGTTCCGCTGCTTTGGGTACCAAAATCTGGCAAAGCAACATCAGCCTAACTAAAGGTCTTTTGGCAATAAGCCCCCAAATCTCCAACTTGCTTCACGTTTTTTCGTTCTGCAAAATAAATACAAAATATATTAGATAGAGATGTAAGGGATTCGTTTCAGAGACTATAGAAACATCATTTGGAAGGACTATTAGCAAGCAAACTGAAAGTCTTAGTGTAAATGCCTCAGGAATCATTTACCAGTGTTAGCATGGGAGAAAACTTTGGAGTCATTCGGAGAGGAAAATTGACGCAATATTGAGTTTTAAGGAATATATAAATTTTGCCATACTGTAGAATTCCAAAATATGAGAAGCGTTTTAAAACGTTTTCAAGGAAATTTCTCCCTCCAGTGTATATGGGTCTCAGCCAAACTACTGCCTTCCAAAACTTGGAGGAGTTTTCTGCTTTCTGTTCTATCATTCTTTAAAGTTGTGCCAAGATCTCTAAAATATCTCTAGTTTATTTCTCATCGTTTCAGTATTGACTCATGTAAAACTCTTTCATCGTCAACCTTAATGTTTATTTGTTAAATACAGGTTTTGGTTTGGGATGGAATTCTGAAACATGGAGAATATGAAGCTAATCAATCTTGGATTTTAGAAGTTTATTCCCAGAACCTGAAGATAGTTTCGTTGTAGAAAACACAGAGAAGCAAGTTCACACTCCTTTATCAGGCGTTCAAATCCTCCATAATCTGACCCCGACCTACCTAGTCAAGTTTGTCACTCAGTCATTTAAGCCACTGCCACCCTTCCACTCTTTACCCTCCCCACCCCCACTAATAGTTATTCAAATCCTTTTCGCTAATATTCAGTAACGTTACTGAAGAAACCTATCAGAATGCTAGGACATACGTAGTTATTGATTTTAATATCCGATGCATCTCTTTTACATCTATTTCAATTTGAGCAATGTATCAACAGTCAAATCTTCTTAAAGAAATCACTTGACTAAAGTTTATCTGGTATAGATTCCACTTGGAAAGAATACAGGAAAGAATTACAACTTGTTTAAATTGCTTTGTTGTCATAGTGGTTAATTAAAATGATTATGTTGTGAGGAATTACATTCTCCACTTTCATGATACACGGAGGGAAAAGAATTGAAAATGAGGCTCTCAACAGTAAATAAATAAGCGAAAATAAGTTATTTAAAACCACTTGTGCCTTATACCTCATCCTCCTTACAACTCAAATCAAATCACGTATTATTTGGGAGCTTCCAAAACTAAGAGGAAGAGAAGGGAAAACTAAATTCATTAGAGAAAAAAATAGGAAAGGAAATATTTCAGCATTATCCAATGAGCATTTTTTGCATGAAGTTTAGAAATTTGTTGCAGCCTTTTAACTACCTGTATAAGACTTGGAAAAGTGACTTACCATCTCTATACTTCTGTTTACTCATCAGTAACACTGAAAATATAGTAATACTTAGTAACACTAATACTTAAAAAGTGCTTACTATTTGCCAGATGCTGTTCTAATTGCCTTACATATATTGTCATTCAATCCTCATAATAATCCTGTAAATTAAGTACTGTTATTCTTCCATTTTATAAACAAGACAAAATAGTACATACCTCACATAACATTGTTCTAAGAATAAATAAGTACATATATGTAAGGTGTCAAGTACTATATCTAGTATGCATTCATTCATCTAATAAACATTTATTGAGCAATTACACTGTTCCAGGAAATATTCTTTGTGCAGGTGCTACTATAGCAATAAATGTTCGATGAATTTTATTCTTTACTATACTCCTATATCCCTCAAAAAATAAAATAAAATAATGAACTTAAAAAAATGGAGGAAGCCAAGGGAAAATATCTGTATATTCCTTGATAATTGTGGGCAAAAATATGTCTGCTATACTGAACCAATTTTTTGTTTCGGTCTATGCTAGAGGATATTTTATAGTAATTACCATATCAGTGTTATCCTTGAAATGGACATGTAGCAATTGGTTATATTATGGTCAGTAGAATTATCCAAGCCAAATTTACAGTAAGTTCAAGAATGATGATAAAACATCATGAATAGGCAGCATATATCAAAGATGATAGAAGGAAAATAAGGGAAAAGTAGGGGAGTTTTGAACAAAAGATGCATTCTCTGTTAAAACTTTAAAACACTGGCATACTGCAGATATGATTTCTACTCAAAAGAACTTAGAGAGGGTTCCTGAATTTCCAGACCGGTTTAGAGTCACTGCTACTCCAAGCCAACTGGTAGTTATCCAACATTTATAAATAATACAGAGGAAGAAAAAAGACACAGTGAAATGTCCAAAACTCCAAATTCTTCTATTAAAGATCAAGATCAATGTGATAGACTACAGGATGTTCTTACCAATCTGTAAATAAAGCAAAAATGGGATATGCTTTAATTTAGGATCCAGTACAAGGTGATGCATTTGGGAATTAAATAGCTCTAACTATAATATGACATTTTTTGAAATCCTGAACTATTAATCAGGATCTAGGAATGAGAGTATAGTGGTTTGTCCCTGAAAACATCAGTTTAATTCAGTGCTACTTTCAGAAAACCAAATAATGGGTATTTTAAAAAAATGTGAAGACCATATATTTTACCCCATACTGAAATATTTTGCAGCTGCAGCAGAATTAAGATGTGCAGTTCTGCTGACTCCAAGTTCAGCACAAGTCCTGAATTAGAGAAATTCCTGAAAATTGTACCTAAAATGATTAGAATAATGGGGAAAGAGAAACTTGCTTGACCCTCCTTTGTCTTGTAACTTGATCTTCATTCTCTTCCAAATTCCCTGTACAGGACGGAGCCTTCAGAGGAATATGCATGAACTTATTTTAGCATAATTTATTGTGTACTATATAGGACACCCCTGATCCTCCTATCCCCATCTGTCTGTCCTTGGTTCTGCCCTTGCAGATAACCCTTTGCACAGCTGTAACCAAAACTAACACACTCATAATCCCAAAGCTAATATTTATGAATTTAACAGGGATTAGGACAAATATATGAATGACCATTATTACTAAAAGCTATTGCATATCTAATCTTCAATGTTGATGTCAACAAGCACTATTATATCCTATCTTGGTTAGAATCTCTGCACTGACACATAAAAGATGTGAGATGTTGGACAAGTTGCTTAATCTCTCAACGTCTCCAATTCCTTGTCTATAAACCAGGGATCATAACATTATTAGCTATCTCATAAGATTATAGTGAGGATTACATGAGATAACTATATAAAGTACCTAGCAAATTATAATGATGATTATTATTGCTGTTATTAATATTTTGTCTAATTTCACTATGAAATAGAGTACTGGGTTGAGTGCACCATGAATTATCAACATGGCAATTGGTAAATTCTACTATACTGTGCTACCAACACTAATAAGCACTTTCTTCTGTGCTGCTACTAATTTACATCCTCCTTAACTCAACCCAAGTTTCTGCCTCCCCTAACATTTGTGTTTTAACTATGAACCAGCCATCTGACCCAATTTCTGTTTAGTGCCTCTAATTCAATCACATATTTTGACATCTGTGATTCTGGTATGTTAGCCTGATATCATGGAATCCAGTTAGATATCTGTTCCAATTCCTCCTTAAAAATATATCCTATACCACATTAACAAATAGAAGAGGGAAAAACTACATTATCATCTTGTTTGACACAGAAAAGGCATTTGACAAAATCCAGCATCCTTTCCTGATAAAATATTTCAAAAGATAGTAATAGAAGGATACTTCCTCAACATGAAAAAGGGCTTATATAAAAAACCCACAGCTAACATCATACTCTACAGTGAAAGATTGAAAGCATTCCCTGTAAGATCTGGAACAAGACAAAGATGCCCACTGTCACCACTGTGATACAAAATTGTGTTAGAAGGTCTAGCTGGAGCAATTAAGAAAGAAAAAGAAATGCAAGTCATCCAAATCAGAAATGAAGAAGTAAACTTTTCACTATTTTCAGATGACATGACCCTATACTTAGAAAGTCCCAAAAAATCCACAACAAAGCTACTAGAGCTAATAAATGAGTTCAGCAAAGTGGCAGGATACAAAATCAACATGCAAAAATCAGTAGTGTTTCCCTACACTAGTAATGGGCAATCTGAGGAGGAAATGACTTTTTGAAATTTCATTTACAATACCAAATAAAATAATCAATTCTCCAGGAATAAATTTAACTGAGGATGTAAAGGACCTGGACACAGGAAACTACAAAACATTATTAAAAGAAGTCAAAGATCTAAGGAAATGGAAGGATATTCTATGATCCTGGATTGGAAGACTAAATATCATTAAGATGTCAATTCTACCTAAACTGTTTTACAGATTCAATGCAATCCCAATCAAAATTCCAACAACCTGTTTTGAAGAAATGGAAAAACCAATCATCAAACCTCTTTGGAAGGGTAAGAGGCCCCAGATAGACAAAATCATCTTTAAAAAGAAGAATAGAGTTGGAGGACTCACATTTCCTGATTTCAAAGATATTACGAAACTACAGTGGTCAACACAGCATGACACTGTGATAAACATAGATATATTGATCAATGGAGTTGAATTAAGAGTTCTGAAATAGACCATCACATCTATGGTCAACTGATTTTTGAAAAGGCTGCCAAATCCATTCAACTGGGACAGAACAGTCTCATTAATAAATGGTGCTGGGAGAACTGTACATCCATACACAGAAGAATGAAAGAGGACCCCTATCTTACACCTTATAATAAAATTAACTTAAAATGTATCAAAGACATAAATATAAGATCTAGGACCATAAAAATCCTAGAAGAAAATGCAGGGAAGCATCTTCAAGACCCTATGGTAGGTGGTGGTTTCTTAGACTTTACACCCAAAGCACAAGCAACAAAAGAAAAAATAAATAGGACCTCCTTAAAATTTAATGCTTTTGTGCTTCAAAGGATTTTGTCAAGAAAGTGAAAAGGCAGCCTACTCAATGGGAGAAAATATTTGGAAACCACATATCTGATAAGGGTTTAATATGCATAATATATAAAGGAATCCTACAACTCAACAATTAAAAGACAGCCCAATGGGCAAAAGTCTTGAATAGACATTTCTCCAAGAGGAAATATGAATGGCTATAATGCTCATGAAATGAGGTTTGACAGAACTAGCTATAAAGGAAATGCAAGTCATAAGCACAATGAGACCTCATTTCACACCCACCAGAATGGCCACTATTAAAAACAACAGAAAACTTGAAGATTTGGAGAACTTTTGGAGAAATAGGAACACTCATCCATTGCTGGTGGGAATGTAAAATGGTGCCGCCACTGTGGAAGACACTTTGAAGGTTCCTCAGAAAGGTAAATGTACTCAATATCAGTAGTTATTAGAGAATACAAAATCACAATGTGATATCATTTCACACCTACTGGAATGGCCACTATTAAAAAAAACAGAAAACTACAAGTGTTGGAAAGGACATGGAGAAAGAGAAAGATTTATTTGCTGCTGGTGGAATGTAGAATGGTGCAGCCAGTATGGAAGACACTTGGTGGTTCCTTAGGAAGCTAAGTATAGAATCACCATATGATCTGGCAATGCAGCTACTAAGTACATACCCAGAAGAACTGAAAGCAGGGACACTGACATCTGCACACTGTTCATAGCAGCATTATTCACAATTGCCAAAATATCGAAACAACCCAAGTGTCTATCAACCAATGAATGGATAAACAAAATGTAAATATATACAGTGGAATATTATTCAGCCATTAAAAAGGAATGAAATCATCATGCATGCCACAACATGGATGAACCTTGAAGACATTATGTTGAGTGAAATAAGCCAGTCACAAAAGTACTTATTAAAATGCACTGATTAAAATGACCAAATTCATGGAGTTAAAATCTAGAGTACAGGTTACCGGGAGATAGAATGATGGTAGAGAATGGGGAGCTGAGACTTAATTTGTGTAGAATTTTTAATAAGGTTGATTGTAAAAGTTTGGAAATAGATAGAGGTGATGGCAGCACATTACTGTGAGGGTAATTAACTGCACTGAACTATGGGTGTGACTGTGTTTGAAAGGGGAAATTTAGGATCGTGAATGTCACTAGAAGGAAAGCTAGAGGATAAAACATCAGACTGTATAACATAGTGAGCCCTGTTCTGGATGATGACTGTGGCTAATAGTACAAATATAAGAATTCTCTTCCATGAACTAGAACAAATGTATATCACTATTACAAGGTATTAATAATAGGGTAGCATATGTGAAATAATAAAACAAATGCAAACTATGGACTATGTTAACAGTAACATTGTAATATTGTTTCATCAGTTGTAACAAAGGTACTACACCAATGCTAAGTGTCAATAATAAGGGGGTATAAGGGTTATGGGATTTATCTTTTAGGAGCAATGAAAATGTTCTCAAATTGATGAATGAACAACTCTGTTATACTGAAAGCCATTGATTGTACACTTTGGATGGATTGTCCGCTATGTGAATAAAACTTAAATGTTTTGCTTCTTGGAAACAACACAGGGCTGTTAAAAATAATTTCTGAAGAGTTTTCTTATTAGAGCAGTATATAAAAAATACAGATTACTGCATTTTACTAGTTTAGCTTGGCCAAGAGAATGTAAATAAACATCACATAAAATTAATTTAAACATATAACATGAGACAATTTTTAGTCGTCTTTCCAATTACATTGGAAGGTCTTTTCTTTATATATAAACATGCAAATATAGCATATGCACTTCTGGGCACAATTATTTTGCATAACTATTTTCTCTTGCAGTATGTGAGAGAAGATAAAATAGGATATTTTCAAGCAAAATCCAAATTCCTAAAAAGAAAACCAAAACAACATTTACTACCTCTAAGGAGACTATGCCTGTGAGAGAAAAAGGGAAGTTAATGGCATTTCAGTAAAGCTTACTAAAGGCATTATGAAATCATGTTGGATTAAAATCACAGAAGAAAATGTAAGTCCCAGAAGGGTTTGGATTCTGTATTTCCTTAAGCAAAATGAATTAGAAATATTTGGACTAAAACCTATGTATAAAATGAAGGTAGGAATAAAATGAAGAACTAAGTTTGACATCTACCAAAGTCTAACTATATTTGTTCATTTTGAAAGTTGATTCAAACTACGCTACACAGTGAACCCTAAGTTAAACCATGGATTAAATTAACAGTAAAATTATAAAAATGTGCTATCATCAATTGTAACAAGTGCTCCACACCAATGCTGGGTGTTGATGATGGGGTGGTGTATGGGAATCCTGTATTTTATGTATGATTATTCTGTAAACCTACAACTTCTCTAATAAAAGAAAGAAAAAAGAAAAAAAGTTGATTCAAGTCTTTATCATTATATGTTGCAAGTATTTCCTGTAAAATGTGGCTGCTTTTCAGGTTATTTTTCTAGTTTATGGTTTATCTCTCTCAATCAAATAAACCTAAATCTCTGGGACTGGAACTGGGCATTGCCCGCTGGCAGTGTATCCAAATTACCAAGTTTTCTGAACACCAATGACACATTTCTTTTAAAGACTCTACCATGGACTATATCATGACCTCATTTAGCCCATCAATAGTTTGTGAGAACGAAGGGTCAAAGCTCCTTTCCCTAACCAAAAGAGGGTATGATCAAATATTGCAGGACATTTTAGATGACTTATTTTGATGAGACAGTTGGAAATTTCAAATTTCACTTATATTATGATTTAGGTTGGCAATGCTAGCCCTCAAGAGGTATTTATTTCTGCTTAAGTACTTTGTGTATAATTCTGGTATGATTCCACAAAGTAGGAGAAAATATATTGGTTGTGATGACCTCACATTTCACATTGTAAGACTCTAACAGGTATAGTTAATGTAAGAAACTAACATACTTTTCCTCTTTTCTGATTTTAAAAGCCTATTTTATTAAAACACCTAACCATAGTCGTTAAATAATGGAATACATAATCCTAAGGTGCTAATTAGTAAGCAAGTAAATTTTTCTTGATGACTTCTACTTCTTCCATTTTATATATCTTAAACACTCCTTAATAAAACCTACATCTTAAAGATTTTTACTTAAATTAAATCCTTTTTCCCAGGAAACACACATAGGTTCAAGAGAACTGGAAAATTTTCTACATGTCAATGGCTCCTTCTACCAAGAGGTAATAAGCAACAGCTTTTTAATAGGTTGGCAAAACTAAAGACATATTGTTTGACTATTGCTTTCATCTCCATTGTCAAGACCTTAATTCAGGTCACTGTTTTCTCTGGATTAATACAATAGCTTCCTAACTAACACTTCTGTTTCCACTCCTGTGCCACTTAATAACTATACGGTCTCAGGCATATAATTTACCCTGTCTGTGACTCTGTTTCCTCATCTGAAACATAGGAATGATAATACTACCTGCCTTACATGGATGTAAGGATTAGAATTATTAAATATATGTATAACACCTGAAACAGTATCTGGCACATAGAAAGTACTCAAAGAACATTAGCTATTATTATTGTTATCATCATTATCATAAACATACTCTGCTTGATAATAATAGCTAACACTGAAAAGTCAATTATCTCTCTTAATTTCACAATAGTCTTGTCAGGCAGGCATAACTATTATCCCCATATTGCAAAATTATGGGAAATTATGGACCAGAGAAATTAAGCAAATTGTCTGAGGTCTCATCTGAGAAGTGACAAAGAAAAAATAAGAATAGTTCCATGCCAGACTCCTAAACCCAGGCTCTTAACTATCGTAACTCCTGACAATAATCTATGTTCATTAGTTGCTTTTCTTAGTACAAAACTTTTTAGTTGCTTAACTAACTCCTTCCAAACCATCCCCATATAGCCATGATTGCCAATTGCTAAGTGCTGCCTGAATTAAATCATTAAGTTTACTCATTTACATCTTCTATAAATTTCAAATACTTGTATAGACTATATAGACTATTTTCTTATATGGACTATATAGACTGACTTCTTTTAAAAAATGCCATAAACCCAAGATTATAGCAACAAACTTTTGAAATGTTTATTCTTCATTACAAAAAAATTATCCCTATTTGCCATTCTCAAATACAATGAAAAGTCTGTATTTGGTGATAACATTTTTATGTATGTGCTTTCAGTTTTTTCTGTAGGCAAATTTTTTTATTTTATTTAGTGTGATTTTAGTCTGACATACTATAAGCATTTTTCTTTATTATTATGCTTCATAGATATTGACATATACTATATATTAAATATTACTGTATATTAAATAAACATATATTACTTGAATTTTGCATATGTTATTTGGATATTTGAATTGTTATAGTTATTGCATTTTTATGCATAACTTTGCTATTATGATTATTATGAAAAAGTATTTTCCTTATTTATTATTTCCTTAGGCTAGGTTCCAAGGAGTTCAGTTACTCAAATGTAGAGTCAAAATATTTTTAACTCTCTTGATAAATATTTCAGAGTTGCTTCCCAAAAGTTTTATACCAATTAATATTGCCAATAGCAATTTTCACAAGAACATTTTTGCCAGCATTGGTATGTTTGGTTTTAAAATTCTTTTCTATATTTTACATGACAAAAAAGATTGTAAGTTATTCTGCTTCAGGTCAACATGTAATAACAGGTACCAGATTTACCCTCCCACCTGAAGCAGCCAAAATTTTTGACTGAGTTTCTAGTCACTATTAGGAACAAGAATAGGATATCCACTCTCACAAATTCATTTAACATTGGACTGGATGCTACAGAATGTGTAAGATGGCAGAGAAGGAAGGATGGAAGGAAGGAAGGAAGAAAGAAAGAAAGGAAGGAAGGAAGGAAGGAATGAAGGAACGAAGGAAGGAAGGAAGCAGAGAAAGGAGAAAAGACAGAGAAAAAGAGAAAGAAAGACAGGGAGAAAAGAGAGAGGAAAAAAGAGAGAGAGGTAAAGAAAGACAGAAGACAGAGAGAAAGAAAGAGAAGGAAAGAAAGAGTGTGGGAGGTTGGGAGGGATGAAGTCAGGAAAGAAGGAAGGAAGGAAGGACAGAAGAGTGGGGGAGGGGAAGAGAGGAGAGAGACAGAGAGAGGGAAATATAGAAACACATGCAGATTCAAAAGAAAAGGTAAAACTGTCTTTATTTGCAGATGATATAATGTGTGCAGAGAATCTTATGGAATCTACTAAAAATCAAAAATACAAATAAGTGAGTTTAGCAAATCTGCAGGATAAAAATCAATATATAGATGATTTGGGGAAGATGGCAGAGTAGGGAACTCCAGGAGTCAGTCCTTCCACCAAAACAACTATTAAACAGGTAGTAACTATCTGAAACAACTATTTTGAAAATGTGGAGGCCAGAAGATCACTGTACAGTATCCAGGGAAGAGCAGGTGGAAAAGGCTGATAAATTATGGTAAGGAACATCAAATTACTCTCTCCGTGTGGTGGCTACTGGTGCCCAAACCTCACTCTCATAGCAGGCTAACGTGGAGTCCAGCCTCTTTCTAGCTGCTGATGACAGTTAGGGATATAAAAATCCTCTTCCCCAAGAACAGTGGAGGGCAAGGCTGATCACTGATGATGGATTTTGATTAGTGAATTTGGATTGTTGGGGACTTGACCCTGAGAGCAGCTATTCTTTCAACCCATACCAAACAGGGAGACAAAAAGATACTATGATTCATAAGGGCTGCAGGGCACAGTTAGCTGAAGGGCTGCATTTCTTGGGCAGATCAGGAAAGCTCAGATTTGGGGAATGATAGGAGAAGGTCTTGGTGCCCTTCTTAATCCCCTCCCCAGTACATTTTAGAGATGGTCTGTGCTTGATTCATGGGTTCCTGGCCCTGTTTTGTCTGGGGAACACTGAGTTAGGAAAGTCCCCTCTGGTGTGCCTATCTACCAGAAATTGCCCTCCAGGCAAAAGCAACTTGAGACAACAGCAGAAGTAAAAAAATATAGTGGTACACAGTCTGGGACAAAGGACTGCCAGCTTCAAACACCTGGGAGAGTGTTCTAGTTGGCTAATGCTGCCATTATGCAAAATGTCAGAAATGGATTGGCTTTTATAAAGGGGGTTACAAATTTATAGTCTAAAGGCCATGAAAATGTCCAAATTAAGGTATCACCCCGAGTAAACCTTCACTGACGAACACCAATGGTGTCCGGAAATCCTCTGTTAGCTGGGAAGGCATGTGGCTGGTGTCTGCTGATCCCAGATTGTGTTCCAGCTCCTCCCTCAGCTTCTGTGCATCTAGGCAGAAGGCCCACTCTCTGCCTCCAGGGCAAACTCACTTTTTCCACATGCATGGGCTGCTCCACTCTCCATGCCAGAGACCTCTTGACTCCAGACCTAAACCTCTATGGCTCTGTCTTTGAATAAATTTTTCTTTCAATTTGTCCCTTCTCCACCCCCTCCAGTCCAGGACACCAGTAGTTCCATTTATACAGATCTTGCAAAAATTCTGTAGGTTTGGCATGCAGTTTACAGGAGTCAAAACCATCAGACAATAGGACTTTCCACAAATCCTTTCTGGATAACTCCATCTACAATCCTGGCTTGTACTTAAAGAGCAGCTGGGTTCCATGTTTGGTTAAATCCTCATGAGGGACTGTAGCTTTTGGGGTCTCACTTTTTGGAAGCCCAGAGTTTTCCAAACCATCAATTTCTGGTTTCTCTGTACCCAAGAGTTCATTTCTCAGCTTATCTCTGTCCTGTCACATTTTACTATAAGCTGCAAAGAGAAATCAGGCTACATCATCCAAGAGTAGTCTGCAGATCTCCTCAGCTAAGTACCCCAGCTCATTGTTTTCAAAATCTGCCTTCCATCCAACACCAGGACTCAATTTTGTCAAATTCTCTGCCACTTTAAAACAAGGATCACTTTTCTTCCAGTTTGCAATGACACATTCAACATGTCTATTCAAGTCCTCAACAGAGCTATCTTTAGAGTCCATATTTCTGCCAACAGTCTCTTCAAAGCAGTCTAGGCCTTTTCTATCAAGCTCCTCACAGTTCTTCCAGGATCTTCCCTTTATCCATTTAAAAAGGCGTTCCAACAAGTTTGGTATTTGCAAACTCAGCAGCACCCCACTCCTGGTACTAAAATCTGTCCCAGTTTGCTAATGCTGCCATTATGCAAAATAGCAGAAACAGATTGGCTTTTATAAAGAGAGTTTATTTGGTTAGAAAGTTACAGTCTTAAAGCCATGTAAGTGTCCAAGGTAAGGCATCAGCAATAGGGTACCATCACTGAAGAATGGCCAATGATGTTTGGAACACCTCTGTTGTCTGGGAAGGCACCTGGCTGGTATCTTCTTCCTTTGCTCTCAGATTGTGTTTCAAAATGGCATTTTCCAAAATGTCTCTCTTAGCTGCAGCACTGAGCTCCTTCTATCTGAGCTTTTATAGGGCTCTGGTGAACAAATCAAGACCCATGCTGAATGGGCAGGGCCACAACTCCATGGAAAAAATCTAATCAAAGGTATTAACCACAGTTGGGTGAGCCATAGCTCCATGGAAACAACCTAATTCAAAGATTCCAACCTAATCAAACCTAATATCTCTGCCCCCATATGATTGCTTTAAATAACATGGCATTTGGGGGCACATAATACATCCAAATCAACACAGAGAGGCAGGTCTGTCTTCTGAGAAAGAAAGGGGCAACTAAACTCCTGTAAATAGGGCAAACCAAAAAAAAACCTGTCAAGCAAAAGCCTTGGACAAGACAAATGCACAGAAAGACAGGGCAAACCATTCACATTGCATTAGCCTTGGGCAGAGCTTCCTGATACGAATGCTGAAGTTCAAGAAAATATCTGTCTTATTACCAGTTGGTTACAAAACAAAAACAGAAATCTCAGGGAATAAATCCCAGAGCTAACATTTTAAAATATTAAAATGTATAGTGTGCAATAAAAAAGTACAAGACAAAGATGCAGGAAATGATGGCCCACCAAAGGAAGAGGATAAAAATCCACAAAACACCAATGAAGAAGACCAGGTCATGAACACACCAAACAAAGCCTTTTAAAAAATTATCTTAAATATGTTCAAGTTGGTGAAGGAAAATACAGAGAAAGAACTAAAGAATATCAGGAAAACAATGAATGAGCAAAATGAAAGTCTTAGTAAAGAAATAGAAATTTGAAAGAGGAACAAACAGAACTACTGGACTTTGAGATCATAATAACTCAAATGAAAAATGCCCAGGAGGGTTTAATGAGCAGAATGTAGAAGGCAGAAGAAAGAATAAGTGAAGTTAAAGAAAAGACGCTTGAAATGAGTCAGGCTGAGGAGGAGAAAGAAAAATAATATTAAAAGCAAAAATAACCTCAGACATCTCTGCGGTGCCATCAAATGCACCAATATATGCATTATGGGAGTTACATAATGAAAAGGAGAGAAATGGGCAGAAGGAATAGCCAAGGAAATAATGAGAGAGAACTACCCAAACATAGGAAAAGAATCCAAGAGAACACCAAACAGGATAAACACTATATGGCAAAAATACACCCTGCCATATAGTGATCTAACTATCAAACACAAAGTAAAAGGACAGAGTTCTGAAAGCTGTAAGAGAAAAGTGACAAGAGGGAGAACACAAGATGGCAGCTAGGTAAGACAGGGCAAAAAAAACACGTTGGTGAAAAATACTAGATAAAAGCCAGAAAGTGACCCAGGACACCAGTTCCAGTGATGCACGAGCCAGACAAGGTCTGCTAAATCCACAGGGACCATGCATTTGGTGAAACCAGGAGTCTGCATTCTGAAACAAGTGAGTGAGCTGGCTGAAAGTCCAGCAGCCGGCTGTGGTGTGGGGAAACCATGAGTTGGCATTTGGACATGGGCTAGTTCTTTTAGAAAAAAAAAAAACCTGGGACCGACTGCAGATACAATGGTGAGAACAGTGCAGTGAAGCATGGCAGGAGCGGGCTCTCCCAATGCCTTAGTGTCTGGTGTGGAGGATAGCCCTACTCACTCCCACTGCTGATTGTCTTGGGGCTGGGGGGCAGAGGGGAGCCAAAAGGAGAAACAAAACGTGCCCCTTACAACCATCTCCATGGCGAGCTGGGGAAACTCCTGCATGGGGCTGGATCCACAGCCCAGAGCTGCGCCAAGAAACCCAGTGTGACAGGAAGTGTTTCCCGCAGCACCGCACATGCACCACAATATCGGCCATGGACAGTGGCCTTTAGTGCACCCACAACTAATTGTCCTGGAGGTGGGAAGGTGGAGCTGTGTGAAAAGGGGGAAATTAACACGCCCCATTCAGCCATCTTTCCAGCATGCTGGGAATGCCCCTGCAAGGCCCAGTGGCCCAGGGCTTCCCTGGAGGGCTGGCACACTTGTGACGTGGTGCAGCCTTCCCTCAGCAGGGGTCCTGGAAGAGCATGGCTGAGAAGGGGGACCCGCAAGGAAATCCCAGGGACCCTACGCCAGTGCCAGGGACTTGTGGGTCAGCGGCAGAGATGATCTGGGGTGGGACTGACATGAAGGCTTGGACTCTTGCAACAGCCTTAAATCTCCAGGAACACCTAAGAGGTTTGATTATTAAAGCTGCCCTGCCTCCCTAACTGCTCAGACACATGCCCCACATTCAGGGTGGACAGCACCAACAACACACTCAAACTTGGAGCATCAATTGAACCCCACAAGAAGCAGACCCCTGCATACTACAAAGACAAAGCTGGGGAGAACTGACTTGAGGGGAATAGGTGACTCATGGATGCCATCTGCTGGTTAGTTAGAGAAAGTGTATGCCACCAAGCTGTAGATCTGACAAATTAGAGATTGGTATTTTATAGACCCTGAAAGAACCCTATCAAGTAAAGCAAATGCCAAGAGACCAAAAACAACAGAAAATCTTAAAGCATATGAGAAAACCAGATGATGTGGAGAACCCAAACCCAAACACCCAAATCAAAAGCTCAGAAGAGACACAGTATTGGTGCAATTAATCAAAGAACTGAAGTCAAACAATGAGAGCATGGCACAGGATAAAAAGGACATGAAGAAGAGCATGGCACAAGATATAAAGGACATAAAGAAGACCCTAGAAGAGCATAAAGAAGAAATTGCAAGAATAAATAAAAAAATAGAAGATCTTATGGAAATAAAAGAAACTGTTGGCCAAATTAAAAAGACATTGGATACTCATAATACAACATGAGAGGAAGTTGAACAATGACTCAGCATCCTTGAGGACCACAGAATGGAAAATGAAAGAACAAAAGAAAGGATAGGGACAAAAATTGAAAAAATCAAAATGGATCACAGGGATACAATAGATAAAATAAAACGTCCAAATTTAAGACTCATTGGTGTCCCAGAAGGGGAAGAGAAGGGTAAAGGTCTAGAAAGAGTATTCAAAGAAATTTTGGGGGAAAACTTCCCAAACCTTCTACACAATATAAATACACAAAGCATAAATGCCCAGCGAACTCCAAATAGAATAAATCCAAATAAACCCACTCCAAGACATATTCTGATCAGACTGTGAAATACTGAAGAGAAGGAGCAAGTTCTGAAAGCATCAAGAGAAAAGCAATTCACCACATACAAAGGAAACAACATAAGACTAAGTAGTGACTACTCAGTGGCCACCATGGAGGCGAAAAGGCAGTGGCGTGACATATTTAAAATTCTGAGAGAGAAAAATTTCCAACCAAGAATACTTTATCCAGCAAAGCTCTCCTTCAAATTTCAGGGAGAGCTTAAATTTTTCACAAGTGCTGAGAGATTTTGCTAATAAAAGACCTGCCCTACTTCAGATACTAAAGGTAGCCAGAGAAAAAAAGAGAGAGAAAGACAGAGAAATTTAACAGACATTTATGGAACATTGCATCCCAAATCACCAGGACACACATTCTTCTCTAGTGATCATGGATCTTTCTCCAGAATAGACCATATGCTGGGACATAAAACAAGCCTCAATAAATTTAAAAATAATTGAATTTATTCAAAGCACATTCTCTGACCACAATGGGATATAAATAGAAATCAATAACCATCAGAGACTTAGAAAATTCACAAACACCTGGAGGGGGAGATGAAAACATTCCCAGATAATCAAAAGCTGAGGGACTTCATCACCAGTAGATCAGTCCTATAAGAAATGCTAAAGGGAATTGAGCAGGCTGAAAGGAAGGGACACTAAACAATTGACTGAAACCACATGAAGAAATAAAGATTTCCAGTAAAGATCACATGGTAAATATAAATACCAATACTACTGTATTTTTGATTTGTAACTCCACTATTTACTTCCTACAGGATCTAAAATACAGAAAGTGTAATGACAAATCAGTGGTTTTGGACTCAATGTAAAATATGTAATTTTTGACAAGGACTGCATAAAGGTGGGGGAATGGAGGAGTAAAGGAACATAGTTTATGTGTCCTATTGAAGTTAAGTTGGTATCAAAGGAAAACAAGATTGTTATAGACTTAACAGGTTAAATTTAAGCCCCACGGTAAACACAAAGAAGCTATCAGAGAATAAGACCATAGAGATGAAAAGTGGAGTATGGGTTATGAGAAGTGGGGGAAGGGGCAATGGGTTTCTGTTTGGGGTGAAGGGAAATTTCTAGTAATGGATGGTGGGAAGGTGATAGCATTGTAACATTCTAAATGTGATTAATCCCACTAATGGAATGCTAGGGAGGGGTTGGAATGGGAAGATTTAGGCTGTATATATGTTTCCACATGTGAAAAAAAAAGACAGTCTAAATAGACAATGACAATTAAATGCCAAGGATGATCCTGGATGGAATCTGAGGATGGAGGAGAGGAGGCTCAAAGGGACACAGCTGGGACATAAGAAAGAAAAAAGGAAATATAGAATGTAAGCTTTGTAACAATGTTGAATTTCTTGAATTTCTTAGCTGCACTTAATGGGATTGCATAAAAGAATATTCTTGTTCATGGGAAATGTATATGTGAATTACATTGCTTGTTCAAAGATGTGTGCAGCTCATTCTCATATGTTCAGAAGACAGAGCAATAGATAATGGATGATAGGGAAGGAGGGAAAGAAAGAAATGGTGGTGTGATAGGATGTTAAAGTTGATGGATTGGGGTATTGGGGGAGGGGGATCGGGGTATGCTAGAGTTCTGTGTATGGGGTTTGTATTGTTTTTGCAACTGTTCCTGTAAGTGTGAATTTATTTCAAAATAAAATTAAAAAAGAGAGAGAGAGAAAAGCGACAAGCTATGTACAAGGAAGTCCCAATTATATTGACTGCTGATTTCTCCTCAGAAACCATGGAGGCAAGAAGGCAGGGGACTGAAATACTTAAAGTGCTGAAAGAAAATAACTGTCAGCCAAGAATTTTATACATGGTGAGACTTTCAAAACTGCAGGAGAAATTAATACAGTCTCAGATAAACAAATGCTTGGGAGTTCATCAGCACTAGACCTGCCCTACAAGCAATGATAAAGGCAATTCTTCAGAATGAAAGGAAAGAACAATTGACACTGGTTCAAAGTGGCATAAATAAATAATGACCAGGGATAAAGATAACCATTTGTTAAGTGTCAATGTCAGTATTATTGTAGTGCATTGTTTGGTATGAAACTCCACTTCTTACATCCTACAGGTCCTAAAATGGAAATGCAAAGGAAGCAATGGTAAATCCACGTTTTTAGACATACAGTGTACAAATATATAAGTGGCAACAAGTACAAAAATGGTGGTGAGACAGAGATGTACAGGAAAATATATGTGTATGCTATTAAAGTTAAGTTGATATCAAATCAAATATGACAGTTATGTATTCAGGATGTTTAAATTTAACCCTATGGTAACCACAAAAAAGAAGGTGGAGAATATATACAGATAGAAATGAGAAGGCACTCAATATGATATAACACAAAAAGCAAATAAATATAAAAGTTAAGCATTAACAGAAGAGAGGGACAAAAAGTGTATGAGACTTACAAAGGCTAAACAGCAAAAAGGCAGAAGAAATCCCTGTATTATCAGATGTGACTTTAAATGTAAATGGATTAAACTCTCCAGTCAAATGGCAGAGATTGGCCAACTGGATCAAAAGGCATGATCAACTATATGCTGTCTGCAAGACACTCACCTAAAACTCAAAAATACAAGTAAGTTGAGGAAGAAAGGAAGGAAAAAATATACCATGTAAGTAGTAATGAAAGAGAGCTTGGGTGGATATACTAATATTGGATAAAATAGACGTTAAGTCCAAAACATTTAGGAGGGAAAAAGAAGGTCATTATGTACTGATAAAGGGGAAAATTCAGTAGGAAGGTGTAACAATTATAACTATATATGCACCTAACAGCAGAATCCCAAAATATATGCAGCAAATAATGACAGATTTGAATGGTGAAATAGATGGTTCTACCTTAATGGTAGTGGGCTTTAATACACCACCCTCCATAAGTGATACAACATCTAGTCAGAAGATCAAGAGGGAAGTACAAGACTTGTACGATACTCTAAACCAACTAGACCTAACAGACATACATGGAACACTTCATTCAACAAAATCAGAGTACACATTCTTCTCAAGTACACATGGATCATTCCCTTGGATAGACCATATCTTTTGTCACAAAACAAGTCCCAATACATTCAAAAATATTGAAATAATACATTACATATTTCAAACCAAAACAGAATAAAGCTCAAAATCAATAACAGAATTAGATATGGAAAATTCACAAATATGTGGAAATTAAACAACATATTCTTAAACAAAAAATGGGTTAAAAATGAAATCAGAAGTGAAATTAGGAAGTATCTTGAGGTAAATGAAAATGAAAATAAAACATGCGAAATCATATTGGGTGCAGCAAATGCAGTACTGAGAAGGAAATTTATAGCCCTAAATGCTTACATTAGTAAAGAAAGAAGACTTCAAATCAGAAATCTAACTTCAAAACTTGAAGAACTAGAAAAAAATAGCAAAATAAGCCCAAAGTGAACAGAAGGAAGCAAATAGCAAATACTAGAGTGGAGATAAATGAAATAGAAAACAAAACAAAACAAAAAAAACAGAACTTAAAAAGGCAAAAGTTGGTTCCTCGAAAAGATCAATAAAATTGCCAACTTGTAGCTAGACTAACACTTGTAGGAATGAGGCTAAAATTAAAAAAATCAGAAATGGAAAAAGGGTGCTGAAATAAAAAGGACTGTAAGAAGATACAATGAACAACTGAATGCCAATAAATCAGAAACCTATGTGAAACATACAAATTCTTAGAAACACACAAACTACCTACATTGACTCAAGACAAAATAGAAGATCTCAACAAACCAATTATTAGTATGGAGACTAAATCAGTAATCAAATATCTCCCAATAAAGAAATGCCAAGGACTAGAATTCTACCAAACATTCCAAGAAGATGTAAATCCAATTCTGCTCAAACTCTTCCAAAAAATTCAATAGGAGGGAGCACCCCCTAATTCATTCTTCAAGACCATTGTCACCCTCATACCAAAACTGGATAAAGCTATCACAAGGAAAGAAAACTGCAGACAAATATCTCTTACAAATATAGATGCAAAAATCCTCAATAAAATACTAGTAAACCAAATCAAACCGCTTATTAAAAGACTTATACACCACGATCAAGTGGGATTTATTCCTGGAATGAAAGCCTAGTTTAACATAAGAAAATCAGTTCATGTAATATACCATATTAATAGAATAAATGAAAAAACACATGATCATCTCAAAGTTTGCAGAAACGGCATTTAACAAAATCCAATGATAAAAACGATTAGAACACTGGGAATAGAAGGAAACTTCCTCAACATGGTCAAGAGTATATATGAAAAACACACAGCTAATATTCTACATAATGGTGAAAGACTGAAAGCTTTCCCTCTAAGATCAGAAACAAGACAAGGTTGCTGATTGTCACCACTGCTATTCAACATTGTGGAAGTTCTTGCCAGTGCAATTAGGCAAGAAAAAGAAATAAAAGACATCCAAGTTGGAAAGGAAGAAGTACAACTTGCCCTACTTGAAGAGGACATGATCATATATACAGAAAATCCTGGAAAATCTACAACAAAGCTCCTAGAGCTAATAAATGAATTCAGCAGACTGGTGAGGTGCAAGATCAACATCCAAAAATCAGTAGTGTTGCTTTACACAGGCAATGAACAAACATAAAGAGAAATCAAGAAAAATATTCAATTAACAATAGCAACCAAAAGAATCAAATATCTAGGAATAAATCTAACCAAAGTTGAACACAATTAACTACAAAACATTGCTAAAAGAAATTAAGGAATACCTAAATACATGGAAGGACATTCCACGTTCCTGAATTGGAAGACTAAATATTGTAAAGATGTCAATCACACCCAAAGCAATTTATAGATTCAATTCAATTCCAATCAAAATCCCAACAACCTTCTTTGCACAAATGGAAAAGACAAATTTATATGGAAGGGTAAGGGTCCCTGAACAGCTAAAAGCATCTTGAAAATGAAGAATGAAGTTGGAGGTCTCGCATTTCCCAATCATAAAACTTATTACAAAGCCACAGTATTCAGGATAGCATGGTACTGGCACAAGCGCAGACATATAAACCAATGGAATAGAATTGAAAGCTCAGAAATCAACCCTCACATTTATGGCCAACTGATTTTTGACAAGGCGGCAAAGAATAGTCTCTACAACAAATGGTGCTGGGGAACCTGGATCACCATTAAAAAAAAATACCTTACACCTTATATAAAAATCAACTCAAACTTGGTGAAAGACCAAAATATAAGAGATAGAACTATCAAACACCTAGAAGAATATGTAGGGAAGCATCTTCAGGACCTTGTGTTAGGCAGTGGTTTCGTAGACTTTATACCCAAAGCACAAGCAACAAAAGAAAAATAAATAAATGGGACCTCAACAAAATTAAAAACTTTTGAGCCTGTAAGGACTTCATCATGAAAGTAAAATGACAACTTACACAATGGGAGAAGATATTTGGAAACCACATATCCAATAAGGATTTAGTATCTAGACTATATAAAGCAATCCTTCAACTCTACAACAAAAAGACAAATAACCCAATTAGTCTGTTTAGGACTTAGTCTGTTTAGGACTAAGGCAAGTCAGACTTAAGGATAAAGGATGACATTGACTGTGTTTTAAAACTTCAAATTTTGTGTGAGACCAAAGGAAGATATGTTCATATGGTGCATCTATATTTTCTGTAGCAACCAGATAATTTAACTTTTATGATCAGTTTACTCAAACACCATAATTACGTGGAACTTTGAATAGGGAGTGAGATCCAATTGTTTTGTACAGGTGAGAGTGAAACCCCCATACATCCTAAAGTGATTTGGGCAGAGAATAAAAATGTACTTGCAAAGCCCTTCTGAGGTACTTGTGGAATGTGTGGAAATATTAAATTTCCCCACCTGGGGAATTGCTGATATTCTCACAAGCATTGGGGACTAACAACTTAGAAGGTCAAGCCCTCAATCTTGGGGTTTGCCTTATGGATCTTGTTACTCCAAAGGAGAGGCTAAGCCTACTTATAACTGTGCCTAAGAGTCACCCCCAGAGAATCTCAGATGTGGCCTCTCTCTCTAAGCCAACTTGGCGAGTAAACTCACTGCCCTCCGCCCACACGCAAACATGGGGCATGACTCCCAGGAGTGTAAATCTCCCTAGCCACATGGGATATGACTCCTGAGGATGAACCTGGACCTGGCATCATGGGATTGAGGAAGTCTTCTTGACCAAAAAGGGGAAGAGAAATGAAACAAAGTTTCGGTGGCTGAGAGATTTCAAATAGAGTCAAGAGGTCATTCTGGAGGTTATTCTTATGAGTTATATAGATATCCCTTTTTAGTTTTAAGTGTATTGGAATAGCTAGAGGAAGTACCTGAAACTTTTGAACTGCAACCCGGTAGCCTTGATTTTTGAAGATGATTGTATAACTATGTATCTTATATGGTGTGACTGTGTGATTATGAAAACCTTGTGGCTCACAGTCCCTTTATCCAGTGTGTGGACAGAAGAGTAGAAAACTGGGAACAAAAATTAAATGAATAATAGGGGGATGGGGGAAGGGGATGTTTTGGGTATTCTTTATTTGTATTTTTATTCTTGCTTTTATTTTTTATTTTATTTTTTTGGAGTAATGAAAATGTTCAAAAAATGATTTTGGTGATGAATGCACAACTATATGATGGTACTGTGAACAACTGATTGTATACTGTGGATGATTGTGGGGTATGTGAATATATCTCAATAAAACTGAATTTAATTAAATTGGGCGAAGGACTTGAATAGTCATTTCACCAAAGAAAATATATAAATGGCCAAAAAAGCATATGAAAAGATGCTCAATATCGTTAACCATTAGGGAAATGCAAATTAAAACCACAATGAGATATCATTTCACACCCAGTAGAATGGTTACTATTAAACAAACAATTATCAGTGTTGTAGAGGATGTGGAGAAGTATGAACACTCACTCATTCATTGCTAATGGGAATGTACAATAGTGTAGGCTATATGGAAGTCAGTTTGCCAGTTCCTCAGAAAGTTAAGTAGAGAATTACCATATGATGTGGCAATCCCACTACTAAGTATATACCCCAAAGAATTGAAAGCAGGGACAGGAACAGACATTTGCACACCAGTATTCGTAGTGGCATTATTCACAATTGTCAAAAGATGGAAGCAACCCAAATGTCCGTCAACCAATGAATGGATAGACAAAATGTGTCATATGCATAGAATGAAATATTATTCAAACATAAAAAAGAATGAAGTTCTGATACATGCAATAACATTGATTATTTTTCCCTTGAAGACATCATGCTGAGTGAAATAAGCCAGGCCAAAAGGACAAATATTGTATGATCTCACTGATATGAAATAATTAGAATAAGCAAACTCATAGAGTCAGAACCTAGATTAGAGATTACCAGGTGATGGGGTCGGGTTAGCGAATAGGGAGTTGAGGCTTAAAATGTACAGAGTTTCTGTTTGAGACGATGGAAATGTTTTGGTAATGGATGATGGTGATGGTAGCAAAACATCATGAATATAATTAACAGCACTGAAATATATATCTGAATGTGATTAAAAGGGGAAATATTAGGTTGTATAAGGCACTAGAATATATTTTAAAAAATCCTCCATGGAACCACACAACACAAACAGTGAGCCCTATGTTAAACCATGAGCTATAGTTAATGGTAAAATTATAAAAATGTGCTTTATCAATTAAGAAGAAAATGAGCAAACGATTTGAATCTTTCACCATAGAAGATATATGGATGCAAATATATTATTTGTTAAGGAATGAAAAATAAAACTACAATGAAATGTCACTACACAATTATTAGAATGGCTCATATTTAAAAGCTGAAACCCACCAAGTATTGATGGAGATGTTGAGAAACTGGAATTCTCATACTCTCTTGTTAGGAATGTAAAATGGTGAAACCATTTTGGAAAACAATATGGCAGTTTCTTAAAATGTTGAACATACTCCCATTGTGTGATCCATTCCATTCCTAGGTATTTATCAAAGAGAAATGAAAGCTTATGTGCATACAATGACTTATACATTAATGCTCATAGCATCTTTATTTGAAGTAGGAAAAATTGAAAACCACCCATATATCTATCAACAGGTGGATGGATAAACAAATTACAGCACGTCCATAAAATGGAATGCCTTTTGGCAATAAAAGGGATGAAGTATTGATACACATAACAATGTAGATGACTCTCAAAATAATTATGCTGAGTGAAAAAGCCAGATATAAAAGAATACAAATTTTATGATTTCATTTACATAAAACTCTAAAAAATCAAAATATTCTATACTGCCAGAAAGCAGATTTGTGGTTTCCAAGGGAGAGGGGGTGCAGGGGAATACATGACATGGGAGGAAGAAGAGAATGATTGCAATGAGGCATGAGGAAACTTTTGAGAGGTGATGGGTATTTTCATTATTTTAATCATGGTGATGGCTTCATGAGTGTATACATATGCCCTAACATATCAAGTTTTCCCCTTCAATTTGTGAAATTGACTGAATATTAACTATACTTCAATAAGAATGACAATATTGATAAATAGTCATTGTGAAATTAACATGGAAGCAATTGTTTCAGGTGAAAGTTTCAGTAAAATAAAAATAAATAAGGAAAATATTAAAATATTTTCATAGCATTTAGTAAAAAATTGATCAAAGAATTAAATTGGGTGAACTGAGTTCACTGAATATACTTTCTCAACAAAAATAGTCAGTGATATATAATTCTAAATCAAATGTTTGTACTTATAAGCAAGAAGTCAAGATGTCCTTAGGAACCAAACATCATGGTCCAAATATCCACTGTATCAAAATGGGTCAAAATGTGAGAACAAAAATGCCTAGATTCAAATGCAATGATTTAGATAACATTGAGATACATCCCTTGAGTTTACAGTGTAGTTGCAGAGACAAGAACTTGCATATATAAATAGTTAAATAATAATTAAATGATAGATTGTGATTCTTTCTATAAAGTGCACCAGAAAATCAAAGAAGAGAGGTAAGGAAGTCTTCATGGAGGGCTTGAAACTTGTTCTGGGCCTTGAAGGACAATGGAGCAGAGAGAGCAGAAAGTATATGACACCTCAGGAAGGGACAAAAACAGAAAGGAGCATGTACTGCTTTAGGAACAGTGTTCATCATGGCCTGATAGGACCAAATAGGGCATGTTGGAGGGAAGAGGATATAAGTTTGGATAGGTAGGATGGAACTGAGTTATGGAAGGTCTTGAGGAAAGAAAGAGGAGATTAAATTGGGTTCATTAGGCAAATTTTTCAAAGAGGAGCTGAAATCAATACACTCAATGGGTTTAAACAGAGGGAAACTGGAGTGGGGGAGATTGTTATGGTAGACTAAGGTAGTGGTGTTAGGGAAGCTTAGGAGACAAATTTGAGAAATATTTTATAGGATGACTCAACAGGACTTGAAGACAGATTGGACACTTATTTCCCCAACACCACAAGTTCTATTCCTTGTTTCCTTGACATTTGATTGATACCTAATGTTAATTGAGAATTTAAGTCTCCTTTCACATTCATATTTAAGAATAATCACATTGATGTAATCAAGGTCCTGGATTTTCCTATTCTTATTCAAGTATAATTTATAATCTAATTATTCCTTATTAATTTATTCAGTATTAAGAATTCTGAGTTCAGTTTCATTAATGTGCTTTGTACAATTTTGTTCTATTATAACGTTATTTAGTATACTGCTGCACTGTTCATTCAAGTTTTCTTTTTATAGAAGATTCATTTTCCAATGGATATATCAATCTGTACTTTTCAAAATTTTGTAGTATTTTAAACTTAATTCTCTGAGATCATTTATCATGTTCCAATAATTTAACACATTTATTCTAATTTGTTCTTCTTACTGTTCTTGTACATTCTGAACTGAACGTCATCATCAATATCATTCAGTATGGTCTTCTGGACTCTTCCTTTACAAAATAAACAAATTTCTGGCACAGAAAGCTTCCTTTTATGTGAGATTGGTCAGAAGGTATTCATGCATTGGGAGAAAGTAAAAAGAACAGCTGGCAGAGCCTTCCTCCCTCACGCTGACCATAACTTGCTTTATTCCCACTGCACTATTTCCTAAAGCAGGCTAAACCACATGAGTTATTAACTCTCAACAGACTAAGCAACCAATCTTCAGCAAATAGCTACTCTCACGTGTTGAACTGAAAATGTATTTTCAGACTTAATTTTCTACAAATATCTTATCTGACATATGCTTTTATCATGTTGCATCACATCTACTCATTACCCTCTTTTGGCTGCCACCAGCACATTAATCAATTTGACCTCAAGGTTAAAGTAAAGCTAAGAAACATAACAAAACAAAATAAAACCAAATAAGAACAACAAAAGATCCCTTCCTCAGTCATCTCAAACGTATCCCCTTTCTGCCATCCCCAGGGATACTACCTTTCTTCAGACCCTGGTCTTCTCTCTCTTGGAATGTTACAACAGCCTCCTGACTACTGTCCCTGTTTCCTAGTCTGGCCTCTTGTTCTTTCCATTCTTCAAACTGCTGCCATAGTGACTTATCAAAAATGGTCACTTACCAGCTTCTCTACTGCTCACAGAAGAAAGTCCAGCTGCTTTAGCATGACTTACAGATCCTTTCATGATTTGGCCCCTGCCTATGTCTTCAGTCTCATTTCTCAGCACTCACCTGCTTTGTATTCTGTGTTCCAGTCTAGCCATGCTGAATTTCTTACATTTCCCCCCATGTACCATGTTGTTCCTTTTGTCTGAAATGGCATCCCCCAACTTTTTCCAATGGGTAACTCTTACTCATCCTTTATGATTCAGTTCAGTCATCGCTTCTCTCCTAAAACCTTTCTTCAGCTTCAGTCCACTTCCCTCCAATTCAGGAGTAATACCCTATAATATACTATGCCAACAAAGAACACTATGCTTGTTTCTATCATAGTAGTTATCACAGTATATTATTATCATCTTTTTCATTTGTCTTGTTTCCTCTCACTCAGATGTGACCTACTTAAAGGCAAAGACCAAGTCATATTCATATCTGTGTTCTGGCACATGGTGCTCAAAATATTTGTTTCATGAATAGAGGAATGCAACGGTGACTATCACATAAGCCTCAGAAACAATACCTTATATTTGGCTCCTAGCTACCACTTGGAAGAGTCTGGCCCCAGACTCTTAATCCTAACACCTTCAATAGCCTGATCTTTTTTCCTAAGGATCATATTCTCAACGTTCCTCTCTTTGAATCACAGTTGGAATAATCTCTCTATCCTTGCATCCAACATACAGCTGGTGTATATGATAATTTTGTTATTTGCAACCCTGGATCTGTTCTCAGACTTACAGTTCCATCTGAAGGCACTGACGACTAGTTTCACTCATTGTGTTTTCACTCACTGTGACCACCCTCATCCCTGGAAGCCTCAGACTCCAGCCTTGTGAGTAACCAGACTGCTGCTTGCCCTTAGGCCAAATCCAAAAAAGGTTTTTTGGTTCATAAATTCTTCTTGCTGTTTGGAGTAGGGGTCACAGAGCCCTGGAATCCTAACAGAAAGTACTAATATGTATATTGAGGAATGTAGAGTTAATTCATAACATTGTATGACACTTTCATGAGCTTAAAAGCATCTGAACAAACCAATTCAAATTGTATGTATGTAGAAAAATTGTTTCATAGCTATTTTTAGAGTTTTAAATCACTTTCCACAAAAATGCCAAGGTACCCCCAGTAGTCTGTTAGAGATCAAAAATGTTCCCAAAGTAGTCTTCCAAGGTACCAACTCCTTCTGATGTGGCAAGGGTTGGGGATGGGTAAGGATGATCACTGAATGTAGATTCTTATTGTGGGTTAAGAGGAGGGACAGCAGATCTTCACCTTTCTAATACAGGAGAAAGCAGTTTATTACTATATCAACTTTTGAGAGAGGATGAGTAGATGATGATGCAGCTCATGCAAATGACAGGCAGTGGGAAATCAGATGAGCTGTGGGAAAGGGGAAGTGGAGTTACTAAGAAATCTGCATGTCGCCTTTGGTGTAAATACTATATATTGCCATCCCTCCCAGTATTTACTTTCATCTGCTGTCATTTCATCCCATTCCCTCTTTTTTGCTGAGTTATTGGTGAGTTTTAGATCATTGTTTCCCTGTAATTCATTCCTGCCCTAACAGTTGTTTAACTTTAAAATCACAATGAATCAATAATGTTACACTTTTACTAACAACTAATGACACAACTATGGACTATTTCAGTAGAAGTACATACATCAGGTTAAAGGAGATAATAACCCCCACTGCTTTTAATTGGTCAGAATACACCTGAATATTTAGTTCCCTTATGGAAGCTACATTTGAAGACAAAACAGACAAGAATATACAGCAACTGTGAAGATGAAATCTTATAATCATCATGTATTGCAGGAATTTTTAAATATATTTGCCTGGGCAGAGTTTCTTTACAAGTAGTGTATGGACTACTGGCATGGGAGTTATCTGGGGTGTTTGTTAAAAATAAAGATTCCTGAGATCCACCCCAGACCTGTTGAATTATAACATCTGGAAAGGGGATCAGGAAATCTACATTTTTATCATGCTCCCCAAGCAATTATGTTGCACATTAAAGCTTGAGAACTACTAATTTAGGAAATACGTAATAATCACCTTCAAATAATTTGAAGGGTACTTATATGGAAAAAGGAAAAGATTAGCTCTACATTACTTGAGAAGTCAGAACGTGGAACAATGGGTGAAATTCATAGCAGGAAAGTGTTGAAATATGAGGGAGGCCTATTTTTTAAACAATTAGATCTAGCCATCAATAGATGTACTGTCTTAAAAAATAGTGAACTCCCCATCCCTGGGAGGACAGAGGCTCCTGTTTAAGGGATGATGTCTCAGGTATTATTGCTTTGGGTGGGAAATTCAACAAAATTATTTCTTGAATAATTCATTTGTTTGTTTATATAAGTTTCACACCAGTAAGATTACCCCCATGACTTCCAATGTTGATAATAATGGTGTCTTGAATCTTTCCTTTATTTAGCATGTATTTGTGAGCAATTACTATGTGCTGAAAACTATGATAGGTTGTGGAGATACAATTGTCAACAAGCAGCAGTATCTGGCCTTTGGTGGAATTTACAGAGGAGTGAAGGAAAAGAGTAAAAGTATAATTATGGAGTGGTAACTGCCATGGTAGAGGAAATTTAAGGTGCCAAGGGAACATAGAGGAGTATCTAACTGGACTTCACAGAGGAGTATCTAACTGGACTTGAGAATCAGAGAAAACTTTCTGGAGGAGATAATATCTAAACTGAGAATTAAAGGATTAGTAAGAACTATCCAGGCAAAAAGAGGGACCAGCTTGTGCAAAGGCAAGAGACAGCATGTTCTCTTTCATCAGAGAAGGAAAGGAAGTTCGAAACCACTAGAGCAGAAATGCCAGGAGACACAAAATGAGGCCAAAAGGTACACAGGGTCCAAATCTTTCTGATCTGTGTAGGTCATAATAAAGAGTTTGGAATTTATCCTGAGGGTCATTGAAGGGTTTTACAAAGTGAAATAACATGAACAGATTTTCAATATACAAAAACAACACGTTTAAGTGTGGGGAAAGTATTGGAGAGGTGGCAAGACTAGAGGCAGCAAAAGCAGTTACAAAAGACTTTTTTTTTTGTAGTCTAGGAGAAGTGATATTGCTCAGACTAGTGAAAGGGTAGTGGAGATAAAGAAATGTAAGCTATTTGAGAAATATTTAGAAGATGTCCTTGACAGGACTTGGTGACTGATTGGATGTACGGGTTAAGGAGAGGCAGGGGAGTCAAGGATGACTCTCAGGTTTCTGGCTTGAGCAGCTGTACGGATGGTAGCACCACTCAGTGAGAGAGGGAACGCAGGAGCAGGAGGCTTTATGCAGGGAAGATGGATATGATGAGTTCAGATTTTAATATGGTGAAACTGAGCAGCCTATGTGGCATCCAGGTGGAGATATGCAATAGGTAGTTGGATATATGAATCAGGAGAGAGATTTGAGCCAGAGATATAGGGATGAAAGTCAACAGTTTTTGAAATCACATTAGTGAATAGAATCGCCCAGGGAGAATAAGTAAAAAGAAGGTCTAAGAATATTCCTTGTGGAAAAACAACAATTAAGCTACCAAATAAGAAAGAGGAGCTTGCAAAAAGCACTGAGAATGTCCAGTTTTCTTATTCATTTGTTTGTATTGTTTATGATATCTTTTTTCTGAGCCATTGACCTCTAGTAATGATACAATATACATTAAAATGTATTTGCTGCTCCATTTGACTACTTGGTTTCCTGATGATTTTCTTATTGTACATAAGTTTCTTGCTCTGACTTTCAGCAGAAATGTTTTGGAATCATACCTGCCCACATAGTGTCCAACTGGCCTTGATTTCCAACACAAAGTTTCCTGAAACTGTCACCTGCTTTCTGGTTACCACCTACAGTAGAATATAAATATGTGCACATGGAACCACACAGACTGAACTTGAGCTAGTTATACAACCTTTCTAAGTCTCAGTGAGTGGCTCATCACCACTAGATCACAAGCTCTGTGAGGACAAGGGTCTTATTCACTATAATATACCTAAGGCCTAGCACATCATTAGTGCTGTTAATATTTGTTGATTAAAAGATGAATCCATAAAATGGAGACTCTGACATATCCCTACTCTAATGTTGTTGTTAGTACTAAAAGATAATTATGTAACATGCTTAGTACAATGTCTGGAACATAGTAAGCACCCACAAATAGTGACTGTTATTATCATGATGACCTGTTGCTCTTAGTCCTGGACCATCAATGTATCATTCTACTCTAATGTAGTTTACAGTCCTGGTTGGACATTTACTGATCATGGCTTTTCTGCTCCTTTGCATAATAAGATTGCCAGTTGCCTTAATGCTTGTTAAGTGTTTCAACACTCCTTGAATTCCTACAACTGTGATTCTGATTTCACACAAACCAAGATTAATAAAAATTTCATTTTTTTAATCTTCATTTTATTGAGATATATTCACATACCACGCAGTCATACAAAACAAATCGTACATTCGATTGTTCACAGTACCATTACATAGTTGTACATTCATCACCTAAATCAATCCCTGACACCTTCATTAGCACACACACAAAAATAACAAGAATAATAATTAAAGTGAAAAAGAGCAATTGAAGTAAGAAAGAACACTGGGTACCTTTGTCTGTTTGTTTGTTTGTTTCCTTCCCCTATTTTTCTACGCATCCATCCATAAACTAGACAAAGTGGAGTGTGGTCCTTATGGCTTTCCCAATCCCATTGTCACCCCTCATAAGCTACATTTTTATACAACTGTCTTCGAGATTCATGGGTTCTGGGTTGTAGTTTGATAGTTTCAGGTATCCACCACCAGCTACCCCAATTCTTTAGAACCTAAAAAGGGTTGTCTAAAGTGTGCGTAAGAGTGCCCACCAGAGTGACCTCTCGGCTCCTTTTGGAATCTCTCTGCCACTGAAGCTTATTTCATTTCCTTTCACATCCCCCTTTTGGTCAAGAAGATGTTCTCCATCCCACGATGCCAGGTCTACATTCCTCCCCGGGAGTCATATTCCATGTTGCCAGGGAGATTCACTCCCCTGGGTGTCTGATCCCACGTAGCGGGGAGGGCAGTGATTTCACCTTTCAAGTTGGCTTAGCTAGAGAGAGAGGGCCACATCTGAGCAACAAAGAGGCATTCGGGAGGAGGCTCTTAGGCACAAATACAGGGAGGCCTAGCCTCTCCTTTGCAGCAACCGTCTTCCCAAGGGTAAAACCTATGGTAGAGGGCTCAACCCATCAAACCACCAGTCCCCTATGTCTGTGGTCATGTTAGCAACCATCGAGGTGGGGTAGGCCAATACCCCTGCATTCTCCACAGGCTCCTCAAGGGGGCACTACATCTTTTTTTTTTTTTTTTTTCCTTGTTTGTCTTTTTTCTTTTCTTTTTTTTTTTTTTTAACTTTCCCTTCTTTTTTAAATCAACTGTATGAAAAAAAAATTTTTTTTAAAAACATACAATAAAAGAACATTTCAAAGAGACCATAACAAGGGAGTAAGAAAAAGACAACTAACCTAAGATAACTGCTTAACTTCCAACCTGTTCCTACTTTACCCCAAGAAAGTTACCTAATATAGCAACATTTCTGTGAACTTGTTCCTACTATATCCATCAGAAATTAACAGACCGTAGTCATTCCTGGGCATCCCCAGAACGTTAAATAGCTTATCTGTTCTTCTTGGATTATTGTTCCCCCTTCCTTAATTGCTCTCTATTGCTAGTTCCCCTACATTCTACATTATAAACCATTCGTTTTACATTTTTCAAAGTTCACATTAGTGGTAGCATGTAATATTTCTCTTTTTGTGCCTGGCTTATTTCGCTCAGCATTATGTCTTCAGGGTTCATCCATGTTGTCATATGTTTCATGAGATCGTTCCTTCTTACTGCCGTGTAGTATTCCATCGTGTGTATATACCACATTTTATTTATCCACTCATCTGTTGAAGGACATTTGGGTTGTTTCCATCTCTTGGCAATTGTGAATAATGCTGCTATGAACATTGGCGTGCAGATATCTGTTCGTGTCACTGCTTTCCGATCTTCCGGGTATATACCGAGAAGTGCAATCGCTGGATCGAATGGTAACTCTATATCTAGTTTTCTAAGGAACTGCCAGACTGACTTCCAGAGTGGCTGAAACATTATACAGTCCCACCAACAATGAATGAGAGTTCCAATTTCTCCACATCCCCTCCAGCATTTGTAGTTTCCTGTTTGTTTAATGGTAGCCATTCTAATCGGTGTGAGATGGTATCTCATTGTGGTCTTAATTTGCATCTCTCTAGTAGCTAGTGAAGCTGAACATTTTTTCATGTGTTTCTTGGCCATTTGTATTTCCTCTTCAGAGAACTGTCTTTTCATATCTTTTGCCCATTTTATAATTGGGCAAAAATTTCATTTTAAAAATTCTAAAATAGTATTGAAATTAAATGCTGAAAATGTATAATTTAGCATATTAGAAATACTCATTAACAACTTTCATAATAATGGCCTTTGAAATTGGAGTTGTAAGATATAATTAAAAATAAAAGGAAGATGAAACAATAAAAAACAAAATGCATGTTATAGAATTTAATAATAAAAAAAACCTCGTTGTTTCAGGTTGCTAATGCTGCCCTTTTGCAAAACACCAGAAATGGATCAGCTTTTATAAAGGGGGTTTATTTGGTTACAAAGTTATATTCTTAAGGCCATAAAGTGTCCAAGGTAAGGCATCAACAAAGGGTACCTTCACTGGAGAAAAGCGATTGACATCCAGTAAACCTCTGTTAGCTGGGAAGGCACATGGCAGGTGTCTCCTTGCTCCCAGGTTGCGTTCAAAATGGCATTCTCCAAAATGTCTGCAACAGCTTCCAATGGCCATCTTCAAAATGTCTGTCTCAGCTCCAGCTCGTCTCTCAGCTCCTGTGCATTCTTCCAAGTGTCCCTTGTGGCTGTAGCAAGCTCACTACTTCTGTATGAGCTTATATAGTGCTCTAGTAAACTAATCAAGGCCCATGCTAAATGGGTGGGGCTACACCTCCTTGGAAATCATCCAATCAGAGTTATCACCTATAGTTGGGTGGGTCACATCTCCATGGAAACAACCTAATCCAAACATTCCAACTTAATGGACACTAATACATACGTCTGCCCACACAAAATTGCATCAAAGATAATGGCCTTTTGGGGGACATAATACATTCAAACTGACACACTTGTTTATCAGTATCTAAACTGATGATTCATTCACATGAAGTATGAATTATGAAGTTTGGTTATAGCTTCTTTCATATAGCAGACTTGCTCATATCCCTAGAAGGTGAAAGTAGAATATTTGGAAATTATAATGATGTGAAATGAAATAGGGAAAGATGGATTTGGTGACTTGCTTTGTATAGCCCCAAGGCAGGCAAAGAGTCTGATTACCAGATGTCTGCCTATTTTCCTAATATATCTGTTGGGCATTTGCTGTAGAGATAAAAACAAATAATAGCCCTGCCAATATAGTTGAAATTCTGAACAAGTGGCCTAAAAAAGTAATTGATGTGGTAAGACAGAGATTTGGTTAAATTATATATATTTAATGGATTGATCCATGAAAAGAAACATAGCACAGTTCATTGAAAGGGGAGTTTAATTTGTATAGGCCTAATAATAATAAAAATGCTAATTTGCCCAAAGGCAAAAATAATTTAAAAGGCTAGAATGAGGAAAGGCTATAAATTTTTAACAGTACCTTGGTTAGCTTGACATCATAGATCAACTTGAAAACATGATTACAGATGAAAAAGTGTAACACATGAATATAAATTTAAGTAAATTTTGAGAAAATATTTGATAATATGTGAAAACATTAATTATTGAATTACAAGTAGAGAGCTAACCCTATTTTGCTCCCTGCTTAGAACTGAATTTATTCCATAATCTTTAATTAGATTGAGATTTTGAAAGGCAAAAGACATGCTATTGCAAAAATAATACTATAATTATACTCCCTTAATACATTAAACCTCTTCATCAAAGAA
Source organism: Choloepus didactylus (assembly GCF_015220235.1). Taxonomy (NCBI): domain Eukaryota; kingdom Metazoa; phylum Chordata; class Mammalia; order Pilosa; family Megalonychidae; genus Choloepus; species Choloepus didactylus. The sequence goes on from NC_051334.1 coordinate 136,910,323, forward strand.
AAATAGTGTTCATAAGTTGATTGACTGAATTATATAATGGATCCCTGAAAAAGATCTTCCTAAGAATACAAATATGTTTTAAATTCATTACTTTAAAGTATGTATAGCAATAACCACAAAATACAACAACAAAATATACACATGATTGCACTTACCAAATGAAAGAGTGTAGGCAGAAATAGGTCTTTTTCCCCAAGATTTAGTAGGTCTCTCTGTGCAGGAGACACACAGAGCAAATCTCTCTTTTCCTTATCTGCCAGTCGAATCTGGAATACAGGCCTTATTGTAAGCGCTAACTAACATTTAGGAAATTATCATGTGTCTGCACTGTAAAGTCTTTCAGGAAGATGAAATATGGACTGAGGCAGAGTGCAGAAGACAATGAAAAAAAATGTGTAGCTGAAACGCTGTCAGAAAATCTCTGATAAATTAAGGCTAAGTCGCATTTATTTGTGACAGACCCATTTCTGGTAGTCTGCAGATATCTGAAATATATTAAAAGAAAAATGTCTTTCTATCCATCTGATTTTGTAATGGAGTGCCTCTTAGTGTCCATGGTAACTCCCATAGTGATTTACAAGTTCATAATTAAAAGGTTTGAACATTAAAATATAATAGTGGAGGATGGTAAGATGGTGGCATAGAGAGGAGTGGAATTTAGTTAGTCCCCTGGAACAACTAATGAACAAACAGGAACAACTAGTAAATAATTTGGAATAACTGCTGGGGGACAACTGTCACTGTCCACACATCATATACCAACATGGATTAGGAAGTATGCCAGTTTGTATATATTATGTCCCCCAGAAAAAGCCGTATTCTTTGATGCAATCTTGTGGGGGCAGATGTATTAGTGTTGATTAGTTTGGAACCTATTGATTCAGTGTTTCCATGGAGATGTGACTCAATCCACTGTGGGTGATACATTTCATTGGATAATTTCCATGGAGGTGTTGCCCCACCCATTCAGTGTAAGTCTTAATCGGGTCACTGGGGTGCTTTAAAAAGAGCCACGTAGCCCAGATGCTGGAGCAGCTGTGAGTGACATTTTGGAGAACAACTGAGAGTGAAATTTTGAAGAGGAGCTTCAGATAAGAGAGGACAAAACACCCCAAGAGCAACATTTTGGAGAACACCATTTTGAAACGTAACCTGGGAGCAACTAGACATCAGCCACATGCCTTCTGAGTTAACAGAGGTTTTTCAGGTGCCAGTGGCCATTCTTCTGTGAAGGTACCCTATTGTTGATGCCTTAGCTTGGACACTTTTATGGCCTTAAGACTGTAACTTTGTAACCAAACAAACCCCCTTTATAAAAGCCAATCTATTTCCAGTATTTTGCTTTCTGGCAGCATTAACAATCTGGAACAGGAGGAATGCCTGATATTGCAGCATAAAATCTGTAATTAAAAACTGTGGAACTGTGCCAGGAACCACCTCCACCCATGGCAGGCTTAGCTGCAAAATCTCACTGTGGTAGAGAGCAGCACTCTCCCAGCAAGTGACTATCGCTCAACTGAGCTCCAACTGGGGTTTCAATTACAAATGTGGGCTGCTGAACACAAGCTACAAAACCCCAACAAGTGGACAGGGGCTTTTAGTGATGACTGACCTTAAAGAACCAAAAGACTCATTTGTCTCAGGAGGGGGAGCCCAGAAGACCAGGTCTTATCTCTGGCCAATGAGTGAAACTGGGGGGCCATGTACAGGCTCTAAAAGGGGGCTTTCTGTCCTTTTTTCTCTCTCTCAACCTGAGAGGCTCAGAGGAGAGAGCTGCAGCCATTTTCAGTGGAGAGAGCCTCAGCCATTTTCAGTTTGCAGCTATCTGACTGAGAAAGGGGTGGAGATAACAGAGTCAGAGAGACTATTTAAATGCAGATGATAAATCTCTAGCAGGTGTATCTTCCCTAAGAGTAAGGAGGTGGGGCCCAGCTTTCCCTTCAGAACCAGACCCCAGAGCCTGGGGGAAAACAGCCAAAACAGAAACTAAAGGGGCCACATCTCCTTACACCAGTCGGGAGCAACAGGCTGACAGGTGCCGCCTGCTGGGAAGGTTAGGAAAAACCTGGCAACTGGACACCTCACAGGAAAGTCTATCATTCCTCTAAGATACACCCTGAATATAACCCCATTCTGAGACCTGAACCCATTCTGATCTGGGAAAATCTGACTGGGGTAACCAAGAAAACCAGATGCCTAGACAACAGAAAGCTACAATCTATACTAGGAAAAATGAAGATATGGCCCAGTCAAAGGAACAAACTTACACCTCAATCAAGATACAGTTGTTGACATATTGTTTCACTTTAATGAAACAATCTATTAAAGATTTTCAAAGAGATACACTAAAGCAAATCAAAAACCAAATCAATGAGTTCAGGGAAGATATAACAAAAGAGATGAAGGCTGTAAAGAAAACACTGAGTGAACATGAAAGTTTGAAAAAACAACTGGCAGAATTTATGGAAATGAAAGGCACAACACAAGAGATGAAAAACACAATGGAGACACACAACAGCAGATCTCAAGAGGCAGAAGAAAACACTCAGAAACTGGAGAACAAGACACCTGAAATCCTACACACAAAAGAACAGATAGGTAAAAGAATGGCAAAATATGAGCAACGTCTCAGGGAACTGAGTGACAACATGAAATGCATGAATGTACATGTCGTGGGTGTCCCAGAAGGAGAAGAGAAGGGAAAAGGGGCAGAAGCAATAATAGAGGAAATAATCAATGAAAATTTCCCATCTCTTATGAAAGACATAAAATTACAGATACAAGAAGCGCAGTGTACCCCAAACAGAATAGATCTGAATAGACGTACACCAAGACACTTAATAATCAGATTATCAAATGTCTAAGACAAAGAGAGAATCCTGAAAGCAGCAAGAGAAAAGTGATCCATCACATACAAAGGAAGCTCGATAAGACTATGTGTGGATTTCTCAGTAGCAACCACAGAGGCAAGAAGGAAGTGGTGTGAAAGAAAAACTACCAACCAAGAATCCTATATCTGGCAAAACTGTCCTTCAAATATGAGGGAGAGTTTAAAATATTCTCTGTCAAGCAGACAGTGAGAGTGTTTGTGAACAAGATACCTGTGCTACAGGCAATACTAAAGGGAGCAGTACAGACAAATAGGAAAAGAGAGGAATGAGAGGTTTGGAACACAATTTTGAGTCATAGTAGCACAGCAATGTCAGTACACTGAGGGACACCAGAAGGAAAGAGGAAATATAAAGACTGAGACTGTATAACTCAGTGAAACATTGAGTGCTCAACAATTGTGATAAAATGTACAAATATGTTTTTACATGAGGGAGAACAAATGAATGTCAACATTCCAAGGTGCTAAAAATAGGGTGGCGTACCAGTTTGTATATACTATGTCCCCCAGAAAAGCCATGTTCTTTGATGCAATCTTGTGGGGGCAGACATATTAGTGGGGATTAAGTTGGAACGTTTGGATTAGGTTGTTTCCATAGAAATGTGCCCCACCCAACTGTGGGTGGTAACTCTGATTAGATAATTTCCATGGTGGTGTGGCCCCGCCCATTCAGCATGGGCCTTAATTGATTTACTGGAGCACTATATAAGCTCAAACCAAAGGAGCAAGCTTGCTACAGCCAAGAGGGACACTTTGAAGAAGGCACAGAAGCTGAGAGAGTAGCTGCAGATGAGAGACTGTTTGAAGATGGTTGTTGAAAGCAGACTCTTGTTCCAGAGAAGCTAAGAGAGGACAAACACCCCAAGAGCAACTAAGAGTGACATTTTTGAGGAACTGCAGCCTAGAGAGGAATGTCCTGGGAGAAAGCCATTTTGAAAACAGAACTCTGGAGAAGACGCCAGCCATGTGCCTTCCCAGCTGACAGAGGTTTTCTGGACACCATTGGCCAACCTTCAGTGAAGGTACCCAATTGTTGATGACTTACCTTGGATACTTCCTGGCCTTGAGACTGTGACTTTGTGGCCAAATAAGCCTCCTTTAAAAAAGCCAATCCATCTCTGGTGTTTTGCATTCTGGCAGCATTAGCAAACTGGACCAGGTGGTATTGGGGAAAAAATACAATCAATGCAAACTAGAGACTATAGTTAACAGAAGCATTGTATTATGCTTTCTTTAATATAACAAAGGCAATATACCAAAGCTAAATGCCTTTAAGAGGGGGACATAAGGGAGGGGTATGGGACTCTTGGCATAGGTGATGTTGTCTGACTCTTTTATTCTACTTTAGGTTAACTCTATCTTTCCTTTTGTTGGTTTTTAGCTATCATGGTTTTCTTCTTTTTCTTTTTCTTTTGTCTCTCTTCCTTCCTTGACTCTTCCTCCTTCTTTGTGGAAGAAATGGAGATGTCCTTATATAGATAGTAGTGATGGTGGTGAATACATAAATATATGACTATACAGGGAACCATCAATTGTTTACTTAGAACAGAATGTATGGTGGGTGAACAGAACCGTCTTTAAAAAAAACAGGTTGATGAAGAAACCTTGAAGGCACTATAGTGAGTGAAATAAGTCAGACACATAAGGACAAATATTGCATGGTCTCACTGATATGAACTAATTATACTATGTAAAGTCATGGGCATGAAATATAAGTTACCAGGATATAGAATGAGGCTAAAGAATGGGTAGTGGTTGCTTATTATGAGCAGAATGTTCAACTAGGTTTAACTTTAGGGTTTGGAAATGGACAGAGGTGATGGTAGCATGCTATTGTGAGAATAAATAACAGTGGTGAATGGTGTGTGAATGTGGTGGAAAGAGCAAGCTTAGAGTCACATAGTTCACCAGAAGGAAAGTTGGAGGTTAAAAGATGGGAATGTATAAAACAGTGACTCTTGTGGTGGACAATCTCCATGATTAACTGTACAAATATTAGAAATCTCTTTCATGAACAAGAACAGATGTATGACACTATAACTAGAAGTTAATAATAGAGGAATATATAGGGGAAAATATATACCTTTTGCAAACTATGTAATACAGTTAGTAGTATTTTGACATTCTTTCATCTATAGTGACTAATATACTATAACAATACTATGAGTCAATAATGGGGGGGGCGGTGTTAGGGGTATGGGAGGATTTGAGCTTTCTTTTTTTGTCTTTATTTCTTTTCTGGAGTAATGAAAATATTCTAAAAATTGAAAACAAAATAATTGTGGTGATGGATGCACAGCTATATGATGGTAGAGTGGGCAATTGTGCACTTTGGATCTTTGGATAATTGTATGGTATGTGAACAATCTCAATAAAATAAAATTAAAAAAAATATATAACAGTGGGTCAGCCAACATGCTTAGGTAAAGTACAATTTCTGAACTTCAAAACAACTTTAAAGCATTCTACACCTTTAGGGATACATCATCAGAGGGATTTATATATAAAAACTAGCCAAATATTTTTGAAATCCACAGCAATATAATTTGTCAAGTAATTACAAATTATAGCTAGAGGTTTTGGTATAGAAACATTAAAAACATAAAAGCATTTGGAAATTTAAGATGGTCTCACAAAATATAAGCATTATGTATAAAATATTATAACCAAAAAATGTAAATAAAGGAAAATGACAAAGAACTTCTATTGGTGTCCTCAAAAAGCCATTTTTTGTTCTTAATTTTAATGGAATATAACTGTGGTTGTATTTTTAACCTCAAAACTTGTGTCATTTTTCAGATATCTTCTCACCATTAAAAAACTAAATTGAGATAAGATAAGATTTACTATAGAAGGTTGAAACTAAAGAAATCTCTCTTGGTTTCCACTTACAATCCTTCCTTGGTGGGTTTCACAATATAATTTGAGAAACTGGTTAAATGCACAGAAATACCACATTGATTTGCTTGAAAGCAAATGACCTTTACTCAGTCCGTTAATCAGTGAGTAAAGTCAGTGAGACATGACTAATCCCTGAGGAACAGGTTTTGAAAATATCTTAGTATGGGTGAGACTTGGCAGAAACTCAGGATTCATTTAGCCAAAATTAAAATTATGAAAGTCTTAATAATTTAGTCATTTAAAATGCATTGCATACATTTTAAAAGCATAGCTCTCTCCATGTGAATTGTACCCAATCAACACAACTATAGGCCCCAAATACAATACATCCCCAGAATTTATAGACAAAGTCAGGAAATGTTACTGTCTGAACATGCTGCCAATTGGACTAGGGGCATCCTATATCAGAGGCACCTTCTTTTAAAGAAGATATCAATTTTAAATATAATAATGAACTATAATCAAGGTCATTTAAGTGCATCATGGAGAAGAATTGAAATGGAAAAAGAGTTTTAGTGATTAATAAAGATATATATTAATGTAAAGGACTTTGAGCATAACAATTGGTCAGTTTCTCTAGTGTTGTGCAAGAGAGATGATTGAAGGAGGATCCTATTCTGCTAGGAAGTTCATTCCTATGGTTGTAATGGGTGCATCTGATTATTATGGTTGGATTGTACAAGCTCATTAAGATAATTCCACGCTTTATGCTGTCTCCATACTAAAGGAGATTTTTATATGGCAGTCATATTTTTCATTGTGGACATTACCTCACAAGTCCTGAAGAAATAGATTCTATATATATCTTGATACCTCCAAAATACAGATACCCTGTAAGGTATGGCTTAACCAGCCAACTGGGCTCTTTCTGTTCCATCTTCTGTAAAATATGAATATACTTGAATTTGATGCTCTGCCATTAAGAATAGACTTCTATAATGCCACTCAAAAAATGTTCCTGATCTGCAAAACGTATTCAACAAATTAAAGGGAACTTACATTTTATGTAAATTCAGGTGTACCCTACTTTTAGAAAACCCAATAACATGCATAAGCAATGCCACTAAAAACAGAAATTAGGGAATGGGAGAATATTGAATGTTGACATATATAAAGATTCTTTTTCTTATGGATTCTTTGTGTGATTCCTTTACATAATAAGTTACTCTGATAGATGTCAAATGTAAATCAGTCATACACACAACTTTTTAGAAGTGCTTCTAATATTTAAAGTGAGGAATAACTTTAAAATATGTCCTTCAAAATATATCCCAAATCGGACCATTTTGCACCATCCTGTTCCAAACCACCATCATATCTCACCTGGATTTTGCAATAGCTCCTAAGTGGTCTCCCTGTTTCCTACTTCCACTCTTGTACCCTACATTTTGTTTTCAATATGGCAGCCAGAGTGATTCTTACTTAAAACATAAGTCAGATCAAGTCATTACTCTGTTTGAAACTCTGCAATGGCCTGCCATCTTAGTCAGATAAAAATTGGAAAACTTAATCATCATTAAGTTCATTAGCCCTTCATAGCCCTACACAACTTGCCCTTGCTCATCCTTACCAATGTGACCTCATCTCCTACTTCCCCCTCTTTCTCACTCAACTCAGGCTACTCTGACCTGTTCCTATAAAACACCAGCCACCTTCCCAATGTCAGGCAGGGCCTTGGTATTTTGCTGATCCCTCTGCCTGCAACACACTGTGACCATATTTCTCCGTGGCTGAAACCCTCATCTCCTTAAGGCCTTTGCTCAAATGTCACTTCTCATAAAGGCCTTTCCTGAGGATACTATTTAATATTTTCAAAGCACACCCCCATTCCTGTCTTCCTTCCCTGATTTTTTCCCCTCCACAGCACTTACCACTACCAAATATACTGTGTATTTAACTTATTTACTTTGTTTATGGTCTGTCTTCCCTGACTAGAATGCAAGTTCCACAAGGGCAGGGTTTCAGTGTGCTTTATTCACTAATGTATTCACCGGTCCTAGAACAGGATCGAGCACACAGTAAGCACATAAGTGTTTCATGAATGAATGAATGAACGAATGAGGCACATCAGATGATGCTTCTGAGTGAAAGCATTCAGTGTGTGTGTGTGTGTGTGTGTATATATATATGTATATATGGAGATAAAATGTTGGGGGTTTATCTTTCCCTCAACCACTAGGCATTTTTCTTAAGGATATTCCTGAAAATCATAAGTTTCCAAGAATATCAGACACAGAAGCTTGATTGCTTTTAGGCATTGACCATGTGGAGCATTTAACAACTGTAAACTACAATGTACCCAGTTCACATATTTGTTTCTGTGGCAATCCAAAGTGCTAATTCCTATCTATATAGAAATAAGTGGTCCTGTATTTTGTCTTACTATATTAATAATAACAAATTAAATTAAAGATGCAATTGTAGGTTTAGAATCTTGCCATCCAGTGGATTCTGCACACACCCTAAGAGTCTGCCTTTCATTGTCTCCATATTGCAGTACAATGGAGAGTTCTGAGAGCTGGATTCCTGTCTGTGGGGTGCAGTTCTTTTGCAAATTCTTTTTTCTTTTTTCACTGCAAAACCTGTTACACACATAGTGACTGTGTATGGGTATACAAGGTAGAGGCTTTTCATTTAAACACAAAATATTTAAAGGGCCACTTACAGTAAAATACATACAGCATATTTAAAATTGAACACACAGTTCACAAAGAATGAAACTCACATAGAGTTAAATATACTCCCTGTTCTTCCACACAAACTGAATGAACTAAGGCAGCTGTAAACAATCCACCATTAATTAGGGAAAAGGGGAAGCCTGTAGGAAACCTGTGCAAAGGCAGTTAGTAACAGTTTGCTATGTCCTAGTGACAGTATCCTCATTCACTAGCTAGGTAGTACTATTACTAAAGTTTGTGGACAGATAGCATTACACATGCTACTGCAGAATTATTTTTCACTAAAGCAAAGCAATAGCAAAATCTGAAAATCAAGAATTGCCTCTTATCAGAACCAAAAAATAAGCTCAAGGGAACTTAAAACTGAATTCAATAGCTAAAGATGAAGGTACTCATTTGATATCTTTTAAAGGTGTTTCACTCCATTTATTTTTACTTATCTCTGTGTTCTGAAATGTGAAAATCAGCAGATGGTGCATCTATTTTGAAGCATCAGTTCAGAATGTGAGACTGCAATTATAGCAAATCCTTTCTGTATTTAAAGTCAGACCAAATGGTGAATGTTACTTCAAAAAGCACTTGAACATGAATGGATTTTCAGTGGAATGTTTAATGAAAGAAGATAATAATAATTATTATTATGTGGTATTTTGTACAGTAGTAGAGAAACCACAAAATGTTCCCTCTAATTCCTTTCTAGAAAGTTCTTAATAACCAAAGAGCTCGTGTATTCCTAAGAAAATTTCAGACTTCCTGAAACATGCCTGAATATACAGCTGGCAATGCTTTACCAAACTTATGAAAGTAGATAGTGTATCTCAATATCTGAATGCAGGAGAGCAACAGACAGGATTCAGTGCAGAAAATGAAGTGGTCACATTAATGAAGGGTGTAGCTCTCTTATTGAATGAATTTTTTAAACTAATAAACATAGGAGATTTTATATCACTGTGGAAGAATGAAAACTATTTTTCCTATTTAAAAATATATGTTTCTTTGAATTCTACAGAAATGAAAAAGTTTAAACACCATGTATGTAAGGTTGCTTCAGGGATAGATACTAAATAATGAAACCTGAACCAAAATGCTCAGGGAATAGGGTGTCTTCAACAAATAGATTTTCTGACTAAATATAAGCTGTGATAAATTCATTTTTGTTCAAATTTTTGTTAAATAAATTTAATTAAATAGTATTGATTTTCTTTGTTGAATTAATATGTATGCCAAAAACAAAACATAAGCTTTTGTTTATGCTTGAAAATGTGTCAGATTTTGGATCATCATTTTGAAAAATAATAATCTCTCTCTCTCCAGTAGTCTAGATGTAGAAGGTAAAAGAATGTGTATTTGCTTGCTTGCTTTGTCAACAACTGGGGAAAAAAATATCTGACAACATGTTTATTGTGATGTTTCCCTTTCCCTTTCAAGTGGGAGGCAGCAAAATACCCTAATTAACTGGAAGTTCCACTTATTTGGATAATGGGAATGTAAGATTTGCCAAAGGAAGTGGATTGATAGAAAGGAATTAGAATATTTGATACTCTTAATAAGAATTTTTATTCTTTTTCTGACTCTCCATATTCAGTTTTGTGAGTTTTCTGCACACAGCTGTGACAGAAGCTATGTACCCTGGCCCCAGCTCTGGGTGTTGGTGTAGGTCACACTACATGCTGAGTGCTGAACAATTCACCAGCTGTGTATCAGAGTATATGAACACAGAGGGATCTGCCACAAACTATTCCTATTCATTGCATGGGAAAGATGGGAAACTGAAAAAAAGAAAAGCATGTTTTCCTTGATTCTACTCTTTAGGAAGGACCTCAGTTACATCTCTTCTCTCTGTCTGAGCCTGAACAAAGGACTTAGGAAAGTGGCAACCCTAACGATAAGAATAAGGCAGGGTGAGGGAGGGAGGGAGGAGCGATATCATGTCCAATGTAGTGGAAAGAGAAAAGAAGCAAAGACAATAGCAGTAAACAGATGAGAACATGTGATACATTAATATTATCATGAAATACCTTACCATGATGCCATGAAAATTTGTGAATTGCTTTAATAAATATAATTATGAAATATGTATTTGTAACACCACAGAATAAAATACAAGAGATGAGAAAAGGAACATGCTTAAGTAATTATTTACTCAATTTCTTATTTTAAATGCATTTATTTTCACTTCCCATTTATGTAAGGGTACTTAGTTCAAAATGGTAGTTAAACTATCATCCCAAATTGAAACTTCTTAACTAAATTGTCTAAATTTTATCATGCTCTAGGTATGTTCTGAAAATTAAAAAATAAAAATAAAATATCCCAGTCACCACACTCCTCTCTCATGGTTACCTGGATAGGCAGTATAATGTGAAAGCAGCTTTCTAGTCTGGCTTTGCCAACTCCTAACTGTGTGTTGTGGGGCAAATAGCTAACCTCTCTGGAGCCACACTCTTTTTCTCAAAAATGACAGAGTTGGACTAGACCATCACTCAGGCTCTTTTTCCATTGTAAAATTCTGTATCTTTTAAAATTACTATTCCTTAGCTAGCAGGAAATATCTGAAATGGTTAAATTGCAATCCAGTATCCTTGATTCTTGAAGACGATAGCTTATATGGTGGGACCATGTGATTGTGAAAACCTTGTGGCTCACACTCCCTTTATCCAGTGTATGAACAGATAAGTGGAAAAATGGGGACAAAAAGTAAATGAATAATAGGGGGAATGAAGGGTGTGGGATGTTTTGGGTGTTCTTTTTTACTTTTATTTTTATTCTTATGTTTATTTTTTGAAGTAATGGAAATGTTCAAAATTGATTGTGGTGGTGGGTGCACAACTATGTGATGGTGCTGTGAACAATTGTACACTTTGATGATTGTATTGTGTGTGAATATATTTCATTAAAATTGCATTAAAAATTAGTATTCTTATTTTTAGGTTGGCATTACCTGGTATAGAAGGAAAGAGAGAACTGGAAGAAAACCAGTTAAAACACGAAATCCATTTAGCTAAGGGGAAAAAATATAGGCTTGAATTATCCAAATGCACACTCTATATAAAAAATTAAGAGGTATAATTTCTAAAACTTCCCTTCACTTTTTAATGTATAATTATGTTATTTTGTAGTGCAGTTAATATTCAGCACATCTTCATTTGGAGACAGATTAATTTTAAATAGTTCACTAAAAAGATTGCTGATTTTAAAACTATGAAAACACCATTAAAACACTTAAAATTGCACCACTTGAGGTGAATTACTTTTCTAGGTCCCCAGCAAGAGGGCATTTTCGAAGTGACAAATGCCAAGAGGTTTCTATTACTCTTCAGTTGTGATAGTTATTACCATGAGATACATTTTTTCAGTGGCTTTATTTAAAAGACATTATGACTTCTAAAGGCAAGTTGATGCTTTATGTGACATGAATTCTGGGGTTTAAAAGCTCCTGACATTGGCTGAAAGGACTTCCAAGGAAGATGACAGAGCAGTGAGCACCAAGACTCTGTCCTCCCACCAAAACAACTAATATACAGGCAAGAACTGTCTGAAACAACTATTTTGAAATACCAGAGGCCAGAAGAACACTGTACATCATCCAGGCATCAATGAGAGGAAGAGGCAGATAAATTATGGTAAAGAGCTGTAAATTGCTCTCTCTACCTGGCAGCTACTGGCAACCATCCCCTACTCTTGCAGCAGGCTGCCTCGAGGTTCTGTCCCTGGCTAGATACTGGTGATAGAAACAGACATAAAAATCCTCTTCCCCAAGAATAAGGGTGGGCATGGGCGATTGCTGATCATGGCTTTTAATTAGTGAATTCAGATCACTGGTTCCCTGGCTCAGAGGGCAGCTACTATTTTAACCTGCCCCAGACAAAGGTGGTAGAAGTCATTGTAGGTGGTAGAGGTTTAAAGATGCATCACAACTCAGGATTGCAGGAAACAGTTAACTGAAGGGCTACATTTGCTGGGCAGGCCAGGAAAGCTCGGTTTCAGGGAACCATCAGAGAAGCTTTTGGAGCCCTTCCTGATCCCCTCCCCAGGGCACTTTAGAGCTGATCTGCACTGCCTCCATGAGTCCCTGGCCCAGTTTTGGCTAGAAAGACTGACTTGGAAAAGTCCTGTCTGGGTTGACCCTCCTCCCAGAATTTGCCATCCAAGCAAATGAAAGTGAGACAATGAAAGGAGTATAAAAAACTATAGAGGCAGACAGTCAGAAAAAGTCCTACTGGTTTCAGGTACCCAGGAGAGGGAGGTATGTCTCCTGGGAAACAGAGGGGACAACCAAATGCCTGTAAACAGGGGAACTCCAAAAGAGCTAACAAGCAAAACCCCAGGACAAGATAGAGGCCAGAAAGACAGGGAAAACCCTGCACACTGCATTTACTTTGGGCAGACCTTCCTGATAGGAGAGCTGAAGCCAAAAAGAAACTCTGTCTTATCATCAGCTGGTTACAAAACCAAGAAACAGACACCCCAGGTAGTAAATCCCAGTGCTAACATTTTAAAATATTAAAATGTATATTATGCAGCAAAAGAGTAAAAGACAAAGAAACAGAAAATGATGGCCCACCCAAAAGAAGAGGATAAAACTACAGAAAACATCAACTAGACTGACAAAAAAGAGAAAGGATACAAATAATGAAAATCAGAAATGAAAAGGGGTACATTACAACAAACCTTGCTGAAATAAAAAGGAATATAAGATGATATTATGAATAACTGTATGCCAATAAATTAGATAACCTAGATTAAATGAACAAAATCTTAGAAACACACCAACTACCTACATTGACAAGAAGAAACAGAAGATCTCAGCAAACCAATTACTAGTAAAGAGATTGAATCAGTAATCAAAAACCTCCCAACAATAAAAGCCTAGGACCAGATGGCTTCGCAGGAGAATTCTACCAAACATTCCAAGAAGACTTAACTCCAATTCTGCTGAAACTCTTCCAAAATATTGAAGGCTGGTTACAAAACCAAGAAACAGACACTCCCTAATTCATTCTATGAGGCCAACTTCAGCCTCATCCCAAAGCTGGATAAAGATACCACAAGAAAAGAAAACTACAGACCAGTATCTCTTATGAATATAGATGTAAATATCCTCACCAAAATAATAGCAAACCAAATCCAACAGCATATTAAAAGAGTTATACACCATGATCAAGTGGGACTTAACCCTGGTATGCAAGGTTATTTCCACATAAGAAAATTCAATTAATGTAATACACCACAATTAACAGAATGAAGGAAAAAACCATATGATCATCTCAACTGATGCAGAAACATCATTTGACAAAATACAGCACCGTTTCTTGATAAAAACACATAGCACAACAGGAATAGGAGGAAATTTCCTCAAGATCATTAAGTGCATATATGTAAAGCTCATAGCTAACATCCCACTTAATGGTGAAAAACTGAAAGCTTTCTCTCTAAGATCAGGAAGAAGATTGGGATGTCAACTGTTACCGCTGTTATTCAACATTATAAATGGAAATTCTTGCTAGAGCAATTAGGTATGAAAAAGAAATAAAAGACATCCAAATTAGAAAGGAAGAAGTAAACCTTTCTCTATTTGCAAACAGTATGATACTATATATATAAAACCCTGAAAAATCCACAATAAAGCTCCTAAAGCTAATAAATAAATTAAGCAAAGTTGCAGGGTACAAGATCAACACCCAAAAATCAGTAGTTTGTTATACACAAGCAATGAACAACCCGAAGAAGAAATCAAGAAAAAAAATCCATTCCCAATTGCATCTAAAAGAATCAAATATTTAGGAATAAATCTAACCAAGGAAGTAAGGGACTTGTATACAGAAAACTACAAAACATTGCTAAAAGAAATCAAGGAAAACCTAAATAAATGGAAGGGCATTCTGTGTCCATGAATTGGAAGAGTAAATGTTTTGAAGATATCAATACTACCCAGAGCAATTTATAGATTCAGTGCAATCCCATTCAAAATCCCAACAAAATCTTTGCACAAATGGAAAAGCAAATTATCAAATTTATATGAAAGGGTAAGGGGCCCTGAACAGCTAAAGGCATCTTGAGAAAGAATGAAGTTGGAGAACTGACACATTCCAATCATAAAACTTATTACAAAGCCACAGCAATCAAAACAGCACGGTACTGCAACAAGGACAGACATATAGATCGATGGAATAGACTGAGAGCTCAGAAATCAACCCTAACATTTATAGCCAACTCATTTTTGACAAGGTGACAAAGACTACTCAATTGGGGAAACTAGTCTCTACAACAAATGGTTCTGTGGAACCTGGATTGCCATTTATGGAAAAAAAAAAGGGAGGAACCCTACATCACACCATATACAAAAATCAACACAAAAGGGACCAAAGACCTTAAAATAAGAATTATAACTATCAAACTTCTAGGAGAAAATGTAGGGAAGTATCTTAAGGACCTTGTGTTAGGCAATGAATTCTTAGAATTTACACCCAAAGCACAAGCAACAAAAGAAAAAATAGATAAATGTGACCTCATCAAAATTAAAAACTTTTGGTCCTTAAAGGACTTTATCTCAAAAGTAAAATGACAACCTACACAATGGGAGAAAATATTTTGAAACCACATATCTGACAAAGGATTAATATCTGGAATATATAAAAAAAGCCTTCAACTTTACAACAGAATGACAATCCAATTTAAAAATGGGCAAAAGGCTTGAACAGACAACTCTTCAAAGAAGATATACAGATGGCCAAAAAGCATGTGAATAGATGCTCAACGTCATTAACCATCAGGGAAATGCAAATCAAAACCACAGTAAGATACTATTTCACATCCATTAGAATGGCTGCTATTTAAAAAGGGGGGGTGGTGGAAATAATAAGTATTGGAGAGGATGTGGAGAAATAGAAACACTCATTCATTTCTGGTGGCAATATAAAATGGTGCAGCTGCTGTGGAATACAGTTTGATGATTCCTAAGAAAGCTAAATAGAGAACTACCATATGACCTGGCAATCCCACTACTAGGTGTACACCCAAAAAAAATTGAAAGCAAGGTATTTGCACACCAATGTTCATAGCAGCATTATTCACAATTTCCAAAGGTAGGAGTAACCAGAGTGTTCATCAGCACATGAATGGCTAAATACAATATGGTATATACATAACAATGGAATATTTTTCAACCGTTAAAAGAAATGGTTTTTGTTTTGTTTTGTTTCATTTATTAAAAGAAATGAAGTCCTGATACATGTGACAATATGGATGAAATTTGAACACATCATGCTGACTGAAATAAGCCAGACACAAAAGGACAAATATTGTATGATTTCACTGATTTGAAACAATTAGACTAAGCAAACTCATAAAGTCACAATCTACAATATAGGTTACCAGGGGATGGGGTGAGGCTATATAACGGGAAGTTAAGGCTTCAAATGTACAGGTTTCCTATTTGGAATGGTGGAAATGTTTTGGTAATGGATGGGGGTGATGGTAGCACAACATTCTGAAGGCAATAATCAACCCTGAAATACATATCTGAATATGATTAAAAAGGGGAAATGTTAGATTGTATATATGGTAACAGAATAAATTTTTTAAAAAAGCATGGAATTTCACTGCACAAACAATGGAACCTAAATTAAACCATGGATTTTAATTAATAATACAATCTTAAAAATGTGCTATCACAAATTGTAATGGATGTTCCAAACCAATGCAAGGTTTTGGTGGTGATGTGGTATGTGGAAATACTTTATTTTATTCATGATTGCTCTGTAAATCTGCAACTTCTCTAATTAAAAAATAGTTAAAGAAAAAGAACACCTTAAAACAGTAAAAACTCCTTTGCCATCATTCAAATAAACAATGCCACCACCACCACCCATTTTGTAATATTGTGAGGGTAGTTTGCAGCATTGAATTATATATGTGACTATGGTTAAAAGGGGGAATTTTAGATCATATACATGTTACTAGAATAAAAATTTAAAGATAAAATCATAGGACTGAATAACACAGTGAATCCTATTGTAAATGGACTATCGTTAACACTACAATATCAATGTTCTTAGGTCAATTGTAACAAAGAAACCACACTAATGAAAATGGTAACAACAAGAGGTATATAGGAATGCTGTATTTTTTATGTGAGTTTTGTATTAACCTGCTACTTCTACAATTAAAAAAATTTAAAAATACTTCCCAAAGGAATAAGTTGACTGAATTATTTTTTGACATCAGATTGAAGATAAAAAGTAATGCATCTGACTGAAATAATAGTAAACAAATTGTGTACAAGATTTTAATTGTTTTTTTTTCTTTTTAATGAATAGAGAAACATAATTATCTACCTAGGTTTTGTTACTTCCCAAAAATTAAACTTAAAAAAACTATAGTTTTCAATATAAATTGGACTACTCAAAATGAAATATACTTCAACTTCCAGTCTTATTTTTGTTATTCCACAAACAGGATGTACCATTATGTCAATTTTTAATAATTATTTTAGCAAGGCAAAAAATAGCATTACATGTTGGCCCAGAAGGTTACATTTCAGAATAGTACAGTTCTTAAATGTGTTACACCTCAATGATACTACTCGTTTACAAAGATACCATATTGTAAACTTGTATTTGTAAATGAATGTTTTTAATTTTAATCAATTTCTTCAATAATACCTTAATTCCTTATATATTTATTTGCAACAAGAATCTTTCTTTTTCTAACCATCTTTCAAAAGCTCAACCATGGAAAATATCCATGTCAAAATTAAGCATATTTTGTAAAACTCCCCTAAGGATAAATGAAATTATTAAGTAGCAATTAGTAGAGCAATAATATCTATTATACTTCTCTTATATGCTAGGTACTATGATATCTAAAAGATGATTTCCTTGCAAAGGGTTTGTTTCAGATACAACCATAGTATTAAAGTTTAAGCAAAATAGATTTTAGAACCAGATATGCAAAAAATATTCTATCTGCAAATTAACTACTGAAATCTAATCACAAGTAGTAAAAAACAAAAACTTAATTCATGGCTTCCTAACAATGCTATTAATTATTTTACCAAGGACATTAATGGAAAAAACCATAGTATTGAGTTGGGAAATGGTTAGTTAGAAATAGAAAGGCTTACATTTCTAAATCAATAAATGTTTTTACAATCTTCTCTTTCTAGTAAACAAAATGAAATATATAGTATCTAAAATTTTAGCTTTGATATTCTGTACAATGATGTACAATTATGTCAATCTTTAAAATATCATCCTAGCTAGGAAAAAAAGTGGCATAGTACATTAAACTTGATTCCGATATATCCCCCTAAAACCATGGAAACAAAAAAATAATATTGTTGCCCTTTTAGGTGATAAACTAGTTAAAATTGATAAAGATCTGTGTTCTGTAGAAGGATAGCTGTGATTTTAATTTTGTATATTGTATAGTCTAGGTAATACAGGTGAAGATGAGTTTAAACCCAATTTCTAATGTGCAGCAGAAAAATCACAGACAGTCCATCAAAATGTTTTCACCACTTCATAGATAAGTAGTGTTCATGTGAGAACAGAATAATGAAGGAAGTAGGTAAGGAATAAGGAAAATAATGCATTAGTTACCCTCATTTTATATGGCTAAATGAATATAAAAGAATTCCCAATCATATTGTAGACCAAATGCTAATATCCATAACATTTATGGAGTTCTTAATGTCAAGAAAGCATAAATATCCAAGTTAGTAAGAATATTGACTATCCTTTGACTTAGTTGTCTCAATTTGCTGAATTTATCCCAATGAAATAAGCAGAGAAGTGCAAATATTTTTTTGCATGCCCATGTCCATTGCAGCATTGTTTCTTATGTAGCATAAAATTAGAATGTGCCTAAATGAACAAAAAGAGGGGAATGGTTAAATACATTATGATATATTATAAAATGAAATACTATGTAGCCCACTGAAATACTTTGAAAGAATTGTTAATCACATAGGAAATTATGAAGCTGTTTAGATTTAAAATGCATATATTACCCTACTTTAAAAAAGAATTTATGAACAAAATTACATAGCAGAGAAAAACACAGAAATGTTAAATATTAACAAGCATTTAACAAAATAGTTACCACTGGGTGGTGAAATGAGTGTTTTATTTAAAATTATGAGGATACATTTTTCTCATGTAATTATATATTACTTTTATACTATAAATATATGTGTGATAATGTTCCTTGAAAATAATCAGACAAGGTGGGTTGTTTTTAGATGTACATTTGCCATATGAAGTCTTCTCCAACCCAAAGCTCTCTATACCTTTTCTAAAAGCCAATATATGTGTATTTTTAACTGTTTAAATAACAAATATATTGAGATACAACTCATATATCATACAATTCAAAAGTTTTTAGTATATCCACAAGATAGTGCAATCATTACTACAATCTAATGTTAGAACATTTCCATCACCCCAAAAAGAAGCCCTATATCCCTTACCAGTCATACTTCATCTGCCCACACACATACACAAATGCATTCCAGCCCTAGGCAACCATTAATGCACCTTCTGTCTCTACAGATTTGCCTATTCTAGACATTTTATAAAAATGGAATCAAATGATATGTGACCTTTTTTGACTGGCTTCTTTCACTTAGCGTAATTTTTTCAAGATTTATCCATGTTGTAGCATTAATTGTGCTTCACTACTCAATAATATTCTATTATATGGATGTACCACATTTGCTTATCCATTCATCAATTGCTGAATATTTGGGTTGCTTCCACCTTTTGGCTATTGTGAATATTGCTTCCATGTACATTCATGTGTAAGTTTTTCTTGAAAACCTGCTTTCAGTTCTTTTGGGGAGATATCTAAGAGAGGAAATGCTGGGTCCTATGGCAACTCTATGTTTAACATTGAGGAAAGACCAAGCTGTTTTTCAAAGTAGTAGCCCCATTTTGCATTCCCCCAAGTAATGTATGAAGGTTCCAATTTCTCCATATCCTTACCAACACTAGTTATTGTGTGACCTTTTGTATTATAGCCATACTAGTGAATGTGAAGAGGTATTTTATTGTGGTTTCAATATGAATTACCCTAACAGCAAATAATGTTGCACATCTTTTTGTATGCTTATTGGCCATCCATATATCTTCTTTGAATAAATGTCTATTCAAGTCATTTGACCATTTATCAGGAGTTATTTGTCATTTTATTGTAAGTTGTAAGAGTTATTTCTACATTCTAGATACCAGACCTTTATCAGAGTTATGATTCAAAATATTTTCTACCATTCTACTGGTTGACTTTTCACTTCCTCGATGTTGCCCTTTCATGCATGAAAGTTTTTAATATTGATAAAGTCCAATTTATCTATTTTCCTTTGTTTCTTGTGCTTTGATATCATATCTAAGAAACCATGCCCAAATCCAACATCCACTAGACTTACTCCCATGTTTTGTTCTAAAAATTTTAAGTCATCCAATTCATGAACATGGGATGTCCTTCCATTTATTAAGATATTCTTTAATTTCTTTCAACATTGTTTTGTAATTTTTAGTTTACAAGATTTGCACTTATGTTGTTAAATTAATTCCTGTCTTTTTTTTCATGTTTTATTGTAAATGCGATTGTGTTCTGGTTTGCTAATGCTGCCATTATACAAAATACCAGCAATGGATTGGCTTTTATAAAGGGGGGGTTATTTGGTTACAAAATTACAGTCTTAAGGCCATAAAGTGTCCAAAGTAAGGGATCAACAAAAAGGTACCTTCACTGAAGGATGGCCGATGGAGTCCAAAAACCTCTGTTAGCTGGGAAGGCACATAGCTGGCATCTGCTTGCACCTGGGTTGCAATTCAAAATGGCGTCCTCCAAAATGTCAGTGTCAGCTTCCAATGACCATCTTCAAAATGTGTCTCTCAGCTGCAGCTTGCAAGCTCCTTCTGTCTGAGCTCTTATATAGGGCTCTAGTAAACTAATCAAGGCCCATGCTGAATGGGTGGAGTCACACCTCCATGGAAATTATCTAATCAGAGTTATCACCTACAGTTGGGTGGGTCACATCTCCATGGAAACAACCTAACCCAAAGGTTCCAACCTAATCAACACTAATACATTTGCCCCCACAAGACTGCATCAAGAACATGGCTTTTTCTGGGGGACATAATATATACAAACTGGTAGAGTTTGCTTTCTTGATTTCATTTTCAGATAGTTCATTTCTAGTGTATAGAATTCCAATATATTTCTATAGAGTGATGTTGTACCATAAAATCTATCTGCTGAACTCATTTATTAGGTGTAAAAATTTTAATTTAGTGCATTCTTTAGGATTTTCTATATTCAAGATTATGTCATCCACGAATAGATTTAGTTTTACTTCTTCCTTTCCAATTTGGATGCCTTTCATTTCTATTGCTTGCCTAAGTACCCTGGCCTAGAACATTCAGTACAATGTTCAAGAGAAATAATCAGAGCAGACATCCTTTTCTTGTTCTTGATTTCCTGAACTTACAGGAAAAGCAGTCCATCTTTCAACATCAAGTGTGATGTTAGCTGAGGGTTTTCTGTAAATGGCTTTTAGCAGATTGAGGAAATTCCTTTGTATTCCTAGTTTATATCACATTAATTAATTTCACATGGGAAACCAACCTTGCATTCTTGGGATAAATCCCAATCC
Organism: Choloepus didactylus; assembly: GCF_015220235.1. Lineage (NCBI taxonomy): Eukaryota > Metazoa > Chordata > Mammalia > Pilosa > Megalonychidae > Choloepus > Choloepus didactylus. The sequence continues at coordinate 136,931,450 of NC_051334.1, forward strand.
ATCACAGTTTTAAATGTTAATGGATTCAATTTTCTATTATTTTGTTTAGAACTTTTATATTTATACTCATAACATTTTTGATCTGTGGTTTTCTTTTACTGTGATGTCTGGTCTTGTATTGGTATCAGGAAAATACTCCCCTCAGAATGAATTGGAAAGCGTTTCCTTCTCTTCTATTTTTTGAAAGAATTTTTGAAGGGGTAATAATAATTCTTCTTTAAACATTCAGTAGAATTCTTTCATGGAGCCTTCTGGTCCTGGGATTTTCTTTGTGGTATGTTTTAAAATTACTAATTCAGTCTCTTTTGTTGTTACAGAACTATTCATATTTTCTATTTCTTCTTGAGTCAGTTTTGGTGGTTTATGTCTTTCTATGACTTTGTCCATTTTGTCTACGTTATCTAATTATTTGCATATAGTTGTTAACAGAACTCCCTTATAATCCTTTTTATTTTTGTAAGATCGGTAGTGATGACTACTTTTTCATTTCTGATTTTAATCATTTTATTCTATCCTTTTTTTTTTTACTTGGTGACTAAAGCTAAAGTTTTATAAATTTTGTTGTTTCTTTCAAAAAACAAACTTTTGGTTTCATTGTTTTCTCTATTGTTGTCTATTGTCTATTTCGCTGATTTCTGCTCTAATTATTATTGTTTCCTGTCTTCTGCTTGCTTTAGCATTAGTATGCTTTTCTTTTTCCCGTTTTCTACTGGAGAAAATTTGGTTGAGAACTTTCTTCTTTTTAAAATATAGACATTTACTGCTATAAATTTCTCTCTACTTTAGCTGTGTTTCATAAGTTTTATATATTGTATTTTCATTTTCATTCACCTCTAGCATTCTCTAATTTCCATTTTAATTTTTCTCTGACCATTGGTTATTTAGGTTTGCATTGTGTATTTTCCATGTATTTGTGAATTTCCCAAAATCTTTCTCTTATTGACTTCTAATTTCATTCCATTGTCATTGTAGAGGATAACTTTGTATGATTCCAATCCTTTAAAATTTATTGAGCTATTTTATGGCTTGAAAAATATGTGTATTCTGCCATTGTTGACTGGAGTGTTATATAGATGTCTATTAGGCCTTGTTGGTTTACAGTATTGTTGAAGTCTTTCATATCTTTGTTGATATTTATTCTAGTTTTTCTATCCTTTATTGAATGTGGAGCATTGTCTCCAACCATTATTGTCGAATTGTCTATTTCTCCCTTCAATTCTGTCAGTTTCTGTTTCATGTTTCATAGGGCTCTGTTGCTAAGGGCACATGTGTTTCTAAATGATTCTCTAAACCTTTATACCATAAGAAAGAATTATTATTTCATCTTCTCTAATTTCCACAGCACAGTCTCCATTAGGTCTATTATATCACTTTTTCCAATTCACTGCCATTTTTTATGATTTAGTTCTTATCTTTCTCCCTGCTGTGTCTCGGTTGCCTTTATATTATATCACCTCATAAAGTGTGAGGGAGATAATAGGTAGTCAATAAATGTTTATTAAATGAATGAATGAATCTTCTTGTTTTGTATTTAGCCTCAAAGATATTCTTGCCATGCTTAACATTTTTATTTCAATTTTATGGTAGTTAACACTCTCAAAGTCAACGTCAAAAAATACAACTGGTGCTTGAAAAAATCAAACAAAACTTTGTTAAAACACCCTCCAAAATTTGTCTTTGAACATTTCATGATATGTCATGTGAATGTCAGTTGTGTGGGAACCTTAGCACAGCTTATAAGGCAGAGTTGCATTTTTTCTATATCTCTACTTTTATATCTTCACAATATTTTTACATAAATTGTTTTACTTTTTTTTATTTCCTGAGCTTAAATTCCTCTACCCATTATTCCCTTTGTGGGATGTCAGAAAAAGTAATAACGGGAACAGGAAAAAAATATGTATATTGAATTTATATTTGTTTACATTCTATTTGCTATCTACCATAACTTGAGAGTAGCTTTAAAATTTTCAAAATGGAAATTAATGGGAGAGGTGCTTGATCTATCAGATATTACAGCATATTATAAAGCTACAATAATTAAAACTATAGGAAACAGACAGAAAAATGGAACTGAATAGAACCAAAGCAGATCATATCTAAGAATTTAATATAAGGTAAAACCGATATTAGCTCTTGAGTGACAAGGAAAAAGTTTTTTAATAATGTTGAGACCATAGGTTAACTATTTGGGGGGTGTTCTAGTTTGCTAATGCTGGAGAATGCAAAACACCAGAGATGGATAGGCTTTTATAAAACGGGGGTTTATTTCACTACGCAGTTACAGTCCAAGACAACACATCAGCAATCGGGCACCTTCACCGGAGGATGGCCAATGACGTCCAGAAAACCTCTGCTAGCTAGGAAGGCAGCCGGCGTCTGCTCCAAAGCTCCGGCCTCAAAACGGCTTTCTCCCAGGATGTTCCTCTCTAGCAAGCTTGCTCCTCTTCAAAACATCACTCCCAGCTGCACTCTCTTTCCTCCCCCCGAGTCAGCTCATTTATATAGCTCCACTGATAAAGGCCCACCCTGAATGGGTGGGGCCACGCCTCCATGGGAACATCTCATCAGAATCATCTCCCACAGCTGGCTGGGGCACATTCCAAGCAAATCCAATCATCACCAAAACGCCTGCCCCACACAAGACCACAAAGATAATGGCATTTGGGGGACACAATACACTCAAACTGGCACATTCCACCCCCTGGACCCCAAAATGACATTATCTTTCCAAATACAAAATATATTCATTTCATCACAATATCACAAAAACTTAAATAATTTCAGTAACAAAAGTTAAATACAAAACCCCATCAAAATCAATTTAGGCATGGCCATTCCTAAGGCATAATTTTTCTTTAGCTGTGGATCTGTGAACTTAGAACAAATTATGTGCTCCCAATATACAAAGGAGAGACATTCATAGGATAAACATTTCCATTGCCATAAGGAGAAAGAGTAAGGAAAATAGGGTTAACAGGACCAAAACAGTTCCTAAAACCTGCAGGACAAACTCCATTAGATTTCAAAGTCTGAGAGTCATTAACAGAACGATGTTGCATCCTTGGGGCTTGAGAGAGCGGGAGCCTAACCCTTCCCAAGGGCCTTTTTGGCAGCTGATTCTTCTCCAAATGCTTGGGTGAGTGCTCCAACACTTCCACACACTGGGGAGACCACCTTCTCGGCTCCACCCTCCTCAAACCTCGGGGCAGCTCCCGGATTCCCTTCCATCTCCGGGGCACACGCTCAACCCCTTCAGAACAGTGTGGTGGCAGCCAGGCTCTCCTCAATTCCCTGGAAATGTGCTCCACCCTCTTTGGGACCTGAGGTGGCAAAACTCTTCCAGAGCATCGAGGCGGAAAGCCTGCCCTCGACCTCCAGGGCAAACTCACCCTTTCCATGCGTGTGGGCTGCTCCGCTCTCCCAGCCCGAGACCTCCTGACTCCAGACCTCAACCTCCATGGCTCTGTCTTTGAAGAGATTTTTCCTTTAATTTTTTCCTTGTCTGTCTCCTCCAGTCCAGACTGGCAATGGCTCTGTCTATAAAGATCTCGCAAAAATTCTGTTGGCTTTGCATGAAGCATGCAGGGGTCAAAGCCATCAGACAATAGGACTTTCCACAAATCCTTTCTGGATAATTCCATCTCCAATCCTGGCTTGTACTGAAATGGTGGCTGGGTTCCATGTTTGGTTACATCCTCACGTTGGGCTGTAGCTTCTGGGATTCCACCCCCTGGAAGCCTGTAATTTTCCAAGCCATCAACTTCTGGTTTCTTTGAACCCAAGAGTTCAGTTCTAAGTTTATCTCTCTCTGCTCGCATTTTACTATAAGCTACAAGGAGAAGCCAGGATACATCCTGCACACGTAGTCTGGAGATCTCCTCAGCTAAGTATTCCAAGTTGTTGCTTCCAGATTCTTCCTTCCATCTGACACCAGGACTCAATTTTGCCAAATTCTGTGCCACTTTAAAACAAGGATCACCTTTCTTCCAGTTTTCAACAACACATTCATCATTTCTGCTCAAGTCCTCATCAGAAGTATCTTTAGAGTCCGTATTTCCACAAACAGTCTCTTTAAAGCAGTTTTGGCCTTTTCTATCAAGCTCCTCACAACTCTTCCAGAAACTTCCCCTTATCCATTTAAAAAGCCGTTCCAACATGTTTGGTATTTGCAAACTCAGCAGCAAAAGCACCCCACTTCTCTGGTACCAAAATCTGTTCTAGTTTGCTAATGCTGGAGAATGCAAAACACCAGAGATGGATAGGCTTTTATAAAACGGGGGTTTATTTCACTACGCAGTTACAGTCCAAGACAACACATCAGCAATCAGGCACCTTCACCGGAGGATGGCCAATGACATCCAGAAAACGTCTGCTAGCTAGGAAGGCAGCCGGGGTCTGCTCCAAAGCTCCGGCCTCAAAACGGCTTTCTCCCAGGACGTTCCTCTCTAGCAAGCTTGCTCCTCTTCAAAACATCACTCCCAGCTGCACTCTCTTTCCTCCCCCCCCCCCCCCCCAGTCAGCTCATTTATATAGCTCCACTGATAAAGGCCCACCCTGAATGGGTGGGGCCACGCCTCCATGGGAACATCTCATCAGAATCATCTCCCACAGCTGGCTGGGGCACATTCCAAGCAAATCCAACCATCACCAAAACGCCTGCCCCACACAAGACCACAAAGATAATGGCATTTGGGGGACACAATACACTCAAACTGGCACAGGGGGAGAGGTCAATTTGAATTTTCACCTCATATCTTATGCAAAAATAGGAGAATGAATAAAAATACCCCCTGTGAAAAACAAGAAGAAAATAGAAGTGAATATTTATTAAATATCAGAATAGGCAACTGAAAAATAATATAAAAAACAGGTTGAGACATTTTACAAGATTAAAAGCATCAAATTCCAAATTCCATGTAAAAGTCATATGCCAAATTAAAGAACAAATGACAGACTGAGAAATATTTACAATAAATATAGAGGAAAAAAGGTTACTATGCTTAATATATAAAGAAGTCATTTATGTAAACAAGAAAAACAATAAATCCCCAGTAGACAAAGCATATGAATATACAGCTTATTAAAAAACACCAAAACTTTAAAATCATGGGGAAAATGTTTAACTTTCTATTGTGTAAATGAAAAAGCATATTAAAATTACCAGTTACTTTCTCTCCTTCTAATTTTTTTAATGTATGCAATTATTAAAGTATAAAAATCCTATAAAGCTGTTAAAGTAATGGGGCACTCTCATACAGTGCTAGTAGAAACCTATATTGATTTGACTATTCTATAAAGCAGTTTGGAAATACATATCAAGATTCTTAAAAATATGCATACTAAGGTAACCAGTAATTTTAATTCTATTAATATCCCCACACAAAATAATGCAAACTGAAGACAAAGCTTAATCATGAAAAAGTTCAGTGCAACATGATTTATAATTTTTTAAAAAAGGAGAAAACTAAGTGTGATGGTTGGGTTCATGTGTCAACTTGGCTGTGTGGCCTAGCTGTCTGGTCAAGCGGGCATTGGCCTGATGATTGCTGTGAGGCTATTTGAGGCTGGTTGGTTTGTCGGATCATCAGTCAATTGACTGCAGCTGACTGATGATTCATCAAGGGGCGTGCTTCAACAGTGAGAGAATGCAATTGGCTGGATTTGGTCCGGGTGATCAGTTGGAGGCTTATAAGCCGGACAGTTAGAGAAACTTCACTTCTTCTTCAGCTGCTCAGTGAAGCTTTTCCTGGGGAGCTCGTCGAAGTTGCCAGTTCGTTTCCTGAGGAGTTCGTCAAAGTTGTCAGTTCATTTCCTGAGGAGTTCTTCAAAGTTGCCGGTTCGTTTCCTGAGGAGTTCGTCAAAGTTGTCGGTTCGTTTCCCGAGGAGTTCGTCAGACGTCTTCCTTGGAGTTGACAGCTTGTTGACGGCTCTGCAGAATTTGGACTCGTGCGCTCCCGCAGTTGCGTGAGTCACTTTTACAATTTGATAATAAGAGACATCTCTCATTGATTCTGTTTCCAAGGAGAACCCTAACTAATACAACTTGGTACCGAGAGTGGTTCTTGAGAAACGGAATCTTAAAATGGGCTTTTACAACTTGTTTTCTACTCTGATTAGATTCAGAGGCACTAATGACTCTATTTCCAATAATCAAGAGGGTACTAATAGTCCATGGCAGGAGTTGGCATAGGAAATATGCAAAATAGCACCATTTGATTCTCCTAATTGTGCTCTAGTACAAAGCGAGGCTCTGGGTGACAGCGTTTTTGACACTTTCACGGAGTTTTGCAGTATTAAGAGGTATAATGTTGGCTGGCTGCTCTTAGATACTTTGGATACAGTTGTAAGAGAAAGGGATGAGCTAAAGGCTTCAAATTCAAAACTTGAATGCCGTATGACAGATGTAAAGGGTTCCATCTGTGCCCTGAAAGAAAATCTTATTTCCTGTGCCCGCAGACTGGAGGTTTCTGAAAATCAGACGCAGTCTCTTATTGTGCGAGTAGCACATTTACAGCGTAAACTAAAATCTCAACCTCTCAGGGTGTCTGCTGTTAAAGTAAAGGCATTGATTGGAAAAGAATGGGACCCAGAAACTTGGGATGGGGACATATGGATTGATAATAATGACAGTGAGGACATTGGAACCCTGGATTCTTCTGGGTCATTGTTAGATTTACCTGTAGAGGGCTGTCCTGGGGAAACAGCTTCTCTGCCTCCAGTCTGCCCTAAGGAGCCTGCCACGCAACTCCCACCTAAGGAGATTAACCCTTCAATGCCTGCTAATCTTGTAATCACCTCCCCTGAGGAAGCAGCCCTCACTCTTTTGTCTGGAGAGAATAATCCTGTTTTAAGAGATAAAAATGCAACAGAGTGCCCTGAGGTGAATGGCTTGAGAGATAATTCTAACTCTTTTCATGATCCACCCCCACCACCAGTTTTTGCTTCAAGACCTGTAACTAGGCTCAAGTCCCAACAAGCCCCAAAGGGTGAGGTACAAAGTGTGACCCATGAGGAAGTACGCTATACTCCAAAAGAACTGTATGAGTTTTCCAACTTATACAGACAGAAACCAGGGGAATATGTGTGGGAATGGATATTGAGAGTGTGGGATAATGGTGGAAGGAATATAAGGTTGGATCAGGCTGAATTTACTGATATGGGCCCACTAAGCAGAGATTCTGCATTCAATGTTGTAGCTCGAGGGGTTAGAAAGGGTGTTAACAGTTTGTTTGGGTGGCTGGCTGAAACATGGATCAAAAGGTGGCCGGCATTACCAGAGGTTGAAATGCCAGAACTGCCCTGGTATAATGTGGAGGAGGGGATTCAAAGGCTTAGAGAGACTGGAATGTTAGAGTGGATTTATCATGGAAGACCTGCTCACACAGCCCTGGAATGTCCAGAGGACACACCTTTTACCAGGACTGTAAGGAATAAATTTGTGAAACTAGCTCCATCATCCCTGAAGAGCTCTGTAGTCGCCCTTCTCTGTAGGTCAGATATTACTGTAGGAACTGCTGTCACTGAACTGGAATCCTTAAACACAATGGGGATAATCGGGTCCGAGTCAGCAGAAGCCAAGTGGCTGCAGTTAATCACCACAGACAAGGTGGACAGGGCTACCATAATGGAAAACAGGCTCAAAGCAGCAATCAAAATAATATGACTCGCAGAGACTTATGGCGTTGGCTAGTGGATCATGGAGTACCAAGTAGTAAAATAGATGGGCAATCGACTAAATTCTTGTTTGAACTATATAAGCAGAAGAATTCTAGGCCACGTGAACAAAAATCTCCCTTGAATTACAAAAACAGAGAGTCACGGCCCCTTAATCAATTCCCAGACTTGAGACAGTTTACAGATCCAGAGCTTCTTGAATGAAGGGAAGGCCGGGTACCCTTGGAGAAGGACCCTGTCACACTGCCAAAAATTTATACTGTTAATCTTCCTCCCAGCCTTTCCCAGGGGGACCTACGGCCTTTTACCAGGGTGACTGTGCATTGGGGAAAAGGAAATGATCAGATATTTCGTGGATTATTAGACACTGGTTCAGAAGTGACATTAATTCCCGGAGAACCAAAACGTCACTCTGGTCCACCAGTCAGACTTGGGGCTTATGGAGGTCAGATGATTGATGGAGTTTTAGCCCAGGTCCGTCTCACAGTGGGTCCAGTGGGTCCCCGGACCCATTCTGTGGTTATTTCCCCAGTGCCGGAATGCATAATTGGAATACACATACTCAGCAACTGGCAGAATCCTCACATTGGTTCCCTGACTCCTGGAGTGAGGGCTATTATGGTGGGAAAGGCCAAGTGGAAGCCACTAGAGCTACCCCTGCCTAGCAAAGTAGTGAACCAGAAGCAATACCGGATTCCTGGAGGGATTGCAGAGATTAATGCCACTCTTAAGGACTTGAAGGATGCAGGGGTGGTGATTCCCACCACATCCCCATTCAACTCTCCTATTTGGCCTGTGCAGAAAACAGATGGGTCTTGGAGGATGACTGTGGATTATCGTAAGCTTAACCAGGTGGTGACTCCAATTGCAGCTGCTGTTCCAGATGTGGTATCATTGCTTGAGCAAATCAACACATCCCCTGGTACCTGGTAAGCAGCTATTGATCTGGCAAATGCTTTTTTCTCAATTGCTGTCAGCAAGGACCATCAGAAACAGTTTGCATTTAGCTGGCAAGGCCAGCAGTTTACATTCACCGTGCTACCTCAGGGTTATATCAACTCTCCAGCCCTATGTCATAATATTGTCCGCAGGGATCTTGATCATTTCTCCCTCCCACAAGTCATCACATTGGTCCATTATATTGATAATATCATGTTGATTGGACCTAGTGAGCAAGAAGTAGCAACTACTCTAGATTTGTTGGTAAGGTATTTGTGTGGCAGAGGATGGGAGATAAATCCAACAAAAATACAAGGCCCTTCCACCTCAGTAAAATTTCTAGGTGTTCAGTGGTGTGGGGCCTGTCGAGATATTCCTTCTAAGGTGAAGGATAAGCTGCTGCATCTGGCCCCTCCTACAACCAAAAAAGAGGCACAACGTTTAGTTGGCCTCTTTGGGTTTTGGAGACAACATATTCCTCATTTAGGTGTGCTACTCCGGCCCCCTTACCGAGTGACTAGAAAAGCTTCTAGTTTTGAGTGGGGACCGGAGCAAGATGAGGCTCTGCAACAGGTCCAGGCTGCTGTGCAAGCTGCTCTGCCGCTTGGACCATATGATCCAGCTGATCCAATGGTGCTGGAAGTGTCAGTGGCAAATAGAGATGCTGTTTGGAGCCTTTGGCAGGCTCCTATAGGAGAATCACAACACAGGCCCTTAGGATTTTGGAGTAAAGCTTTACCATCTTCTGCAGATAACTACTCTCCATTTGAGAAACAACTGTTGGCCTGCTACTGGGCCTTAGTAGAGACAGAACGCTTAACCATGGGCCACAAAGTTACCATGAGACCTGAGTTACCTATCATGAGCTGGGTGTTATCTGACCCACCAAGCCATAAAGTTGGGCGTGCACAGCAGCACTCCATCATAAAATGGAAATGGTATATACGAGATAGAGCTCGAGCAGGTCCTGAAGGTACAAGTAAGTTACATGAGGAAGTGGCCCAAATGCCCATGGCCCCTACTCCTTCCACCTTACCTTCTCTTGCCCAGCCCACAGCTATGGCATCTTGGGGAGTTCCTTACAGTCAGTTGACTGAGGAAGAGAAGACTCGGGCCTGGTTTACAGATGGTTCTGCACGATATGCAGGTACCACCCGAAAGTGGACAGCTGCAGCACTGCAGCCCCTTTCTGGGATATCCCTGAAGGACAGTGGTGAGGGGAAATCCTCCCAGTGGGCAGAACTTCGAGCAGTGCACCTGGTTGTTCACTTTGCTTGGAAGGAGAACTGGCCAGAGGTGTGTCTGTATACTGATTCCCGGGCTGTTGCTAATGGTTTGGCTGGATGGTCAGGGACTTGGAAGGAACATGATTGGAAGATTGGTGACAAAGAAGTCTGGGGAAGGGGTATGTGGATAGACGTTTCTGAGTGGGCAAACAACATGAAGATATTTGTGTCCCATGTGAATGCTCACCAGAGGGTGACTTCAGCAGAAGAAGGTTTTAATAACCAAGTGGATAAAATGACCCGTTTGGTGGATACCAATCAGCCTCTTTCCCCAGCAACTCCTGTCATTGCCCAATGGGCTCATGAACAAAGTGGCCATGGTGGTAGGGATGGAGGTTATGCATGGGCTCAGCAACATGGACTTCCACTCACCAAGGCTGACCTGGCCACAGCCACTGCTGAGTGTCCAATTTGCCAGCGGCAGAGACCCACACTCAGTCCCCGATATGGCACCATTCCTCGGGGTGATCAGCCTGCTACCTGGTGGCAGGTTGATTACATCGGACCACTTCCATCATGGAAAGGGCAGCGATTTGTTCTTACTGGAATAGACACATACTCCGGATATGGGTTTGCCTTCCCTGCATGACATGCTTCTGCCAAAACTACGATACGTGGACTTACAGAATGCCTCATCCACCGTCATGGTATTCCACACAGCATTGCTTCGGACCAAGGAACCCACTTCACAGCAAATGAAGTGAGGGGATGGGCACATGCTCATGGAATTCTGTGGTCTTACCATGTTCCCCATCATCCAGAAGCAGCTGGGTTGATAGAACGGTGGAATGGCCTATTGAAGACTCAATTATGGCGCCAACTAGGTGGCAATACCTTGCAGAGTTGGGGCGGTGTTCTCCAGGAGGCTGTGTATGCTCTGAATCAGCGTCCACTCTATGGTGCTGTTTCTCCCATAGCCAGGATTCATGGGTCCAGGAATCAAGGGGTGGAAACAGGAGTAGCACCACTCACTATCACTCCTAGTGATCCACTAGGGAAATTTTTGCTTCCTGTCCCTGCAAGTTTAAGCTCTGCTGGTTTACAAGTCTTGGTTCCAAAAGGAGGAGTGCTTCCACCAGGAAACACAACAATAATCCCATTGAACTGGAAGTTAAGGCTGCCACCTGGCCACTTTGGGCTTCTTATGCCTCTGAATCAACAGGCAAGGAAGGGGATTACTATACTGGCTGGGGTGATTCATCCTGACTATCAAGGGGAAATAGCACTGCAACTACACAATGGAAGTAAAGAAGAGTTTTCCTGGCATACAGGAGATCCCCTGGGGCGTCTGTTAGTACTACCATGCCCCGTGATTCAAGTCAATGGAAAACTGCAACAACCCAATCCAGGCAGGACTACCAATGGCCAAGAAACTTCAGGAATGAAGGTTTGGGTCACCCCACCAGGCAAAGAACCACGGCCAGCTGAAGTGCTTGCTGAGGGTAAAGGGAACATGGAATGGGTAGTGGAAGAAGGTCGTGATAAATATGAACTACGGCCACGTGACCAGTTACAGAAACGAGGACTATGATGATATGAATATTTCCTCCTCGTTTTGTGATGATTGTGTTTGTATTTGTCTGTGAAGAAAATATTTTTGCTTTCTTCTCTGTCTTATCCCCTTATCATATGGCATAAGCTGTAACGTTCATTTTGAAGATATGGTTTTAGGTGATGTGTATGACTGCCAAGTTGACAAGGGGTGGACTGTGATGGTTGGGTTCATGTGTCAACTTGGCTAGGTGGCCTAGCTGTCTGGTCAAGGGGGCACTGGCCTGACGATTCCTGTGAGGCTGTTTGAGGCTGGTTGGTTTGTCGGATCATCAGTCAATTGACTGCAGCTGACTGATGATTCATCAAGGGGCGTGCTTCCACAGTGAGAGAATGCAATTGGCTGGATTTGGTCCGGGTGATCAGTTGGAGGCTTATAAGCCGGACGGTTAGAGAAACTTCACTTCTTCTTCAGCTGCTCAGTGAAGCTTTTCCTGGGGAGCTCGTCGAAGTTGCCAGTTCGCTTCCTGAGGAGTTCGTCAAAGTTGTTGGTTCGTTTCCTGAGGAGTTCTTCAAAGTTGCCGGTTCGTTTCCTGAGGAGTTCGTCAAAGTTGTCGGTTCGTTTCCGGAGGAGTTCGTCAGACGTCTTCCTTGGAGTTGACAGCTTGTTGACGGCTCTGCAGAATTTGGACTCGTGCGCTCCCGCAGTTGTGTGAGTCACTTTTACAATTTGATAATAAGAGACATCTCTCATTGATTCTGTTTCCAAGGAGAACCCTAACTAATACACTAAGCATCCAATAATATAGAAAAAGTTCAATAAATTACGGTGCATCTGTACCAAGAAATATAGTGGATTCTTGGCATTCTTGGGTTTCACCTTTGTGATTTCAACTATTTTGAAATAATTCAAAAGTTCACCATATATCACTTCAAATTTAGTAATTTGAAATTTTACTTAACAATAGGAGGCCCAGGTTAAAACTGCAGTTATTTAACTGTGGATTAAACCTATTAGCATCCCGCTGAGCAAGTTGTTTTATGGTGCATCATGGGAACACACAGGGTCGGGCACAACAGAAACTTTCAAAAAATGACTGCTTTATTACTTACATAGCACAAAGGGTTCAAAAGAACAGAGAAAGAGATCCCATCATGCCTGGTCTCCTGGGGGGAGCAACTGATCAGGTCAGGGTTGGTGGATGGCAGCTCTACATGCCTGCTTGAGGAGAGATACCTGTACTGCTGGAGAGTGGGTATTTATACCCCAGGGGCAAAGGATCCTGCCACTGAGCAAAGAACATGTAGAAAGCAAACTTTTTGCAGAGTTCCTGCCATGATAAGTAACTGGGATTGCTTGTTCCCAGTTTTGGGTTCACAGTATGGGTCAGGGAGTTCCCTTAGACTTAACGTCTCTCCCCAGCTGCAAAATGGAAACATATTGAAACATCTGCACACCAGGAAAAGAAGAAGGGTAGGTGAGGGCTGAGCATGTCCTTGACTTCCCCTGCACATCCCATATTTTGCTATGGCATTATTGTTGGCTACAGTATTCCTCATAGGGTAAGCAAAGATGAAATGGTTTTTAACTAATCTGGGTAAAATTACTATCAATGAATGTCAACTGATATGGTTGTGGTGGCACTCATGAAATTACAGATATATGTATAATGTTAGGTAAGCAATTAAAATCATGCATGTTAAGATATTTTTAATTAAATTAGCAAACACATAAATCTTACAGGGGAAAAGCAAGGCACAAAATTATATATACTATATATACCATGTAAATTTTAACTACATAATATGTTTTACACAGAAAGTGTGGCTAGAAGGAAATATACAAAATGTTTGCAGTAAAAGCCAGCCTGCAGCACCTGCCACCAACACTGACTGCTCTCATGCCTGTCTGGAGCTGTGATGAGAATTAAAGGCCATAGATGAAGATGGACTTGAATTGCAATCAGAAGAGCCAAACTCATTTTTTATGCAACAGTTTTTCATAAACTTCCCATACATTCCCATTTGACCATCACACAAGTTCTATGAGGATCTGATGCTACACACTTGGATAGTGATCAAATTCTTGGGGAAGTATAAGAAACTGTTTTTGTTTCATATGTTGTGGATTCAGACATAACTGTGCATATCTTTGCTCCTGCTGACCCAGACTCAGTTGTAATCCAAGATGCTATTGAGGACATTGTTACAGATGATGTTCAATGACCAGATATCATGTAAGAAGTAGATGTATCTGAAACTGTCATCATTCCTAAGCAACTGCTGGACTCAGATGTAACTGAAGAAGTTTCTTTAGCCACTGCCCAGTCCCAGGTGATGTTTTATCTTCTGACATTACTTCAGCCTTGATGTCTATGCCAGAACATGTCTTGATGAGTGAATCTATATATGTGCCTGATGGTGGAGACACTGAACATGTGGTTCATTATAATATAGTAGAATTAGAAATCATCACTGACCCTTTGACAACTGATATAGTTTCAGAAGAAGTATTGTTAGCAGACTGTGTCTGTGAAGCAGTCATAGATGCCAGTGGGATCCCTGTGGACCAGCAAGATGATGACAAAGGCAACTGTGAAGACTACCTTATGGTTTCCTTGGGTGATGCTGACAAAATAGAATATGATGGTTCCTCTGGAATGACCATGGAAGCAGAGTAAGAAATTGATCCCTGTAAAGTGGATGGCACTTGCACTGAAGTCATCAAAGTTTATGTTTTCAAAGCTGACCTTGGAGAGGGTGACTTAGGTAGAACAGTAGACATTGTGGAGAGTGAGCCTGAGAATGACCATGGAGTTGAACTACTTGATCAGAATAACAGTATTTGTGTTCCAAGGGAAAGATTGTCTATATGACTGTAAATGACTTTCAGAAAGAAGATGAAGACTTAAATGTCACCGAAATTGCTGACGAAGTTTATACGCAAGTGATAGTAGGAGAGGAGGAGGCTGCTGCAGTTGTGGTGGCTGCTGCAGCACATGAGCAGCAAATAGATGACAATGAAATCAAAACCTTTATGCCAATAGTATGGGCAGCAGCTTATGGTAATAATTCTGATGGAATTGAAAACCAAAATGGCACTGCAAGTGCCCTCTTACACAAAAATGAGTCTGTTGTGCTCAGTTGACTGGCTAAACAAAAGCCAAAGGAAAGGAGAAGATCTGATTCCAGGCAGTACCAAACAGTAATAATTATTGACCCTGGTGGACAACCCTTGACTTCCTATCCTTGCATGATTTGTGGGAAGAAGTTAAGTCAAAAGGTTTCTTGAAGAGGCACATGAAAAACCATCCTGAATACCAAGAAGAAATACTTCTGTATTGACTGTGATTACACTACCATAAAGAGGATAAGTTTACACAACCACCTAGAGAGCCACAATCTGACCAGCAAGGCAGAATAGGACACTGAATGTGATGAGTGCAGAAGCATTTCTCTAACACTGGGGCTTTGTTTACTCACAAAATGGTGCATAAAGAAAAAGGAGCCGACAAAATGCACTAGTGTAAATTCTGTGAATACGAGACTGTTGAACAAGGGTTGTTGAATCTGTCACCTTTTAGCAGTCCACAGCAAGAACTTTCCTCATATTTTTATGGAGTGCCGTAAAGGTTTTCATCATTGGTCAGAACTCAGAAAGCACATGCAAAACCACACTGAGGAGACGCCATACTAATGCCTTTACTGTGAATATAGGTATGCAGACTCCTCTAACTTGAAAACTCAAGTAAAACCTAAGCATAGTAAAGAGATGCCATTCAAGTGTGACATTTGTAGTCTGACTTTCTCAGATACCAAAGAGGTGCAGCAATATGCTCCTATCTACAAGAAAGCAAAATATATCAGTGTTTGCAATGTGACAAGAGTTTGAACTCAAGCGATTTGAAATGACACGTAATTTCAGTTCACACAAAAGACTACCCCTACAAGAGTAGCATGTGTGATAAAGGTTTTCACAGCCCTTGGGAGCTCAAGAAACAAGTGGCTGCCCATAAGGGTAAAAAAAAAATGCACCAGTATAGACATCGTGACTTTAAGAATGCAGATCCATTTGTTCTAAGTCGCCATGTTCTCTCAGTTCACACAAAAGATCTTCCGTTTAGGTATAAGAGATGCAGAAAGGGATTTAGGCAACAGAATGAGCTTAAAAAGCTTATGAAGACACAAAGTAGCAGGAAAGTGTATCAGTGTGAATACTGTGAGTTTAGCAATACGGATGCCTCAGGCTTTAAATGCCATGCTGTTTCCATTCACATGAAAGACTATCCTCACCCTTGTTGAGTACTGCAAGAAAGGGTTCTGAAGACCTTTCAGAAAAGAATCAGCACATAATACCACACCACAAAGAAGTTGGCCTACCCTAACAATTCTTCTACAGACTTTTGTAGAGATATTGGCCTTGAAGCAGAAAATTTATATTAAAGCCAATCAGTCTTGTATGCATACAATTCTGTATATTGTTTTATGCTGTTTACAAAGAATTATTGCTTCTAGTTGACTTTTTTTACATTTTGTTCAATAGCGTGTTCTAAATACTAATCATTTTGTTTAATAAATGGAGAAAAGCAGCAACAAGCAACTTGCTTTTAATAAAGTGATACCTGATTCTATGCAGAATTTTTCTTAGAGAGTTTATAATTATTTACATATTTACCTTGCTTACCTTGATGGTTGGTGGTACTCTTCTAATAACTTTTAACTTAAAGTTAAAATAACTTTAGATTGTTAACTCTGAAAGTATTCATGTTGACATTTTTTTCACAAATTTCTCACAATAAAATCATAAGACATATACTAATATAAATGGGATATTTTATGGTCAGGTCTAATTATCATGACATGGAAGTCATTTACTTGTCTTGCTTAATATTTTCAAAACACATGACATTTTAAGTTTCCGTTTGAGCTTTTGCATCCCTAACATTACTGAGTAAAGAACAGTGGCTGGGTTCATGTTTAATTTTCATTTTGTTTAGCAGACAAAATATAATTCTTTGGGCTTTCTTTGGAGTATTTACATCTTTTGTAAGCATAGCAAACTTTTAGAGAATCTTATTGAAAAATTTTTCTTGATTCTGTTGTATTTTTATTATTCTGTGTGTGCTGCTTTTGTCTTGGAATGGTTGTGTGCTATAAGTGAGACTTATTGAGGACTAGAGGTAATTCATGGTTCATAGGACTTTTGCAACTTTATATAAATAAATGTACCCTGACATTGTGTGTGTGTGTATATATATATATATGCATATATATATACACACATATATACGTATACACACACACACAAATATATGACCTATATCTGTGTGTATTGCTTATTTTACATATTTATACACAAAACTGCAAGTAGTAGTAGCTTAAAATCTATAATGAGAAGTATCAAATTTACAATAACATGAAATACCCAGGGATGCACAAGCAAGCATTCTGTAAATCATGCTCTCCCAGAGAGACTACTCAGGTGAAGAATTAGAAGGAAAATAAAGACAATAGTATTTTTAAAGAATAAAAGTATTTTCATTTAAATATTGGTAATAGAGAAATAGAAGTTAAGATATTTCTAGAAAGAATGTTTTCATACAATTTCAGCTTCATGCCTTTATATTTTTCTGAAAAGCTATTGAGTATCCAGATTTAACTACCACAGTTTTCCCTGAGAATCCCATGAGAGAATTGTGTCTCACCAAGTAAGGGGGAAGCAATGGCCCCATGTACTAGAATGGGTGCTAATTACCACTTATAGTCAACAACTTCAGCCTACTCTGTTATTTCTTAGACAGTTACCATTAGCAAACATTAAAGAACTTAACACTGTATTTGACTTTGATTAGAAAATAAAGACATGTTTAAGTGCATAATGAAAATCTAAGGCCTTGTCCCGGCCCGCGGGACGATCAACGGAGGCTCCGAGTCCTGTGAGGGAGGAATGGTATGGGACAAGAGACACGAGGAATGACAGCAAGACAGGTTTCTGATCAAGCTGCAAAACTTTATTGAAGAGGCAGAGCATATATACTCTAGGAGAAGGGGAAGTGGCTAGCAAGGGCTCGTGGCGGTCTAGGATTGGTGGCTGCTGTTGCTAGGGCGGATGGCAGATGTAGGGTTAGCATTTTTGGCGCGAACTAGCACTTTTGGCGCGAACTACTTCCGTAAAGAAGGCTGAGGGTAACTTAAGCTATTGTTGTATCAGCCCTGGCGGCCATGTTGCACATCTCCGGCATAGCTGAAGGTGGACTTCATGCATGCTACCTTAATCGCCCTCTACATCTCCTCCCTTTGTTTTTCAAAAGGATGGAGGAAGAATGCTGATCGAGCATTCTTTTGGCATTAACCTGCTGGGGGAAGTAGAGGCCTCATTCCCCAAGTTGTTTGTGGCTTCTGTTTTTCTGGGGAGGGGAATTTGTGCAGAGCGAACCCCTATGCAAATGAGGCATACTTCTCAAGGAGCTCAAAAATGGCCTTTAATTGTTTTGACCCTCCTTTGCAGTGCTTTGCCTCGCACCCAGCGGTACCAATCATAGCATAAGCTAGAAGCATATTTTCGAGTTATATGCTGCTCCCGTAGGAGGGGGCTTTCTTACCGGAAAGGGTGGGTAGCAGGTAGGTTTTCTGGATCCACACCTTGGTCAGCGAGGTGAAGCCAGTGATAATGCACTTGAATAGGCTTGCCTAGGGCAGAATGAACTTGGTCCTTTACTAGCTGTATTATTCTTCTTATGGCCCAAGGAGCAAAAGATAGTATGGTTATAAAGGGGCCTAATATAGGGAGGAGGTAAGGGAGAACTCCATTGAATCCCCAGGAGGGGCCTCCTTGGGTTTCTCGCTCACGTTTGCGGTTTTCAATTCCCTCCCTAAGTTTGGTCATGGAATCTTTAACTATGCCAGAATGGTCAGCGTAAAAGCAACATTCCTCGCCTAATACTGCACAAAGCCCTCCTTGCTTAAGGAGAAGTAGATCTAAGCCTCTCCTGTTTTGGAGAACAACCTCCGATAAAGATGTAAGGGATTTTTCAAGATGGGTGATGGAGGTTTCAATGCGGGCCAAATCTTCATCTATTGCAGCTCTCAGGCTGGACGTTTGTTGGGCAAGTCGCAGCGAGACTGGAGACGCTCTGGAAGAGAGAAAAAAAAGAAAGCTTCTCAGGGGGAGGAGGTTGCACCCTGGAAGAATTATTATTCGAGGGAAGGGGATGGTAAAGATGAGGGTGGAGACGTAGAGGTATTAGGAGCGGGCTTCAACAGTGGAGAGTTAACATGTCTTATTAGCCTTTCTGGGAGCCAGCGAGGGCTTTCTTTTTCTTGGTCATATATGCAAGCAGAACCTCGTCCCC
Organism: Choloepus didactylus; assembly: GCF_015220235.1. Taxonomy (NCBI): domain Eukaryota; kingdom Metazoa; phylum Chordata; class Mammalia; order Pilosa; family Megalonychidae; genus Choloepus; species Choloepus didactylus. Next base: position 136,950,195 of record NC_051334.1, read on the forward strand.
AGATGATAACGGGGTCAGGTCCATTCCATTTTGACGTTAAGGGGTCACGCCACATAACAGTGGCTTGTTGCATCTGTGTTTTGGGATGCCAATGTCTGTCGGCTGCAGATTGCCCTTTATCATCCAGAGTTAGGAAGTTAAGAACAAAAAGAGCATGATGTAAAAGGTCTCGGGGACGTTGTTTTGTGAGGTTGAGAGTGCTTTCAGCTAGGCGACACAAAGCATTTTTTAGGGTGCGATGTGTTCGTTCTACTATTCCCTGGCCCTGGGGGTTATATGGTATTCCCGTAATATGCTTAATTTGTAATTGCTGACAAAAGGTTTGAAAATTTTTGCCAGTATATCCAGGCCCATTGTCTGTTTTAATGAGTTTAGGCTGGCCTAAAATGGTGAAACAATGCAGCAAGTGAGAAATAACATGTTTTGAAGCTTCTCCTGTTTGCAAACTAGCTTGAATAAATCCACTATATGTGTCAACGCAAACATGAATATATTTGAGTTGCCCAAAGCTGGCAAAGTGGGTGACATCCATTTGCCAGATTTCATTTGGGATAAGCCCTTTTGGGTTAACTCCCAAATGAGGGACTGGCAGTTGGGTTACACAGTTTTTGCAGGCTTTAACAATTTCCCTTGCTTGTTCCCTTGTAATATTGAATTTTAGGCGGAGGGTGTTTGCATTTAGGTGGTGTTGGGCATGGGCTTGGGAAGCTAAGGTTAGAGAATTAGAAAGATTGGGACATATTAATTGGGTGGCAGCATCTGCTAGCGCATTGCCTTCCGCAAGAGGACCTGGTAGATTTTGGTGGGCACGGAGGTGTCCCACAAAAAAGGGGTGATGCCGTTTAAGAATTAATTTTTGTAACTTTGAAAATAAGGGGACTGCATTGGTGGATGGTTTGATAAATGGAGTTGTTTCTAATAGCGGTACAGACTGAGCTATGTACGCGCTATCAGTGTATAAATTAAAAGGTTGGTTTTGAAGGTGGGAAAAAACCTGCAGGACTGCATAGAGCTCGACAAGTTGAGCTGAGGTATAGGGAGAGCGCACGGAAAATGCTTGACCCTGGATGACATATGTTGCGGTCCCATTTGCTGAACCATCAGTAAAGACTAAGGTAGCAGAGTCTATGGGTTTTGCTTTAGTGATTTTTGGGAAGGTGAATTGATGGATTTTGGCGAACTGAATTAATGGATCGCTTGGGTAATGATTATCAATATCGCCTAGGAGTGAAGAGCATGCGATAGCCCATTCGTCGTCGGTTTAAAAAAGCCAATGGATTTGATCTTGGGTGTACGGGACGATAAGGGAATCAGGGTCTTTTCCAAACAATTGGCGGCTAGTTTGCCGGCCTTTAATTATGAGGGCAGCTATAAGAGCAACGTATGGCGAGAGCACTTTTGTTGGAGTAGCTGGGAGATGAACCCAGAGTAGTGGGTGGCCTCGCCCGTTTGGTTGTTTTAAATTGGATTGCCAGAATACGCCTGTAGGCATGTGAATTGTATTAAGAATTATAAAAATTAAAGGCTGGTGGTAGTTTATTTGAAAGCAAGTTTGATTTTGGATAGCTTGATTTATGATGGTAAGCGCTTGCATTGCCTCTGGAGTTACGCTTCGGGGAGAGGAGGGGTTTGCGTCTCCTTTTAAGATATTATTGAGTGGCAGAAGAGCTTCAGTGGGTAGCTTTAGGTAGGGGCGAAGCCATTGAATGTCCCCTAAAAGTTTTTGGAAGTCATTTAACGTTAGTAGATGGGAGGTTCGCAGTTGAATGCGGGGTGTTAAAACTTGCTGGTGCCAAAGCTCGAACCCTAGATAAGAAAAAGGGTCTGAGGTTTGTACCTTGTCGGGGGCTATTTGAAGACCTTTTGCTGTTAAATTTTTAAGAAGGTCTTGAAAGCAAAAATGTAATTTATCTACGTCCTCACCTGCTAATAGGACATCATCCATGTAATGAAGAATGTAGATTTGTGGCCATAGCTGTCTGATAGGGTTAATGGCCTCAGCGACAAATTTTTGGCACAAGGTTGGACTATTAGCCATGCCCTGTGGTAAGACTTTTCATTGAAACCGGGGCATAGGGCCCTGAAAATTGATTTGAGGGACGCTAAAGGCGAAATATTGCCTGTCTTCTGGGTGAAGAGGTATGGAGAAAAAACAATCCTTTAAATCTATAACTATTTTGTAAAAGTTGATAGGGATAGCAACTGGTGAAGGGAGACCGGGTTGCAGCGCCCCCATGGGTACCATGGCTTTGTTTACAGCGCGCAAGTCTTGTAGCAGTCTCCATTTACCTGATTTTTTTCTTATAACAAAAATAGGAGTGTTCCAAGGGGACTGAGTAGGTTCAATATGTCCGGCATTAAGTTGTTCCTGTACTAACTTTATAGCCGCTAAGGTTTTTTCCTGAGTTAGGGGCCATTGATCAACCCATACTGGTTCTATGGATTTCCAAGAGATTTTTTCAGCATGGGGTACAGGGATGTCAATGGCCGTCAGGCTAAATTTTGGGAGAGCCCGAGTCCTGTTCTAGCTATATTAGGTGTTATAGAGATGGGCAGTTTTATTCCTTGATTAACTTTGCCTAGGCCTTTGCCAGGGAGAAAATTCATTTTTAGCATTTGAGCAGTAACTGTATCACTAGGGCTGCACATAAAAACTTTCATTTGAGTTAAGATATCTCTGCCCCATAGATTAACGGGGAGATGGGGGATAACATATGGTATAACTGTACCAGTGTTTCCTTCCTCATCCTCCCATTTAAGGGTTTGTGAACTCTGTAGGGGATTTGTGGCTTCGCCTATTCCTTGTAAGTGGGTGGCAGTGGCTGTGAGAGGCCAGGATTTAGGCCAGTGTTTTGAGGATATAATTGTGGCGTCAGCCCCTGTGTCTAAAATTCCTTCAAATGGTTTACCATTTAATTTTAATCGTAAGATGGGCCAATTATGGGATATTGGCTGTGCCCAAAAAATATCGGAAGATCCAGGGGCCTCTGTAGGGCGCTGGAGTTTTTTGAAGTTTGAGTTGATATGCTGAATGGGGAGTATTATAAGTTGGGCTATTCGAGGGCCAGAAGGAATAGGGATAATATTGTTTGAGGTGGCTGCAATTATTTGTATTTCACCTTTAAAGTCATTATCTAGCACACCTGGGGTGATTTGAATCCCGTGAAGGGTGGTACTGGCTCTTCCTAAGATGAGGCCAAAGGTATTTGGGGGCAGTGGTCCATAAACTCCCGTTGGTATGAGGAGAGGACTGTTTTCTGGGGTTAATATTGATTTGGAGGTGGTACAGAGGTCCATCCCTGCGCTTCCTGCTGTTGCTCTCCATAAGTCTGCGACACGGCAGCATGGTTTATGGTGGGGAGACCTGGTATTGTGACTGAGGATGGTCGAACGAACCGTACTGCCCCTGGGTTCATTCTGGTTGGGGCCTGGGGCCGGCCCCATTGAAAGTTTCCCTGGGGCTTAGGCTTAAGGGGTTGGCCATTTATGTCTGCTCGAGAATGGCATTCAGACGCCCAATGGAACCCCTTTTTACAGCGGGGACAAATAGAGGGCGGCAATGGGGGTTTATTAGTAATGGGTAAGGAGGAACTGGTTTGTGGCACGGGGCAATTTTTTGAAAAATGGCCAGGTTGTTTACAGTTATAGCACGTTGGAGGCTTTGCTTGTGCCGTAAAATTTTTATGCTGCGCTGCAAAATTTTGAAGGGCAGCACCAATGGCTATTCCAAGAGTTTGAGTGGGCCCAATGCCAGAACAGAGCTTTATGTAATTATTAAGATTGGTATTACGAAAGGGGCGGATTGCTGCTTGGCAGGCAGCGTTAGCATTTTCATAGGCCAGGTGTTTAATGAAATCACTTTCGTTTTCGCTGGCCCCAAATAGGCGCTCAGCCATGTTTTGCAGGCGGCTAAGGAATTCGCTATACGGTTCATCGGGCCCCTGTCTTAATTTAGCAAGAGAGGCAGTGGCGGCACCCTTTTGCGGAAGTTTTTTCCATGCTCTGAGCGCGGCCGTTTGTATTTGCGCTAGGAGACCTGGGGGGAATTGAGCCTGCTTATTATTCTGATGGTAGGGGCTTTGACCTAAAAATTTGTTTAATGTCCAGGTTTTAGAGGTGGCTTTACGGGCATTATGGGTGGCATACTTTTTACAATGCTCTTCATAATCGGATTTCCACAACAGGAAATCACCGCCGGACAGGGCAGCTCTGGCTAATTGGGACCAATCGTTAGGAGTGAGTTCTTTTTCACTGAGACTCTCTAATAGGGTGAGCGTGAAGGGGGCGGTAGCGCCACAATCACTCACTGCCTTTTTTAATTTTTCTAAATATTTTAAACTGAGTTTTTTATATTTAACTGTTGAGGTAGTACTAGCTTCTTCCTGCTCTTCTTCGTTAGAACTAGGGGGATTTGATTGTTCCTCTTCCTCGCTTTCGCTACTAGAATCGCCATTTTGGGAGCCGGCGGCGCCATTTTGGGCGCCAGCGGCGCCATTTTGAGGGTCTTGGGTCTGACTACGCGTAACCGGAAAAGCCAAGACTTTGCAATGGGGACGTGATGAGTGGGCGTTTTCTGGGAGCGCAAGGGCTGCAATGCTTTCAGTTGCCGACCGGAGGTCGGTGAGTAAATTGGCAGCTCGCAGCCGCTCCTGATTAAAGGCTTCTTTAAAGTTATCGGCGTGTAGCCGGAGGTTTTCTGTGGCCTCTTCCAAAGCGCGAAACTGAGGTAAGGACGTGACTGGATAAAAATGAGAATATGGTTTTGGAAAATCGGGTGCGTAAGGGGGTGGCTGAAACGGAGGAAGGGAGTTGATCTCCAAAGAGGGAGAGATTTTAGCCTCCGGTTCCTCCAAAGAGGGAGAAATTTTAGCCTCTGGTTCGATACTGTGCTGATCGGGGGATAGACTAGCTTGACTGGTTGGGGTATTTGGCCTATCCCTGTTGGGGTTTTTGTTTAGGGGGTTTTCAGGTATGTTAATAATTACTGAACTGCATGCTGAAGCGGGACGAGAGTGCTCTCTTAAAGCTTCCTCTCCTTTTTTGCAGAGGTTTTGAATGTCTGGAGCTAAAGAATGGACTCTTAGGATTTCATTAATTAGATTCCAATAAGAAAAGGCAGTAACCGGGACCTTTTCAGGACCAAAGGTCCGGGAATAATCTTTTAAACAGTCGCCGACTCTTAGCCAGCATTGGTGGTCTATAGTACCTTCTTGAGGGAAGCAAGGGCAGGTTTTTAACAAAAAATCAAAAAAGCGCGTGAGATCTTTTTTCTTAACTCTAGTTCCTCGTGCCTTGAGCGATTGTTTGACCTGACTAATATATAATTCATGTTGGGAGATTGCTTGTCCCATGTTGGGGATGGGGGCTTACCTTTTGTTGCTTTCTTTTCTTCTTTCCGTTTCTTCCTTTCGCCGGCACTGATCGACTGGTGAACGGATCTGTCTCGCGAGCGCGCTTCCTCGCGGCGATCCCGGGTGCGGTGAGTGTGAGGTACCTCTCTCCTTGAGTGCGGTGTTCCGTCTCTCACAGAATTCAGGGCCCCACGTTGGGCGCCAGTTTGTCCCGGCCCGCGGGACGTTCAACGGAGGCTCCGAGTCCTGTGAGGGAGGAATGGTATGGGACAAGAGACACGAGGAATGACAGCAAGACAGGTTTCTGATCAAGCTGCAAAACTTTATTGAAGAGGCAGAGCATATATACTCTAGGAGAAGGGGAAGTGGCTAGCAAGGGCTCGTGGCGGTCTAGGATTGGTGGCTGCTGTTGCTAGGGCGGATGGCAGATGTAGGGTTAGCATTTTTGGCGCGAACTAGCACTTTTGGCGCGAACTACTTCCGTAAAGAAGGCTGAGGGTAACTTAAGCTATTGTTGTATCAGCCCTGGCGGCCATGTTGCACATCTCCAGCATAGCTGAAGGTGGACTTCATGCATGCTACCTTAATCGCCCTCTACAGGCCTTATTTGGAATATCACCAAGTCTTTCACAGTTTTTTTTTTATTGAAAATTTACATTTTTTAAACAAATCAGTATGAATCAGAGCCATAAATTTATAGTAATTAATTCTGTTAATTAGAATTTGGTTCTGTTAATATGAAACTTGGAGAACAGAAAATGTTTTGGGGGGACCCTTACATTGGATCTTGGCATGTCGTGGGAGATTAGAAATTTTCTTCTGACTCAATAGCTACCTTGGCATTCCACTATGGTGCTCCATCCACTTCTTGCTGTCAAGATTTTATCTTTTACCTTTCCCTTTGATATGGGTATTTGTATTCAGAAGTTACAACTAAAGGGCTAGAAATCTAAACATTTGGTATTTGGCAAGCCTCTGAAATGCTAGATTGATTAAGTCTAGTTCTAAATCAAGGGCTTTAGGCCAGTAGGACTCCATCCTAAATGCCAGTCAAAACCAAGGGCTGGATTTTGGAATTCCTATACCCTGTTGGCCCTCACAAATTGCCTTTCTTTTTTTAAAATAAGTAACTTACATTTGCATGATTTGTTGCCCTACAGTACTATTCTTGAAAGCTCTGCCTGCTTTTTTGTGAGAACCTGCAAAATATTCCACAATTTTTATCGTTGCCTTAAATAATGTAAAAAAAAAAAACACTTACATGAAAGTGGAAATTTAAGAATTTTTAAACACCCTTTAAAGTTAATGCAGAAAATATGAATAATGTTAATTTAACTATATTTTTAAAATAAACTGGAAGATAAAGAACACAACACTTTTCACATTTTACATTTCTCTTACCTACTCCGGAATCATACACAGATCTTTTCTTTTTAAAGCACAATATTAAAATCTTTAAAGGTATTTAAGAGACACACATCATGCACCAGTCTAGAATGGGGAGAGGGGCTGAGATCACAGCACAGAACTGTAAATAAAGTCTCCCAATCTGTGGAGACTGGTGCCTCTCCCCCACTGACATGGCAGGCTGGTCTGGAATCACTTCCCAGTGGAAAAAAAAGAAGTCTCTACAAGGAGCAAGGGATTGTAGCTCAACCAAGCTCCAAGAGCAGATTTAACTAACAAATTCAAATTGCTGAATACAAGCTCTGAGCACAGATAAACCTGGAGAAAGCACAAAAGGAATCTGGAGGTTTCTCCATGGCAGAGAGGAAGTGGGGCAGGGGGGAAAAAACAGAAGCCTTTGGATTTGGCTGAGGTCAGAATACTAGAAAAGGGCTATACCCCCAAAGGGGACACATAGAACTGGGTGCCAACTCTGGCTCTTTATTGGCAAAACAGGAGGCTGGGGACTGGCTTTGGAAAGAATTTTTTTTACTCTTTAGCATAAAGAAAGCAGCAGGCTTTTTCAGTTGGCAGCACTGCTGCAGGCAAGGGCAGAGTTAAAGAATATCTGAAAGACAAAGTAACTACTCAGGTGATGTAGGGTGCATCTGCCCAAGAAAAGGAAGTGCAGGGTCCAGTACAAGTGGAGGCTCTCCTCAGAGAATTCAGGCCCCAGGGTCTAGGCAACAGAAACAGTTTAAGCCCACACTCTGCCTTAGCCTCTGTCTCAACCATGCCACTGGCAGGGACAGGATCTGCTGAGAATTAAAGGCACCATGCTACTTTACACTAGTGAGGAGCTGCAGGCTGACAAGGACCAACTGCTGGGCAGGATAGAGAAAGCACAGAATCAAGAGGCTCTACAGGAAAGACTGGCATCCTGCTGGATCTCATTCCCAGGAACCTTGATACTGGTTACACCCTCTTCATGAGTCCTGGGCCTCTATTGTCTGAGAAAAGCTGATTGGGGTCAATCCTATCTGGGGGCACCCTCCTCAAAAAACAAGGCAAGGACAAGAAAAACAAGAGCTGAGAAATTCTGATCAGTTAAACAGAAGCTATGCTAGAGGTCTAGAAAATGTTGAATGGAATGTCAAAGAACAAAGCCAGCCAACAAGAAAATCCTAGGTAAAAGAGAGAAAACAACCTCCAAAATAGACAAATAAAGGAAAGCAGATGCCTAGACACCAGCAAAAAGTCATGAGTCATACCAGGAAGCATGAAGATATGGCTCAGTCAAAGGAACAAACTAACACTCCAAATGAGATACAGGAGTTGAAACAACTCATTAAAGATGTTCAAACAAATCATGTAAATCAAAGCAACAAGTTGGAGGGAAATGTGGCAAAAGAAATGAAGGGTATAAAGAAGACACTGAGTGACCATACCCAAGAACTTGAAAGCTTGAAAAAACAAATGGCAAAACTTATGGGAATGAAAGGCACAATAGAAGAGATGAAAAACACAATGGAGACATACAACAGCAGATTTGAATAGGCAGAAGGATGAACTAATGAACTAGAGGGCACAACATCTGAAATGCTATACACAAAGGAACAGAGAGGAAAAAGAATGGAAAAATATGAACAGGATATCAGGGAAATGAATGACAACACAAAATGCATGAATATACATGTTATGGGCATCCCAGAAGGAGAAGAGAAGGGAAAAGGGACAGAAAGAATAATGGAGAAAATAATCACTGAAAGTTTCACAGCTCTTATGAATGAAATAAAATTACAGATCCAAGAAGAGCAACATACCTCCAAACAGTATAGATCCAAATAGACCTACTGTGAGACACTAATCAGATTGTCAAATGTCAAAGAGAAAGAGAGAATTCTGAAAGCAGCAAGAGAAAAGCAATCCATCACATATAAGGGATGCTCAATAAGACTACATGCAGATTTCTCAGCAGAAACCAAGGAAGCAAGAAGGCAGTGGTATGACATATTTATGATACTGGAAGAGAAAAACTGCCAGCCAAGAATTCTATATCCAGCAAAACTGTACTTCAAAAGTGAGGGAGAGTTTAAAATATTTTCATACAAACAGACACTGAGAGATTTTGTGAACAAGAGACTGGCTCTACAAGATATACTAAAGGGAATGATACAGGGAGATAGGAAAAGATAGGAGAAAGAGATTTGGAGAAGAGTGTAGAAATAATATTATCAGTAAGGGTAAAAGAGAGGGGGAAAACAAGATATAACACATAAATTCCAAAAGAAAAGATAGTTGAAGAAAGTACTGCCTTTACAGTAATAACATAAAAGGTTAATGGATTAAAATCCCAAATCAAAAGGCATGGACCGGCAGAATGGATTTTAAAGCAGGACCTATTTATATGCCACCAACAAGAGAGCACTTTAAACCTGAAGACAAAAATAGGTTGAAAGTGAAAGTCTTGAAAAAGATATTTCATGAAAACAACAACCAGAAAAGAGCAGGGGTAGCTATTCTAATATCAGAAAAATTAGACTTCATATGTAAATCAATTAAAAGAGAAAAAAGACACTATGTATAAATGAAATGGACAATTCATCAAGAATTCATAACAATCATAAATATTTATGAACTGAGAAAGAGTGGCCCTAACTACATGAGGCAAACACTGACAAAACTGTAAGGAGGAGTAGACACCTCTATAGTAATAGTTGGAGACTTCAATACACCACTCTCATCAGTAGATAGAACATCTAGACAGAGGATCTGTAATAAAATAGAAATATCGAATAGTATGATAAACCAACCAGACATAACACACATTTACAGAACATTGCACCCCAAAACAGCAGGATACGCATTTTTCTCAAGTGCTCATGGATCATTCTCAAGGATACACCACATGTTGGGTCACAAAGCAAGTCTCAATAAATTTTAAAGGATCAAAATTATACAAAATGCTTTCTCATATCATGATGAAATGAGGTTGGAAATAAATCACAGGTGGAAAGCTGGAAAATTCACAAATATATGGAGACTAAACAACACATGCTTAAACAATCAGTGGGTCAAGGAAGAAATTACAAGAGAAATAAGTAAATATCTTGAGGCAAATGAAAATGAGAACACAACATATAAAAAGTTATGGGGTGGACGCGGGGCAAGATGGCGGACTGGTGAGCTGTATGTTTTAGTTACTCCTCCAGGAAAGTAGGTAGAAAGCCAGTAACTGCGTGGACTGGACACCACAGAGCAATCTGACTTTGGGCATATTTCATATAACACTCATGAAAACGCGGAACTGCTGAGATCAGTGAAATCTGTAAGTTTTTGCGGCCAGGGGACCCGCGCCCCTCCCTGCCAGGCTCAGTCCCGTGGGAGGAGGGGCTGTCAGCTCCGGGAAGGAGAAGGGAGAACTGCAGTGGCAGCCCTTATCGGAAACTCATTCTACTGATCCAAACTCCAACCATAGATAGACTGAGACCAGACACCAGAGAATCTGAGAGCAGCCAGCCCAGCAGAGAGGAGACAGGCATAGAAAAAAAACAACATGAAAAACTCCAAAATAAAAGCAGAGGATTTTTGGAGTTCTGGTGAACATAGAAAGGGGAAGGGCAGAGCTCAGGCCCTGAGGCGCATATGCAAATCCCGAAGAAAAGCTGATCTCTCTGCCCTGTGGACCTTTCCTTAATGGCCCTGGTTGCTTTGTCTCTTAGCATTTCAATAACCCATTAGATCTCTGAGGAGGGCCCCTTTTTTTTTTAATCCTTTTTTCTTTTTCTAAAACAATTACTCTAAGAAGCCCAATACAGAAAGCTTCAAAGACTTGCAATTTGGGCGGGTCAAGTCAAGAGCAGAACTAAGAGAGCTCTGAGACAAAAGGCAATAATCCAGTGGCTGAGAAAATTCACTAAACACCACAACTTCCCAAGAAAAGGGGGGTGTCCGCTCACAGCCATCATCCTGGTGGACAGGAAACACTCCTGCCCATCGCCAGCCCCATATCCCAGAGCTGCCCCAGACAACCCAGTGTGACGGAAGTGCTTCAAATAACAGGCACACACCACAAAACTGGGCGTGGACATTAGCCTTCCCTGCAACCTCAGCTGATTGTCCCAGAGTTGGGAAGGTGGAGCAGTGTGAATTAACAAAGCCCCATTCAGCCATCATTTCAGCAGACTGGGAGCCTCCCTACACAGCCCAGCAGCCCAGAACTGCCCTGGGGGGATGGCACTCACCTGTGACATAGCACAGTCTTCCCTCAACAGAGGACCCGGGGTGCACAGCCTGGAAGAGGGGCCCACTTGCAAGTCTCAGGAGCCATACGCCAATACCAAGGACTTGTGGGTCAGTGGCAGAGACAAACTGTGGCAGGACTGAACTGAAGGATTAGACTATTGCAGCAGCTTTAAAAATCCAGGATCACCAGGGAGATTTGATTGTTAGGGCCACCCCCCCTCCCTGACTGCCCAGAAACACGCCCCATATACAGGGCAGGCAACACCAACTACACACGCAAGCTTGGTACACCAATTGGACCCCACAAAACTCACTCCCCCACTCACCAAAAAGGCTAAGCAGGGGAGAACTGGCTCGTGGAGAACAGGTGGCTCGTGGACGCCACCTGCTGGTTAGTTAGAGAAAGTGTACTCCACGAAGCTGTAGATCTGATAAATTAGAGATAAGGACTTCAATTGGTCTACAAATCCTAAAAGAACCCTATCAAGTTCAGCAAATGCCACGAGGCCAAAAACAACAGAAAATTATAAAGCATATGAAAAAACCAGACGATATGGATAACCCAAGCCCAAGCACCCAAATCTAAAGACCAGAAGAGACACAGCACCTAGAGCAGCTACTCAAAGAACTAAAGATGAACAATGAGACCATAGTACGGGATACAAAGGAAATCAAGAAGACCCTAGAAGAGCATAAAGAAGACATTGCAAGACTAAATAAAAAAATGGATGATCTTATGGAAATTAAAGAAACTGTTGACCAAATTAAAAAGATTCTGGACACTCATAGTACAAGACTAGAGGAAGTTGAACAACGAATCAGTGACCTGGAAGATGACAGAATGGAAAATGAAAGCATAAAAGAAAGAATGGGGAAAAAAACTGAAAAAATCGAAATGGACCTCAGGGATATGATAGATAATATGAAACGTCCGAATATAAGACTCATTGGTGTCCCAGAAGGGGAAGAAAAGGGTAAAGGTCTAGGAAGAGTATTCAAAGAAATTGTTGGGGAAAACTTCCCAAATCTTCTAAACAACATAAATACACAAATCATAAATGCTCAGCGAACTCCAAATAGAATAAATCCAAATAAACCTACTCCGAGACATATACTGATCACACTGTCAAACACGGAAGAGAAGGAGCAAGTTCTGAAAGCAGCAAGAGAAAAGCAATTCACCACATACAAAGGAAACAGCATAAGACTAAGTAGTGACTACTCAGCAGCCACCATGGAGGCGAGAAGGCAGTGGCACGATATATTTAAAATTTTGAGTGGGAAAAATTTCCAGCCAAGAATACTTTATCCAGGAAAGCTCTCCTTCAAATTTGAGGGAGAGCTTAAATTTTTCACAGACAAACAAATGCTGAGAGAATTTGCTAACAAGAGACCTGCCCTACTGGAGATACTCAAGGGAGCCCTACAGACAGAGAAACAAAGAAAGGACAGAGAGACTTGGAGAAAGGTTCGGTACTAAAGAGATTCGGTATGGGTACAATAAAGGATATTAATAGACAGAGGGGAAAAATATGACAAACATAAACCAAAGGATAAGATGGCCGATTCAAGAAATGCCTTCACGGTTATAACGTTGAATGTAAATGGATTAAACTCCCCAATTAAAAGACATAGATTCGCAGAATGGATCAAAAAAAAATGAACCATCAATATGTTGCATACAAGAGACTCATCTTAGACACAGGGACACAAAGAAACTGAAAGTGAAAGGATGGAAAAAAATATTTCATGCAAGCTACAGCCAAAAGAAAGCAGGTGTAGCATATTAATCTCAGATAAAATAGACTTCAAATGCAGGGATGTTTTGAGAGACAAAGAAGGCCACTACATACTAATAAAAGGGGCAATTCAGCAAGAAGAAATAACAATCGTAAATGTCTATGCACCCAATCAAGGTGCCACAAAATACATGAGAGAAACACTGGCAAAACTAAAGGAAGCAGTTGAAGTCTCCCACAATTATTGTGGGAGACTTCAACACATCACTCTCTCCTATAGATAGATCAACCAGACAGAAGACCAATAAGGAAATTGAAAACCTAAGCAATCTGATAAATGAATTAGATTTAACAGACATATACAGGACATTACATCCCAAATCACCAGGATACACATACTTTTCTAGTGCTCACGGAACTTTCTCCAGAATAGATCATATGCTGGGACATAAAACAAGCCTCAATAAATTTAAAAAGATTGAAATTATTCAAAGCACATTCTCTGACCACAATGGAATACAATTAGAAGTCAATAACCATCAGAGACTTAGAAAATTCACAAATACCTGGAGGTTAAACAACACACTCCTAAACAATCAGTGGGTTAAAGAAGAAATAGCAAGAGAAATTGCTAAATATATAGAGACGAATGAAAATGAGAACACAACATACCAAAACCTATGGGATGCAGCAAAAGCAGTGCTAAGGGGGGGAATTTATAGCACTAAACACATATATTAAAAAGGAAGAAAGAGCCAAAATCAAAGAACTAATGGATCAACTGAAGAAGCTAGAAAATGAACAGCAAACCAATCCCTAACCAAGTAGAAGAAAAGAAATAACAAGGATTAAAGCAGAAATAAATGACATAGAGAACAAAAAAACAATAGAGAGGATAAATATCACCAAAGTTGGTTCTTTGAGAAGATCAACAAGATTGACAAGCCCCTAGCTAGACTGACAAAATCAAAAAGAGAGAAGACCCATATAACAAAATAATGAATGAAAAAGGTGACATAACTGCAGATCCTGAAGAAATTAAAAAAAAATTATAAGAGGATATTATGAACAACTGTATGGCAACAAACTGGATAATGTAGAAGAATGGACAATTTCCTGGAAACATATGAACAACCTAGACTGACCAGAGAAGAAATAGAAGACCCTCAACCAACCCATCACAAGCAAAGAGATCCAATCAGTCATCAAAAATCTTCCCACAAATAAATGCCCAGGGCCAGATGGCTTCACAGGGGAATTCTACCAACTTTCCAGAAAGAACTGACACCAATCTTACTCAAACTCTTTCAAAACATTGAAGAAAAGGGAACACTACCTAACTCATTTTATGAAGCTAACATCAATCTAATACCAAAACCAGGCAAAGATGCTACAAAAAAGGAAAACTACCGGCCAATCTCCCTAATGAATATAGATGCAAAAATCCTCAACAAAATACTTGCAAATCGAATCCAAAGACACATTAAAAAAATCATACACCATGACCAAGTGGGGTTCATTCCAGGCATGCAAGGATGGTTCAACATAAGAAAAACAATCAATGTATTACAACACATTAAAAACTCGAAAGGGAAAAATCAATTGATCATCTCAATAGATGCTGAAAAAGCATTTGACAAAATCTAACATCCCTTTTTGATAAAAACACTTCAAAAGGTAGGAATTGAAGGAAACTTCCTCAACATGATAAAGAGCATATATGAAAAACCCACAGCCAGCATAGTACTCAATGGTGAGAGACTGAAAGCCTTCCCTCTAAGATCAGGATGAAGACAAGGATGCCCGCTGTCACCACTGTTATTCAGCATTGTGCTGGAAGTGCTAGCCAGGGCAATCCGGCAAGACAAAGAAATAAAAGGCATCCAAATTGGAAAAGAAGAAGTAAAACTGTCATTGTTTGCAGATGATATGATCTTATATCTAGAAAACCCTGAGAAATCGACGATACAGCTACTAGAGCTAATAAACAAATTTAGCAAAGTAGCGGGATACAAGATTAATGCACATAAGTCAGTAATGTTTCTATATGCTAGAAATGAACAAACTGAAGAGACACTCAAGAAAAAGATACCATTTTCACTAGCAACTAAAAAAATCAAGTACCTAGGAATAAACTTAACCAAAGATGTAAAAGACCTATACAAAGAAAACTACATAACTCTACTAAAAGAAATAGAAGGGGACCTTAAAAGATGGAAAAATATTCCATGTTCATGGATAGGAAGGCTAAATGTCATTAAGATGTCAATTCTACCCAAACTCATCTACAGATTCAATGCAATCCCAATCAAAATTCCAACAACCTACTTTGCAGACTTGGAAAAGCTAGTTATCAAATTTATTTGGAAAGGGAAGATGCCTCGAATTGCTAAAGACACTCTAAAAAAGAAAAACGAAGTGGGAGGACTTACACTCCCTGACTTTGAAGCTTATTATAAAGCCACAGTTGCCAAAAACAGCATGGTACTGGCACAAGATAGACATATAGATCAATGGAATTGAATTGAGAATTCAGAGATAGACCCTCAGATCTATGGCCGACTGATCTTTGATAAGGCCCCCAAAGTCACCGAACTGAGCCATAATGGTCTTTTCAACAAATGGGGCTGGGGAGAGTTGGATATCCATATCCAAAAGAATGAAAGAGGACCCCTACCTCACCCCCTACACAAAAATTAACTCAAAATGGACCAAAGATCTCAATATAAAAGAAAGTACCATAAAACTCCTAGAAGATAATGTAGGAAAAACATCTTCAAGACCTTGTATTAGGCGGCCAGTTCCTAGACTTTACACCCCAAAGCACAAGCAACAAAAGAGAAAATAGATAAATGGGAACTCCTCAAGCTTAGAAGTTTCTGCACCTCAAAGGAATTTCTCAAAAAGGTAAAGAGGCAGCCAACTCAATGGGAAAAAATTTTTGGAAACCATGTATCTGACAAAGACTGATATCTTGCATATATAAAGAAATCCTACAACTCAATGACAATAGTACAGACAGCCCAATTATAAAATGGGCAAAAGATATGAAAAGACAGTTCTCTGAAGAGGAAATACAAATGGCCAAGAAACACATGAAAAAATGTTCAGCTTCACTAGCTATTAGAGAGATGCAAATTAAGACCACAATGAGATACCATCTAACACCGGTTAGAATGGCTGCCATTAAACAAACAGGAAACTACAAATGCTGGAGGGGATGTGGAGAAATTGGAACTCTTTTTCATTGTTGGTGGGACTGTATAATGGTTCAGCCACTCTGGAAGTCAGTCTGGCAGTTCCTTAGAAAACTAGATACAGAGTTACCATTCGATCCAGCGATTGCACTTCTCGGTATATACCCGGAAGGTCGGAAAGCAGTGACACGAACAGATATCTGCACGCCAATGTTCATAGCAGCATTATTCACAATTGCCAAGAGATGGAAACAACCCAAATGTCCTTCACAGATGAGTGGATAAATAAAATGTGGTATATACACACGATGGAATACTACACGGCAGTAAGAAGGAACGATCTCGTGAAACATATGACAACATGGATGAACCTTGAAGACATAATGCTGAGCGAAATAAGCCAGGCACAGAAAGAGAAATATTATATGCTACCACTAATGTGAACTTTGAAAAATGTAAAACAAATGGTTTATAATGTAGAATGTAGGGGAACTAGCAATAGAGAGCAATTAAGGAAGGGGGAACAATAATCCAGAAGAACAGATAAGCTATTTAACGTTCTGGGGATGCCCAGGAATGACTATGGTCTGTTAATTTCTGATGGATATAGTAGGAACAAGTTCACAGAAATGTTGCTATATTATGTAACTTTCTTGGGGTAAAGTAGGAACATGTTGGAAGTTAAGCAGTTATCTTAGGTTAGTTGTCTTTTTCTTACTCCCTTGTTATGGTCTCTTTGAAATGTTCTTTTATTGTATGTTTGTTTTCTTTTTAACTTTTTTTTCATACAGTTGATTTAAAAAAGAAGGGAAAGTTAAAAAAAAAAGAAAGAAAGAAAGAAAAACAAGGAAAAAAAAAGATGTAGTGCCCCCTTGAGGAGCCTGTGGAGAATGCATGGGTATTCGCCTAACCCACCTCCATGGTTGCTAACATGACCACAGACACAGGGGACTGGTGGTTTGATGGGTTGAGCCCTCTACCATAGGTTTTACCCTTGGGAAGACAGTGGCTGCAAAGGAGAGGTTAGGCTTCCCTATGGTTGTGCCTAAGAGCCTCCTCCCGAATGCCTCTTTGTTGCTCAGATGTGGCCCTCTCTCTCTGGCTAAGCCAACTTGAAAGGTGAAATCACTGCCCTCCCCCCTACATGGGATCAGACACCCAGGGGAGTGAATCTCCCTGGCAACGTGGAATATGACTCCCGGGGAGGAATGTAGACCCGGCATCGTGGGACGGAGAACATCTTCTTGACCAAAAGGGGGATGTGAAAGGAAATGAAATAAGCTTCAGTGGCAGAGAGATTCCAAAAGGAGCCGAGAGGTCACTCTGGTGGGCTCTCTTACGTACACTTCAGACAACCCTGTTTAGGTTCCAAAGAATTGGGGTAGCTGGTGGTGGATACCTAAAACTATCAAACTACAACCCAGAACCCATGAATCTCGAAGACAGTTGTATAAAAATGTAGCTTATGAGGGGTGACAATGGGATTGGGAAAGTCATAAGGACCACACTCCACTTTGTCTGGTTTATGGATGGGTGAGTAGAAAAATAGGGGAAGGAAACAAACAGACAAAGGTACCCAGTGTTCTTTTTTACTTCAATTGCTCTTTTTCACTCTAATTATTATTCTTGTTATTTTTGTGTGTGTGCTAATGAAGGTGTCAGGGATTGATTTAGGTGATTGAATGTACAACTATGTAATGGTACTGTAAACAATCGAAAGTACGATTTGTTTTGTATGACTGCGTGGTATGTGAATATATCTCAATAAAATGATGATAAAAAAAAAAAACTTATGGGATGCAGAAAAGGGAGTGCTGAGAGGGAAATTTATTGCCCTAAACACCTATATGAACAAAGAAAAAAGAGCAAAAATAGAGGGTTTAACTGCTCACCTGGAGGAATTAGAGAAAGAAGAGCAATGTAACCCCAAAGCAAACAGAATGAAAGAAACAGCAAAGATTAGAGCAGAAATAAATGAAATTGAGAACATGAAAACAATAAAGAGAATCAACAAAACCAGAAGTTGATTCTTTGTGAAAATCAATAAAATTGATGGACTTTTAGCTAGGCTGGCAAAGAAAAAAAAGAGAGAACATGCAAATAGATAAAATCAGAAACAGTTGGAGGGTCATAACTACTGTCCCCAAAGAGAAATAGGAGATAATGAGAGGATAATATGAGCAATTACATGTTAACAACTAGACAACTTGTATGAACTTCTGGAAAAGCATGAACAACAAAATAAAATACATATTCAGGGCCCCCTGAAGAGCTGGGGGAGAATGCAGAGGTGTTGGACTTCCTCACCTGGATTGTGGCTGATGTTCTCACAAACATTGGGGACTGACGGCTTGATGCGCTGAGCCCTCTCTTTCGGGACTTGCCCTTATTAAGCTCATTATTGCAAAGGAGAGGCTAAAGGTGCTTATAATTGTGCCTAAGAGTGCCCCCTGAGTGCCTCTTTGTGGCTCAGATGTGGCTCTTCCCCTCTAACTAAGCCACCTTGGCAGGTGATCTCACTGCCCTCCCCGCTACATGGGACCTGACTCCCAGGGGTGTAAATCTCCCTGGCAACGCAGGATATGACTCCCAGGGATGAATCGGGACCCAGCATCATGGGATTGAGAACATCTTCTTGACCAAAAGGGGGATGCAAAATGAAACGAAATAAAGCTTCAGTGGCTGAGAGATTTCAAATGGAGATGAGAGGTCACTCTGGATGTCATTCTTATGCACTACATAGATATAGATATAGATATCCCTTTTTAGGTTTTAATGTATTGGAATAGCTAGAAGTAAATACCTGAAACTACCAAACTCCAACCCAGTAGCCTTGACTCTTGAAGATGATCGTATAGACATGTAGATTACAAGGGGTGACAGTGTGAAAGCCTTGTGAATCACACTCTCTTTGTCCAGTGTATGGATGGATCAGTAGAAAATTGGGGACAAAAACTAAATGAAAAATAGGGTGGGATGGTGGGGATGATTTGGGTGTTCTTTTTATTTTTATTTTTTATTCTTATTCTGATTTTTCTGGTGTAAGGAAAATGTTCAAAAATAGATTTGGGTGATCAATGCACAGCTATATGATGGTACTGTGAACAGTTGATTGTACACCATGGATGATTGTACATTATGTGACTATATCTCAATAAAATTGAATTTTTAAAAAAATGAGAAGGAAGAGCAAAAATTGAGGAATTAACTCTCCACCTGGAGGAAATAGAGAAAGAACAGCAAACTAACCCCAAAGCAAACAGAAAGAAAGAGATAATAAAAATTAGAGCAGAAAAAAATGAAACTCAGAACAGGAAAACAATTGAGAGTGTCAACAAAACCAGAAGTTGGTTCATTGAGAAAATCAACAGTATTGATGGACCCATAGCTAGGCTAAGAAAAAAAAAAGAGAGCAGATGCAAATAAATGCAATCAGAAAAGGGAAAGGAAACATAGCTACTGCCCCTGCAGAAGTAAAGAAGTTAATGAGAAGATACTTTGAGAAACTATATGATAAAAACTAGAAAAACTAGATGAAATGGACAACTTCCTAGAAAAGCATAAACAACCAACATTGACCTGAGAAGAAATAGACGACCTCAACAAACCAATCACAAGTAAAGAGATTGAGTCACTCATCAAAAATCTTGCAAAAAAGAAAAGTCCAGGACCAGATGACTTCATATGTGAATTATACCAAGCATTCAGGAAAGAATTAGTAACAATTCTGCTCAAACTCTTCAAAAAAATTGCAGATGAGGGAAAGATACCCAACTCAGTCTATGAAGCCAACATCACTCAAATACGAAAGCCAGACAAAGATACTCCAAAAAAAAAATGAAAATTATGAACCAACCACTTTAATGAATATAGGTGAAAAAATTGTCAAAAAAAAATACTTGCAAATCAAATCCACCAGCACACTAAAAGAATTATACACCAGAACCAAATGGGTTTTATTCCAGGTATGTAAGGGTTGTTATACACAAGAAAATCAATTAATGTAATACACCACATAGATAAACCAATGAGGGAAAAACACATTATCATCTTGATTGATGCAGAAAAGACATTTGGCAAAATTCAACATCCGTTCTTGATGAAAACACTTTAAAGGATTGGAATAGAAGGAAACTTCTTCAACGAGATAAAGGGAATATATGAAAAACCCACAGCTAACATCATACTCAATAGGGAAAGACTGAAAACCTTCCCTCCAAGATCACAAACACGACAAGGATGCCCACTGTCACCATTGTTATTCAACATTGTGCTGGAAGTTCTAGTGAGAGCAATTAGGCAAGAAAAAGAAATAAAAGGCATCCAAATTGGAAAGGAAGCAATAAAACTTTCACTGTTTGCAGATGACGTGATCCTATGTGTAGAAAATCCTGAAAAATCTACAGCAGAGCTACTACAGCTGATAAATGAGTACAGCAAAGTGGCAGGATACAAGCTCAACAAGCAAAAATCAGTAGTTTCTATATACTAGTAAGGAACAATTGGAGGAGGGAATCAAGAAAAAATATTCCATTTACCACAGCAACCAAAACATCAAGTATTTAGGAGTAAATTTAGCCAAAGACATAAAAGATCTATACACAGAAAACTACAAAAAAATTTCTAAAAGAAATCAAGGAAGACCTAAATAAATGGAAGGACATACCATGGTCATGGATTGGAAAACTAAATATAGTTAAGTTGTCAATTCTACCCAAAAAGATTTACAGATTTAATGCAGTACCAATTAAATTCCCAACAACTTATTTTGTAGAAATAGAAAAACCAATAATCAAATTTATTTGGAAGGGCAATTTGCCCCAAGTAGCTAAAAATATCTTGAGAAAGAAAACTGAACTGGGAAGTCTCACACTACCTGAGTTTAAAGCACATTACAAAGCTACAGTGGTCAAAACCACATGGTACTGGCATAAAGAGAGTTATACTGACCAATCGAATTGAATTGAGTGTTCAGAAATAGACCCCCTCAACTATGGACAATTGATAATTGATAAGGTAGTGAAATTGACTCAACTGGGACAGAAAAGCTTCTTCAATAAATGGTGCTTGGAGAACTGGATATCCACATCCAGAAAAATGAAAGAAGACCCCTATTTCACACTTTATACAAAAATTAACTCAAAATGGATCAGGGACCTAAACATAAGAGCTAAGACCTTAAAATTTTTAGAAGAGAATGTAGGGAACTATCTTAAGGATCTTGTGATAGGAGGTGGTTTCCTAGAACTTATACTCAAAATGTGAGCCATGAAAGAAGAAACAGATAATTGGGATCTCCTCAAAATTGAATGCTTTTGCACATTGAAGGATTTTGTCAAGAAAGTGAAAAGGTAACCTACAAAATGGGAGACAATATTTGGAAACCATATATCAGATAAGGTTTTAATATCCAGAATATATAAAGAGATCCTACAACTCAACAATTAAAAGACAAACAACCCAATTTAAAAATGGGCAAAATACATGGACAGACACTTTTCCAAAGAAGAAATACAAATAGCTCAAAAACATATGAAAAGATGCTCAACTTCTCTAGCTATTAGAGAAATGCAAATCAAAACCATAATGAGATATCATCTGACACCTATTAGAATGGCCATTATAAAAAAAAAAAACAGAAAACTACAAGTGGTGGAGAGGATATGGAGAAAGAGGTACACTTATTCCCTGTTGGTGGTAATGTTGACTGGTGCAACCACTCTGGAAAGTAGTTTGTTGGCTCCTCAGGAACTGCTACTGCTTCATCTTTGACACTTCTTAGACACTTCTGGACATCTTCAGATTGGTCTCCATGCCTCCTGTCTCACATCCAACCATCCATCTCAAAAATTGCTGCCATGTAACTTTTCTCAAATGAAAATGTGTTCATAATACTCTCCTGCTTAAAACCACTGTTTACCAGAGAAGACAGACAGATGGCAAATAAATCCATAAGATGCTCAACATCATTAGTCATTAGGAAAATGCATAGTAACACCCTCTAAGATATCACTATACACCTATTGGTATGGAAAAAGGAAAAACTATCAATTCCAAGTGCTGTGGGCAACAGGACTT
The DNA here is from genome assembly GCF_015220235.1 of Choloepus didactylus. Taxonomy (NCBI): domain Eukaryota; kingdom Metazoa; phylum Chordata; class Mammalia; order Pilosa; family Megalonychidae; genus Choloepus; species Choloepus didactylus. The sequence continues at coordinate 136,972,191 of NC_051334.1, forward strand.
TTCCTTCATTACTGGTGAGACAGCAAATGGTACAGCCAATTTGGACACCTGTATGGCATTTCCTCAAAAAGTTAACCACAGAGCTAGCATATGACCCAGCAATTCCAATCCTAGGTATCTCCCAAAGATAAATGAAAACACATCTCCATGCAAAATCTTGTACAGAAGTGTTCATAGCAATGATATTCATGATAGCCCCAAACTGGAAACAATCCAGATGTTCTTTAACAGGTGAATGGAAAACCAAACTGTGGTGTGTCCATACAGTTGAATAACTACTCAACAATAAAATGTATGAATCACTAATACATGTGACAGTATGTATGGATATCAAATGAGAAAAAAGTCAGACCCAAAAGGCAACCAACTGAATTATTCCATTTACAGGACATTCTCAAAATGGCAAAACTAGGGATAGAAAACAGATTAAAGTTTGCTGCCACCACAGATAAGGGAAGAGGTTAACTACAAAGGGGCAACATGACAATTTTGGAAGTGGTGGAACTGTTCATTATTTTGACTGTGGTGGTGATTATATTACTGTATATATTTGTCAAACCTCATAGAACTATATGCCTAAAACAGATGAATTTTGCTGTACATAAATTATACCTAAGTAAATCTGACAGAAAATAAATGCTCCAATGCCTTAGCATAATATAAAATCCCTTCAATGATCTAATCTTTGCTGACTTCTACAGGCTCATCTTTCAGTGTCTACCACATGGATTGCTACACCTTTCAGAGTATGCTGGTAATGCTGCTTTTTCAGCCAGGAAATACTCTTTCCACCTCACAATTGTTCCCTATTTTTTTTTGAAACTTATGCAGATTTTTACGATTCTTTAGGTGCATTTTCTCATTTGAGTCCAAATCACATTTTGTAGATATGTGTATCTGCAGAACCTAACTCAGTAGGAGCTCAGTATTTGTTGACTGACTGAATTATAACAACTGAACTAACAATTTTTATGTATTTATTGTCTTCAGCCAAATGGTATATGCCTTGAGATAAAGATCCATTGATTGATCTTTAGGTCCCTGGTATTAAGCAATTACTAAAATACAATAACACTAAATGGTTTTTATTTAAAATATCTTAGACATTTATGTAGTGATTAATGGGAAAACTTGAACAAGCTTTCAGATTTCAAACTTGACTAATTAGATTTTCTTTTTAATTATCATTTAGAAAATTTTCTGTCAGTTTTGTAATTTATTATTGGTAAGGTCATGTAAATTTTAATATCCTCAAATCCCAAATTTGATAACATATACATCAATTTTCACTAATATATGACCTATGAGATATTTATGTATTTATTTAATTTATTAGAGCTGTTGTAGGTTTACAGAAAAATCATGCAGAGAGTAGAGTTACCATATATCCCCACTCACACACACAGTTTTTCCTATTAGTGACAATTTGGATCAGTGTGAAAACTTTGTTTCAATTGATGAACAAATATTATTATAATTATATTAGTAATTATAGTCCATAGTCTACATTAGGGTTCACACTTTGAATTCTACAATTTTGTGGGTTTTTTAAAAGTTCAATTAATATATATACAACATAAAATTTCCCATTTTAACAGCTTTTAAATATAAAATTTTGGATGTTAATTATAATCATGTTTTCCTACCATCTCCACCATCCATTACCAAAGCTGTTCCATCATCCCCAACAGAACCCTGTAACAATTAAGCATCAATTCCTCTTTCTTCAGCCCCATCCCTTACCCCTGGTAACATGTATTCTAATTTCTATTAATTTATTTGTGAGTTTGCATGTCTTAATATATTTCATAAAGGAGATCATTCAATATTTGTCCTTTTCTATCTGGCTTATTTCACTCAACGTGGTGTCTTTAATGTTCATCCAGAACTTCATTCCTTCTTATGGTTGAATAATATTCCATTGTGTATCTATACCACACCTTGTTTATCCATTTATCCATTAATGGTCACATGGGTTGCTCCACCTTATAACAATTGTGAATAAAGCTGCTATGGACATCAGTGTGCAAATATCTGTTTTGAGTCCCTGCTTTCAATTCTTTGGGGTATATACCTAGAAGTTGGATTGCCCGGTCATATGGTAAATCCATGCCTACAATTCTGAGGGAAACAACAAATGGTTATCCACACTGCACCATTTTACATTCCCACTAATAGGATAGGAAGGTTCCTATTTCTCCATACCTTCACTAATTCCTGTTCTTTTCTGTTTGTTTTTTTTTTTTAATAAGAGCCATTACTGGTGGGTGTGAAATGGTATCTCATTGTGGATTTGATTTGCATTCCCTTAATGGTTAATGATATTGAGCATCTTTGTATGGGTTTACTGTACATTTGTATCTCTTCTTTGGAGAAATATGAATTCAAGTCCTTTGTACATTTTTAAAATTGGGTTGTTTGGCAGCTATGAATGTCAGTATTATCCCATACAACAACTTTTTTTTAAAAAAGCTGAAAAAGAGTTCAGAATTCAATTAGAGATATGAATGAAGTGTATCTGTTTAGGACTAAGGCAAGTCAGACTAAAGGGTAAAGGATGATATTGACTGTGTTTTAAAACTTCAAATTTTGTGAGACCAAAGGAAGATGTGTTCATTTGGTGAAGAATCTATATTTTCTGTAGCAAACCAGATAATTTAACATGTACTGTCTGTTTACTCAATCACCATAAATACATGGAACTTTGAATAGGGAGTGAGATCCAATTGTTTTGTACAGGTTAGAGTGAAACCCCCATACATCCCAAAGTAATGTGGGCAGGGAATTAAAATGTACTTGCAAAGCCCCTCTGAGGTAGTGGTGAAACATGTGGAAATATTAAATTTCCCCACCTGGGGAATTGCTGATATTCTCACAAGCATTGGGGACTAACAATTTACAAGGCTGAGCCTCAATCTTGGGGCTTACCTTATGAAGCTTGTTACTGCAAAGGAGAGACTAAGCCTAGTTACAATTGTGCCTAAGAGTCACCCCACAGAGAACCTCTTTTGTTGCTCAGATGTGGCCTCAATCTCTAAGCCAACTTGGCAGGTAAACTCACTGCCCCCCCACACACACACACACACATATGGGACTAACTCCTAGGGGATAAACCTCCTGGCAACATGGGATATGACTTCTGGGGATGAACCTGGACATGGCATCATGGGATTGAGAAAGTCTTCTTGACTAAAAAAGGGGAAGAGAAGTGAAACAAAGTTTCAGTGGCTGAGAGATTTCAAATGGAGTTGAGAGGTCATTCTGGAGGTTAATCTTATGCATTATATAGATATCCCTTTTTAGTTTTAAGTGCATTGGAATAGCTAGAAGGAAACCCCTGAAACTTTTGAACTGCAACCCAGTAGCCTTGATTTTTGAAGATGATTGTATAACTATGTATTTTACATGGTGTGACTGTGTGATTATGAGAACCTATGGCTCATACTCCCCTTATCCAGTGCATGGACAGATGAGTAGAAAAATGGGAACAAAAAGTAGATAAATAATAGGGGGGTTGGAGGATGGGATGTTTTGGGAGTTCTTTTTTACTTATATTTTTATTCTTGTTTTTATTTATTTTATTTTGGAGTAATGAAAATGTTCAAAAAATGATTTTGGTGATGAATGCACAACTATATGACGGTACTGTGAACAACTGATTGTACATTGTGGATGATTGTAGGGTATATGAATATATCTCAATAAAACTGAATTTAAAATAAAATGGGTTGTTTGCCTTTTTGTATTTAGTTGTAGGAATTCTTTATATATTCTGGATATTAAGCTCTTATCAGATCTATGATTTCAAAATATTTTCTCCCATTGTGTAATGTTCTTTCATGAACAAAAGATTTTAATTATGATAAAGCCAAATTGATCTATTTTTTTCTTTTGTAGCTCATGCTTTTGGCATAAAATCTAAGAATCCATTGCATAACACGTTCCTGTAGATGTTCTCCTATGCTTTCTTCTAGGAATTTTATAGTTTTAGTTCTTACATTTAAGTCTTTGATCTGTGGAGAGTTAATTTTTTATATGGTGTGAGATTAAGGTCCACTTTCATTCTTTAACATGTGGATATTCAGTTTTCTAAGCACTATTTGTTAAAGAGACAGTTCCTTCCCTATTAAGTGGACTTGGCCCTCTTGTCAAATATCAATTGGCCATTGTTGAGGAATGAATCATGTTCCCCACAAAAGGCATGCTCAGATCCCAACCCCTGGTCCTGTGGTGTGAACCCATTTGAAAAGAGAACCTATGAGGATGTAATTAGTTTAGGTGTGCCCAAACTAAATGAGGGTGGGCCCTAATCCAATATGGCTGAAGTCCTTATAAGCAAAGGAAATTGGATCCAGAAAGAGAAGCCACAGGAAGAAATAGGAAGTAAACAGAACCCAGAGGAGAAAGGAAAAGACATCATCATCATGTCCATCTCCTTGTGACAGAAAAGACAAGAACCAAGGATCATCAAGAGTCTGGCCTGGAATGCCACAGTCTTCAGGAAGAAAGCATTGCTTTGCTGGCATCTCAATTTTGAACTTCTCCTAGCTTCAAAACCATGAGTCAATAAGTTACTTTTGTTTAAGCCAACCCTTCTAAGGTAAATGTTTTAGCAGCCAGGAAACTAAGACAGCACAGATGTGAGAGTTTATTTCTGAAATTTGATTCTGTTCCATTGCTCCATATGTCTTGTTTTTGTAGCAATACAACGTTTTGATTACTATAGATTTGTAATTGGTTTTAAAATCAGGAAGTGTGAGTACTACAATTTTGTTCTTCTTTTTCAAGATGGTTTTGGCCATTTGGGGCTGTGAACACTTCCATATGAATTTGATGATTAGCTTTTCCATTTCCTGCAAAGAAGTTTGTTGGAATTTTGATTGGAATTTTGTTGAATCTGAATATTGTTTTGGATAGAATTGACATCTTGACAATATCTAATCTTCCAGTCTATACTACAGCTGTCCTTTCATTTATTTAGGCCTTCTTTAGTTTCTTTCAGCAATGCTTTGTAGCTTTCTTTGTAGTGTACAAGTCCTTTACATGTTTGTTTAAATTTATTCCTAGATATTTCATTATTTTACTTGCTATTGTAAATGAAATTTTTTCTTCATTTCTTCTTCAGATAGTTCATTACTAGTGTATAGAAACACCACTGATATTTGCATATTTATCTTGTACCCCACCACTTTATTGAATTTGTTTATTAGCTCTAGTATCTTTGGTGTAGATTTTTCAGGATGTCTTTTATTTCTTTTTTCTTGCCTAACTGCTCTAGCAAGAACGTCCAGTAAAACGTTATTGCCAGAATAACAGTGGTGGTAGTGGGCATCCTTGTCTTGTTCCTGATCTTACAGGGAAAGCTTTCAGTCTTTCACCATTGACTGTGATGTCAGCAGTGGGTTTTTCATATATGGACTTTATTATCATCATGAGGAACTTTCCCTCAAAACCTAGTATTCTAAGTGTTTTATCAAGATGGGGTGCTGGATTTTGTCAAACGCCTTTTCTGCATCAATTGCGATGATCATGTTTTTTTCCTTCATCCTATTAATATGGTGTATTACAATAATTGATTTTCTTATGTTGAACCACTCCTGCATACCTGGGATAAATCCCACTTGATCATGGTGTATAATTCTTTTAAGATGCTGTTGGATTTGATCTGCTAGTATTTTGTAGAGGATTTTTCATCAATATTCACAATGGATGTTGGTCTGTAATTTTCTTCTCTTGTGTTATCTTTATCCTCATAGAAGGTGTTAGGGAGTGACCTCTCCTCTTCAATTTTTTGGAAGAGTTTGAGCAGGATTTGTGTTCATTCTTCTTGGACGACTTGGTAAAATTCACCAGTGAGATGGCAGCCTCTGAGGCAGTGGCGGTGGGGCCCCTGGTTCTGGGCTCGGGCACCCCGGCCATCCCGGTGGCTGCAAGGGGAGCCACCACCACCTCGGGCCATGGGGTTCCCCAGGATGGTGGAGGGGCAGCCAGCCGCGGCCTGCAGCGGTGAAGCAGCAGCCCACATCTCTGGCACTGCCTGCCGAGGAGCTGATCCAGCCTTCAGTGAGCGAGTTGTCCTGGGCGCCAGGCAAAAACATCCTGTGCACCATGCGCAGCTGCGGCAAGATCCTGCCCGTGCTCAAAATGCACCTGGTCAAGAGCTACCACCTGCAGGTATTTCTCTTGTCTTATGTTTACTTCTCTGAGGATGAAACACAGATGGTATGAACCTAGTGGGCTTTCTAATGACTTACCAAACATAGCTAGAGGCGCCAGCAGAAAGTGGCTTGTGAGAGCAGAGACCCCAGCGTCCCTCAGTTGGGGAAAGACACTTTGTGAAAATGCATGCTGAAAAGAATAAATATAGTAAGTGCAACAATTCTTATGGTACTGAATGGGACTTGAAAAGACATGCGGAGGATTGTGGCAAGACCTTCAGTGCACATGTGGGTGCCCTTACACCAGCAGAACTGCCTTGCAGTCACACATCTACCCAATGGGCCATGAGATCCCTGCTGAGCACGGGGATCCACCTAGTAAGAAAAGGAAAATGGAGAACTCCACAAACAACCAGAAGTTGTCAAAAAAAAAAAAAGAACATTGAATCATTGATCGATAAACCAATCTCTAGACCAGACACTCAAGAATTAGAAACTTCAGAAATAAAGCTAGTGGCTTCATTTGAAGACTCTTGAAGCTCTAATACCAGAAAATAGACTCTTCAACACCTCCAAGATATCCTCAGAAGTTGCTTTTACCAAAGCCCAAAGGTTAAACTGCCTGGTACACAATTTTCTCCCATGCCTGTCCTTGTGCCCACTACGGCTGACTCCTCAGCTCAGCCTGCGGTAGTGGGTGTGAATCATCAGGGCTCTGCCATAGGTACCATTCACTTACTCCCCTTGTCCATAGGAACCCTGATCCTTGGCCTAGATTCAGAGGCTTGCTTTCTTAAGGAGAGCCTGCCTCTCCCAAAAATTGTGAATCCCATTGCTGTTGAGCCAATCAGTATAGGCGTTCAAGTGATCTTGGGTAAAAATCCACCTACTATACCACAACTAGGGATCACATGTGAAAAGAACAGCATTTCTTCCATCAGTGTACAGACAGATCTGTCTTACAGCTCATGAAGCTTCCTGCCTTCTGCAAAGTGGGCTTCCCCAGACTCCTCTGTGTCATCTTGTTCTCAAACTGATTTGACATTTGGTTCTCAACTTTCACTTCCCATTAGTGCTCATAGTCAAACATTGTTACCCAGTTCTAAAGTAACTTCATCTATAGCTGTGCAGACCGATGCTTTTTTAGATGCTTCTTTCCAGTCAGGTGGGATCTCCAGAGAAACACAAACCAGTGGAGTGCAAAGTTCCACAGATGACGGGTACACATGGACCAAGCGGTAATGTGTGGAGACATTTTTGAGAATGTCCATTCATTCTACTGGGTTTCTACAGACAATATTATAAGCAACCATTTGGTAGCAGATACTATAACTCATGGTTTGTTACCTCAGAATGACCCTAGGCCTTTAAATCAAGATATCAAGAAATCTGTACCAATTATAAACTTCAGTGAGCAGAATAGTATTCTTCCTTCAAAAAAACATGACAGATAATCAGACTCAAATCATAGATTTATTAAGCAATTTAGAAAACATCTTGTCAAGTAACCTGCTGGGTCAGACATTGGATAATCTCAGTCTTCTGTCTGATACAAACTGAACCAGACACACAGCTCCCATCTGCCCAACCCAAAATCCAGGAATAGCTTTTGATATTGAAGAGTTCTTTTTGGCCCCAAATATCCAAACTCAAATGGCAGAGAGTGAACTCAGCAATATGAACACTAAACCAGTCTTGGAATCCCTGGACATAGAGACCCAAACTGACTTTTTACTTGCAGACACCTCCGCTCAGTCCTCCAGTTGTAGGGGAAATGCCAACTTCTTAGGCCTTGAAATGTTGGATACAGAGACACAGACAGACTCAAACTTCTTCTTAGACAGCAGCCCTCATCTGCCTCTGGGCAGTATTCTGAAACACTCCAGCTTTTCCATGAGCACTGATGCATCTGACACAGAAACACTAACAGAATGGATTTCCACTAAAAACCTACCTGCTCAGTTGAACAGTACAGAAAAACAAACCATGAATTCCGGTTTTGAAACCGTAGGGAGTTTGTTTTTCACCATCAATGAAACTCAAACAGCCATGAATGACTTCCTTCTAGCTTATTTGTCCTGGAACACAATGGAGTCTCAGTTCAGTTCTGTGGAAACCCAGACATGTGCAGAACTACACAGAGTCTCCAACTTCTAAAAGAGAAGTCCATGTGTGGGGTGCATTTACAGTTTTCTTCTGGATTTAGAAAATGGGAAATGCGGGCAAGAGTATTAACTATTGAATATAGTTGTTTATGCAGTTGCTTAGATTCTTTGCGGTTCTTTGCCTCTTGTATTCGTAAACATTAAATTTGTGTATAAATGGGAATGTATTATAAAGTGTATGATGCTGATCTAAAAATGATTATTTTTGTATTACCTATCACTGCCCCTTCAAAACTAGTCTTTCCTTCTAAAAAAATTAATGTATTTCACACCTTTAAAAACAATATTAGCCATTTAGCTTATGCCAAGCTTAGCAGGTACTAGGGTACAATCTTTTCAAATCTTTATGTTGGAGTATAACATATTTAAATTGCACTGAAAATATATTTTTAACAGTGCTTGTTAGAAATTCCTTTTTCCCAACAGTAACCTGAAAAGTGAATTTAAATCATAATGCTTAACATGGATAGAGACCCATGCTGCCTACATCTTCATCTGCTTTGCCATCTCACTCTTCTGACTTGAAGACACAAAGGAAAACTGTAATTGTCTCTAACTTTTGAAATAGTTTTCATGTAGCCAACTTCCCTATATGAGCTATTATTGATACCAATGTAAGTGTACAGTATTTTATTCACAAGAGGCTCATGGCTGTAAAATTATTGTGTAAAGGAATAATAGTGAGGGCTTATGTATAAATAGTGATTCTCCCAATTGAAATAACAGTAAGCCATCCAAAGCATGGAAACACTGGGGTGTGCCCTACCAACATCCTGCTGTCTACAGTAGTAGTAGTTTAGAGTGGTGCCCCAGAGCTGCCTCCTAAAGTGCACCCACAGGCTGGATCTGAGCTTTATCATGCTGTTATGTTTAAAAAAAAAGTGGGAAGAGAAAAGGAAACTTCCCCCTAAATTGCTATGTGTGGCACTTCTACTAAGCTTAATAGGGCAAGAATGCAATCTTCGATTATTTTAAAGTGACCCACCTTCTTTCATCCACCACTCATCTATTGTCCTTGAATGGTTTCTGAAAGACATAAGTCTAGCAAGGGTATTATTTGTGCATTGAGGTTAGCAATTACAGAATAGAACCACCTAAAATAAGGTAGTATGCATTTTGCTTTATTTATTTTTAAGAAAGTTATACCAGGCAAGTCTTCTTCAAAAAGGATAAAGAAGGTGAAGACCTACTGTTTCAATCATCAGGAACATTTTTTTTGTTTGGAGATAGGAGCATGGTCAAGTATGCTATCAGGGTTTTCTGTATTTAGGAGATCCTGCTTAATTGTTGGCCAACTTTCAGAAGAGTAAGAATCAGTGCAGCTTACAAGCATTCTAAGTTTACAAAGAAATGCTCTGTCCCTTCTTTTGCACATGCTTGTGCTACTGAAGGCTAAATCCTCAAAAGAAAACCTAGCAAGGGGACTAAATTCCTTAAAGTAAATTGACGATGTTACTACTAATTTGTATTCCATACATCAGATACAGAGCAAGTATTGGTAATGGGTAAATAACATATATCCTGGGCAGATGAACTGAACTTGGTAGACAAATCAGTTTGCTTTGATCACAGTTGCCTATGAATATGGGTTTCAAACCAAAGTCTTAACTTAGAATTTCATCATGATTTAGGATCATCACTGCCTTAATGTTTAAACATCTATTTAAGACCTCTTAATAAAGGAGAAATGCATGTTTGTTTATGACTTGATCTAAGGTTTAAGCAACAACAACAAAACACTTTGTTTCTGTGGCAGTGCTTGTTAATCTAGCCAATAGAATAATTTGCAGAAAAGTGGTGCATGTAATAGAACTGTACAAGAACTATTCCCCCCAAAAGCTTGGTTACCTGAATTGTTCTAAGAGTAAATTTCAGTAAAAACTGAAATTCAGTGATTAAAAATAAGAAAGAATTAAAAAAAAAATTCACCAGTGAAAACAGTGGGTCATGAACTTTACTTTCTTGGGAGGTTTTGGATGACAAATTCAATCCTCTTCTTATTCATCTGTTGACATCTTCTACTTCTTCTTGAGTTAGTAGGTAAGTAGTTTACCTGTTTATAGGAATTTGTCCATTTCACCTAGGTGATGTAATTTGTTAGCATACAATTATTCATAGTATCCTCTTATAATCCTTTTTATTTCTGTGGAATCAGTAATTTCCCCCCTTTTATTTCTGATTTTAGTTATTTGCATCATCTTTTTTCTTTGTCAATCTAGCTAAAGGTTTGCCAGTTTTATTGATTTTTCGAAGAACCAACTTTTGCTTTGTTGATTCTCTCTTTTGTTTTACTATTTTCTATTTCATTTGTCTCTGCTCTAATCTTTTGTATTTCCTCCCTTCTGAACACTTTGGGACTAGTTTGTTCTTCTTTTTCTAGTCCCTCCATGTGTGAGATTAGGTCATTGGTTTGAGATCTTTCATCTTTTTCAACAAGCATTTAGAGCTATGAATTTCCCTCTCAGCACTGCCTATACTGCATCCCATAAATTTTTGTATGTTGTGTTTTCTCCTAATTTCCCTTGTGATTTCTTCTTTGACTTTTTGTTTGTTTAAGAGTGTATTGTTTAATATCCACATATTTAGAATTTCCAGTTCTTCCTCAGTTATTGATTTCTAGCTTCATTCCACTGTGGTTGGAAAACATAAATTGTAATATTTCAATATTTTTTGCATTTACTGAGAATTGTTTTGTCAAATAACATGTGGTCTATCCTGGAGAATAATCCATGTGAACTTGAGAAGAAAGCTTATTCTGCTGTTGTTGGGTGAAGTGTTATATATATATTAGGTCTTGTTGGTTCATAGTATTGTGAAAGTCATACTTCCTTATTGATCTTCTGTCTAGTCTATCCATTGTTAACAGTGGTATATTGAAGTCTCCTAGTATTAATGTAGAATGGCCTATTTCTTCCTTCAAATCTGTCACTCTTTGCTTCATGTATTTTGGGGACTTTGCTTTTAGGTGCATATATTTTTATTATTATTATATCTTCTTGTTTAATTGACCCTTTATCAGTATATATTGTCCTTATTAGTCTCTTGTCAGAGTTTTTGACTTAATGTCTATTTTATCTGATATTAGTATAGCTACCCCATATCTTTTTTGGCTACGATTTATATGGAATACTTTTTACCATCCTTTCACTTTCAATCTACTTGTTCTTTGAATTTAAGGTGAGTCCCTATAAACAGCATATATTTGGGTCATGTTTTTCTATCCATTCTGCCAATCTCTGCTTTTAACTGGAAAGTTTAATTCCTGTACTTTTAAGGTTGCTACTGATAATGCAGGATGTTCTTCTGCCATATTGCTATTTGGTTTGGTAAGTCTTATACCTTTTTTGTCTCTCAATTGTTCCATTTCTGCCTACTTTCGTATTTATTTGATCTTTTGTAGTGAGTTATTTTGACTTCTTTCTAAATTCCTTCTATGAATATTTTTCAGATATTTTCTTTGTGGTTTCCATCGGGGCTTACACTTAACATCCTAAACCTATAATAATATTGTTTGATTTGATACCAACTTAACTCCAATAGCACCCACAAGTTATGATCCTATGTCCTTCTCTTCCCCTACCTTTATGTTGTTCTTGTTACAAATGAAATCTTTATATATTGGGTGTCCAAAAGTATAGGTTTATCATTACTTTTTATGCATACACATTTTAGATGCTGTACAACATAAAAAGTGCAGTTACTTACAAAAATATAGCAGTATTCGCATTTATAATTACCTATGTAGTTACCTTCGCCAGAGATCTTTATTTTTTTATACTGCTTCAGTCTACTTTCTAATGTCCTTTCCTTTCAACCTGAAGAATTCCCTTTAGCATTGCTTATAGGGTAGATCTAGTAGCAATGGATTCCCTCAGCTTTTGTGTATCTGAGGAGGCCTTAATCTCTCCATCATTTTTGAAAGACAGTTTACTGGCTATAAAATTTTTGGTTGGCAATTATTTTCTTTCAGCACTTTAAAGATTTCATACCATTGCCTTCTTGCCTCTATTGTTTCCAAGGAGAAATTGACACTTTATCTTATTGAGGCTCCCTTGTACGTAACACATTGCTTCTGTCTTGCAGCTTCCAGAATTTTCTCTTTGACTTTGTCTTTCAAATGTTTGATTATAATATTTGTCTGTGTTAATGGATCTCTTTGAATTTCTCCTTTTTGGAGATCAATGGACTTCTTGGATTTGCATATTATGTCTTTCCTTAAATTAGGGGAATTTTCTGCATTATTTCTCTGAATATTCCATCTGCCCCTTTCTCTTTCTTCTCCTTCAGTGATTCCCACAGTGTGTATATTTATACACTTCATGGTGCCCAACATTTCTTTTAGGCTCTGTTCACTTTTTTTTAATTCTTTTTTCTTTCTGTTCCTCAGATTGAATAATTTCAATTGTTTTTTCTTTGAGATCACTGATTCTTTCTTCTTCTGGCTCACATTTGCTGCTGAAACCCCCTAGGGAATTTTTAAACTTTCTATTACTGTGTTCTTTAGCTCTGTTTGGTCCCTTTTCAAGATTTCTATCTCTTTATTAATGTTCTCTTTGTGTACATCTTTTGTTTTCCTGATTTCCTTTATTTTTTTGTCCATGTTTTTCTTTGGCTGTTTGATCATATTTAGGACAATTTTTAAAGTCTTTTTCTGTTATGTCTAAAAGCCCGGCACTCTTTGTCAATAGTTTCTGATGTTTTTTCTTGTTTCTTTGGATGGACCAAAACTTCCTGTTTCTTTTTGTACCTTGTAATCCTTTTTTACACACAGTATATTTTAATATTTTAATATTTTAATATGTTAACTCTGGAGATTATTCCCTGAGCTGTTTACCCTTAAGTTTATTCCAGCTAGTGATATGACAGAGATTTCCTTGAATTCCAGAAACTAAAAAAAAAAACAAAAAATCAAGTGTGAAAAAAAAAATCACCTTTTACAGTTTTGCAAATTGGCTCTGTTTTGGCTGGTGCGCTCCTTCAATGCTTAATTCTCCTACCAATGAACCTGATGATAAGCTCAAGGTAAAGTGCAGAGTCCTGTGTGGTCTTTTCTGAGCTTATGTCTTACCTGGGGTATGTGCTGTTAGCCTTAGGAATTTCCTTATTTACAGCAATCTGAATGCACTTTCTTATTCCTATTAAATAGCCTTCCCAACCCCTGGTGTTCTCTTGTATGTCTTAAAGCCAATAATCTTTATCCCAGGCAATTGCAATTTTATTTCTTTAGGATTGTTTCTTATACATATTTAGCTGTCTATAAGCTGCTTCTGAGTGCAGAGCCAGTTCTGGGATGGCAGGCCAGAGATGGTTCACTCCCCATGCTGCCACCAGCTAGACTGGCACAGACATACATTAACCCCAGGGGTTACTTTGCTCCTTCAAGATCAAGCCAGGGACCTGCACTGAGAGTAGGCAACTCCACACTGAGCTGGGGAGGAGTTAGGGCCCAGCAAAGGCACCATGAGTTTTTCCTACTGTTTTTAACTTGCCATTTTATTGATTAGGGGCTTTCCAAGTTACTGCAACCTTTTAACTGCTTTCCAGAATTCTGAGGAAGGCAGCTATGCCAGTTTTTGCTATTTGTTCTTAGATTTTGTGGGGGAATGAAACCCTGGAATGTCTCATACCACCATCTTTGTCCTAATTTGATTTTTGTTTCCTCTAAAAGACCAGTGTCAACCATGGGATTCCTTTAACATTTTTAAATGGTATATATTGAGCAATATTGAGGTGATAACAGGAACAATTCCATTTTTCTTAACAAATATCATGGACACACTTTGAAGGAAGTCATCAAAATCGTGTGGCACTGCAAGCCTGTAGACGGGATCTAACTGCTAAATTTGTGGTAGCCCTACCAGTGTGAGAGAAGCAGCCCATCAAGTCAACAACATCAAGATATATGCACCATGAATGGCAAAAGCAAAGCACAAAATAATGGGTCCTTTTAAGAGCTATGGAAATTTAGGATCAAGATGTCCAGAAGAAAGCAAACTTGTGGCTGACTGGATTGTGCTTGCACATGAGAAGAGAAAGTTTTAGAAAGGGCAGAAAAGAGATAGGCTGGCCTTTTTATTTTTTTTTTATTTTCTTTCTTTTTTTTTTTCTGGTAAGCCAACTTCCTGTCAGGAGAACTGCTGAGGGGTATTTGCCTAGCTCCACCCCTTGTGGCCTTAGCAACAGTGAAGAGGAAAGAGAGTGATTGGGGGTGAGGTTGGTCGGACACCTAGGAAGTAGTTAGGGGGCGCTAAACAAGCTTTAGTTTAGAGTGTGGTGCGGTTACACTGAGGAGATGGCGTCTTCGAACTTAACACTTTCTGGAAAGGCGCTGACAGACCCCAAAACTGGGAAAAAGATGAACTTCCTAGATATGTCTTTAGGTAAGTACATCCTAAAGCTCCACTACCATAATCTGGGCTTGCTGGCCTCCAGCGGATACCTCAGCGTAGGGCACGCTAGAAGTGGTGCTGCGAGAAACACATAGGTTAGCTGGGCGGCTTCGGCGTCTGCGTTCCTGTGTCAGTCCCAGCTAAACCCCAGGCCAGTTCGGCCCCCTGCCTCTCCTCCCAGTAACTATTTTCTCGCACCTACAGGGGACTGTGGAGAAGAGGGGGTGGGGAATAATGAGACGGTCATTTCAATGTATTTTACTCTCCTAAGAATTGATACCAAGCTTCCCGCCCTCTTCACACAAGCGGGGCCGCACGCTCTGCTCTTCGCAGTCCAAGTATAAATTATAAATGACTGGATTAGGAATAGGAGGATCAAACCTTAGGTTAGTTTGCCGGGATCTCCAGTGATCCTGAGAGTAGTGCTCTGCAGACGATCAGGCGAAGTGGTGGTGTGTTTTTTGGCAGTTGTTACTTCTGGACCATGTCTCATCTCCGTTAGGTCCCTTTCGTGTTTTACCTCAGCCTTCTATGGGTCCTTAGCAAAAAACAAACAAAAAAAACACCCTTTAACGAGGCCCCTAGCCCCCACAACTCACACCACATCCAGAAAAACAAAACAGATTTTACTTGAGCCAATTTCTCTGTTCCCTCATGCCACCTTAGAAATGCGTGTGGGGGTATAGAGAGGGTAGACCTTATAAATGAGGGAGGGGAGGGAGCAGAGCTGGGAAGAAGGAAACTAGAATTGAGGGGAAGAAGCAAAAGAGCTGACTTTAGAAATGAGAGGGACTAGAGCAGAGCAGTGAGGGCAGTGCTTTGTTATGGAGAGGAAGGAAGGCAGGGAGGGTGAACCTTAGAAATGGGAGAAGCAAAGGAAAGAGGGTTCAATTTAGAGATAAGTGTGGGAGAGCAGAGAAGGGAGGGGCCACCTTAGAAATGAAAAGGGGTTGGAAAGCAGGGAGACTATACCAGAGAAATCAGCCTGTGGGGGTAGGAGAACAGCCAAGGCAGACCTTATAAATGGAGGGAGGAGCAGGGTGGAAGAGCTGAGTAGGAAGTGCGGACGTGACAAATGGGTGGAAATGAGAACGTACTGGGGAATTTAGAAATGAGACATGAAATAGGACAGCAGGGAAGTGGACTAAAAATGAGGGATTGGAAAAGCAGAGCAAGGAGAGCAGACCTTAGCAGTGGGAAGGGAGGAGCATGGACAGCAGACTAGAAATGAGAAGAAGAGCAAGGGCTACAACCTTAGAAATGGAAGTAGAGTGTGAACCAAGGACCTTAGAAATTAGGTGGGGAGCAATGAGAATGGAACTTAGAAATGAGAGAAGGCAGAGCAGAGAGGGAACCCCTTGGGAATAGAAGGCCATGGAGAAGGGAAGGTTGACCTTATAAATGTTGAAGGAGAGGGAGAACAGAGTTCAGAACTTAGGCATGAGGAGCAGTGGACAGGACCTTAATTATGAAAGCGGGAGCAGTGAGAACAATCCTTAGAAGTGGGGAAAGGGAAGAGCTGGGAGATTGGACCTTAAAAATGAGGATGGGAGAGCTGAATGGGGAAGACAGACCTTAGCAATGGGCAGAGCATTGCTGCAGGGAGGAAATTAGAACTGGTGGGAGCAGGTAGAGTGGACTATAAAAATGAGGGGAAGCACAGTGATGAGAGTTGGGGAGCAGAGCCGGGTGGGTAGACTTTTGAAATGAAAGGGAGTTACTTGTCTTTTTGTTGTTGAGCTGTAAGAGTTTTTATATATTCTGAAAAAAGACCCTTATCAGATATATGATTTACAAATATTTTCTCCTTAGTCTATGGGTTGTCATTTCATTTTCTTGATAGCGACTTTGAAACAAAAGCTTTAAAGTTTGAGGAAGCCCAAATTTGTTTTTGGTTGCTTGAGATTATGTTGTCGTATTTAAGAAACCATTAACTAATCCAAGATCATGCCTTTTTGTACTTATGCTCCCTTCTAAAAGTTTTGTAGTTATAGTGCATACATGTAGGTCTTCAATGCATTTTGAGTTGATTTATGTATGTGTTGTGATGTAGGGGTCAAACTGATTTTTTGTATCTCCATTTGTCCAAGCATCATTTGTTGAAAGGCTGTTATTTCCATTGAATTTTCTTGGCACCTTGGTGAAAATCAATTGACCATAAATGTAAGGGTTTATTTCTAGACTCCCAGTTCTATTCCATTGAGCTATATGTCTGTCCTTATGCCAGTACCACATTGTCTTAATTACTGTACCATTGTAGAAAGTCTTGAAATTGGGAAAGGTGAATCCTCCACCTGTTCTTTTTCAAGATTGTTTTGGCTATTGGAAATTCATATTTCCATGTAAATTTTAGGATTAGCTTGTCACATTTTGAAAACAAAGTCAACTGGGATTTTGATAGCTATTGTGTCAAATGTGTAAATCCACTTGGGGAGTATTATCACCATAAAATATTAAGTTTTTCAATTATTAATATGGGATGCCTTTCCACTTATTTAGATCTTTAATTTTTTTCAATGATGTTTTGTATTTTCAGTGCAAAATTCTTGCACTTCTTAGGTTAACAATATTACCAAGAATTTTATTTTGTTTGATGTTATGGCAAATGGAATTCCTTTCTTTTACTTTTTGCAATTTTTAAATTGAGATATAATTCACATAGCATAAAATCCATCATTTAAAAATATACAATTCAGTGGTGGTTTTTACTGTAATCACAGTGTACAACCGTCAACACTATCTGATTCTAGAACATTTAATCACCCCACAAAGAAACCCCATACTTGGTAGCAGTCACTCTCAATTCCCCCTTCCCCACAACCCCTGGTATAACCACCAATCTACTTTCTTTCTCTATGAATTGCCCTATTCTGGACATGTCATATAAATGGAATCATACAATATTTGGCTTTACAGTGTGTCTAGCTTAGTATAATGTTTTTAAGGTTCATCCATGTTGCAGCCTGTATCAGAACTTCAATCCTTTCTATGGCTGGGTAGAATTCTTTTCTGTGGGTGTAACACATTTTGTTTATCCATTCATCAGTTGATGGGAGTTTGGGTTGTTTCTACTATTTGCCTGTTATGAATAAAACTGCTCTGAATATTGGTGTGTAAGTATCTGTTTAAGTCCTTGCTTTCAATTATTTGGGGTAAATACTGAGGAGTACAATTGACAGGTCATATGGCAATTTTATATTTAACTTTTTAAGGAACCACCAAACAGTTTTCCACGCAGCTGCAACTTTTTACATTCCCATCAGCAATGCACAAATGTTGCAATTTCTCTACATCCTCACCAATATCTGTTATTTACCATTTTTTAAATAATGGCTATCCTCATGGGTGTGAACTAGGATATCATTATGGCTTTTATTTGCATTTCCCTAATGACTTATGAGGTGGAGCATCTTTTCATGTGCTTATTGGTCATCTGTTTATCTTCTTTGGATAACTGTTTATTCAAGTCCCTTGCCCTTTTTATTTTAATGCCTTTTATTTTTATAGTTCTATTTTTGATTTTCATTCTGGTAACAAATATGCAACATAAAATTTCCCATTTTAATCACTTTCAATTATACAATTCTGTGGTGTTAATACATTCACAGTGTTGTGCTCCTGTCACCACAATCCATTACCAAAACTTTTCAATCTCCCCAAAAAGGCACTTATCACATATACAAAATTGGAAGAGGCATCAAAAACTTGCTAATCAAAAGAAATAATATTTTAGTGCAACATTTTTAAAAACCTCAAACAGAAAAACTGTGGCCCTCTGGCTAGCAAACTGTTTTTGTATATAATTTTTTATTGAAACTAGGAATTAGGGTGAGATGGGTGAGGCAGGGTTTTGCAAGTGCTGGGTCTGATCTTGATTACTCAGCTTTTTTGGAGAGTTCTTAAATTTTGTGCCTGAGGATAAGTACCTCATTTTCCTTACCCTAGTCCTTATTTCGTCACTGGGACCTGAAAAAGAGAAATATACAACCGAGGGAGGGGAGTTTATAGCACTGATATAAAACCTCATGCTGCTTGTAATTTTCTTTGTGTTGATTTCACTGATTGATGTTGTAGGAGCTGCTTATAAAGGAAGAAGACGTAAATTAATAAACAGCCAAAGCAATGGGTTTTTCTCAAAATTCAAAGGACTAGGGGCCACAATTGCATAGTGGCCTAGTCTCAAAATTTTAGTAATTATATGACTTTGTACAAATTGCTTTACCTCTGATACCCCCAGTTTTTTCATCTGAATAATAACTACATCATAGGGCTGGTAAGGATTAAATAAGATAATAAAGGTAATGCACACAAAGTAAGGTGCCTGACGTGTGGAATAGGTTGAGTAAATGTTTGCTGTATGTGCCTCAGAGACCTAAAGCCTCACTTTTAAGTAGCTAGCAATTTGGCAAACTAAAGTAGTTATCTCCTCACTCTCTGGATTTGGATATCAAACTTTAGAGATGTGGTCAACTTGAGAAGGATTAAATAGCACACAGATGAAAGATTAAGTTTAAGCAGTAGAAAATGCCAGGATCTGGGAGACTGAGGAAGGTAGTTTTTTGGTGGAAAATTGACAAAAGCAGATTCAAGGGATTTAGGATGCACTGATATTTAAGTAGATTATTACAGTTAGGAAGATATTGGAGATAGGAGATAGATTAGGATATTGGGAAAGATTAGTTCAAATCATATCTGAGAGGCTGAGGAAAGATGTTCAATCAAATATGTTAGGTTACTTTGGGGTTGAATCTCATAATAATAGGATAGTAAAACATGTTAACAGGTTTCATCCTCTTGACCTTGATTCTCTATATCCATTTTTTTTTTGGTTTACTTTCTTTTTAATGGATAAATTATTTAATTCCATTTCAATGGAAGCAGTGGGGGGAGGGGAGGTCTGTACTTTCCTTATGTTTAGGAGAAGCTAAATTGCCATGCTGCATTTTAAGAAAGCTTTGAAAGGGAAAAATTTCATAGGAATTCTGTCTAATAAAAGTGAGATATCAAATACTGTATCCTGTGAAGATTGTAGGTTAAGAGTCAAGTTTTTTAGAAACAATACATATCAAAATTAGACCTCATTGGGCGCTCCACCATGAAATCTCTCACCAAAACTGAAACATAGCAAATGAAAAAAATAGCAAATCAGGTTTCAGATCCTTCAAACCTTGATTTCAGCAGACTTGGTCTGAGATACTCCTTATTAAGAAACCTAATTATCAAGGAAGTACTTAGCATAAAACTCTCTGTTCCCAATTCAGTAACATTTTATTTAATATCCACCTCTAAAGGACAAAGCAAAGAAAGATAATCTGTGATCATCAGGACTCAGCCATGTGGAAGTTGATAAAATCAGATGAGTGCACTGACTTGCATTTGGAAGGAATAAAATAGAAATACCTGGTAAGACACAATCTTAGGAAACACAGAAAGGGATAGTGTAGTGTGAAAATAAGTATTCTTTATTGCAGACAAATTTCAGAAAAACATCCTGTTAAAACAGTTAATTATTACAACAGGATGTCAGTGAACAAAAAGTGTGATGAGGAAACAAGTTACCAAGTGATATTATACCCACCTCTTTAGTTATACCCCTTGTTATCTTGAAAATTATATAATCTCTGGGTTTATGGCATGATTCACCTTTCATATTTTATTGACTTATTTCCAACTTTAAAAGTATAGGGTAATATCTTATGATATTGAACTAAATACATATCCTAGGAAATTTTCTCTCTTTAAATGTACATTATGGAATTTTCCTGCCTGATTCTATGCTAGTGTTTTATCTTTTTTTGTAAGAAGTGTTGATTATCAATCAAATTGCCATTAAAATCATCTAAAGATACCCCTCCAAATTTTTTTCAATATTACATATTTGGTGCCCTTTCTGAAAAAGGCTATATAGGTTCAG
Source organism: Choloepus didactylus (assembly GCF_015220235.1). NCBI lineage: Eukaryota > Metazoa > Chordata > Mammalia > Pilosa > Megalonychidae > Choloepus > Choloepus didactylus. The sequence goes on from NC_051334.1 coordinate 136,992,817, forward strand.
TTTAATTAATAGTGAATTTTTTCAAGGTGCAGAAATCTCACTCTGCTTTCTTAATCAAATAAAAGGGGAAAATGGCAACATTCCAATAATCAATAAAATTGGCAGCAGTACAAAGATCTAAGCATATCTAAAATACAGCAGATTTGTAATTAAAACACCATGTAATAATTTGTTTTTAGCAAGAACAAGAAGCTTAATAACAGGTAAAAGGAGGAAACAAAATACTGCATTATACTGAATAGTAAGCTAAGTAGCATATATTAATCTTACATACTCATAACTATTTGCTTTTGAATAACTAATTAAGCCTTATGTTTAAATTAAATGCCCATTCAACAAAACTGATAGGAACAAACATATTTCTGTAAATTTACATCCTAGAATACCAGAGTAAACAGGAGATATTAGTCAAAGATGAATAAGAAAGTTCTATTCTTTTTCGGCGTCTGTGTGACCAGGTTGCAGAGGACGTGCTTTTCTCTTTGCTTTTCCTAAGCCACTGTTTGCTGCCTCTTCAGGAATTCGTTTCTCTTTTTCGGAATTTTTAGGGGACAGCCTGAAGAATTATCCGATTCCTTTTTGCCATTTGGGAGTTGGGCGCACAAAAACTGGATTCCCTCCTGCATATTTGTTTTGGGCTTTCGGCGACGAAAGCGACCTGGAGTTAGTGGCAGATGTGGAGGAATCAAGCACCTTCCTAGGGGCTCAAGAAGCCACCACTTTGCGGCAGGCGCCTGGGACACTGTATGCTTTAGTCCGCACCATGTTCAAACCGGAGATGAAAGCAACGAACTGACTTCCCAGCCGTTGGTATTTCACAGGACAAGGACCCTCTATATCGATTTTTACACCTTTTTAGACAGATGAGAATCCAGGGTTTTGATCTTGCCGGGAGAAATATGCAAAACTTTTGACTAGTCATTACAGGTCCTTGGAGTTTGAAGGCAGGAAAAATATAAAGTACAAATACATATTGTTTCCATGGGTTGATGAGAAATCCATAATTGTCCAATAAATTTCCCCATATTTTTCTCAAAGTGAAAATATTGATTTTTCGTAATACATATCTTTGTCTTTGGATAACTACACATATGCATTTTAAAATCAAGTTTCTTTTGAATGCAAGGATGTTACTTCCATTTTAATAAGTTGTGCCCAACTAGGAAAAGGCTCCACAGATTTATTTTCGTTCTTTTCCCTAGTAAAAATACCCAAAAAATATTATGGTCCTTTATCAGAAATAAAAGACAAAAATAAGACCAAATTGGAACTGATAACAACAAGGACTTAACAAGAATTGCACATTCCTGCTCAGCGCTTCTATATAATGGAGAGTAAGGCAAAAGTAATTCAAAAGAAAGAAACCCTTTCAGCCAGTTAGATGTATTGGGTCATGGATCCACAAATATTTATAAAATATCCACTATGTATTGTATTGTTCTAGGCACTTAGTACACTGGTGAATAAACAATAGCTTCCTCTCAGGTAGCTCATAGTCTGGTTGGAGAGGCAGGAAATAAATATGTGCAATTACATGCTTTAAGAGTTTTAGAAGTATGCAGGGTCTGAGTTGCTCAGAAATTGACAGGGACCTAAGTCTCATTTTTTTGAGGTTTTCAGTATTTTAAACATTTTAAAAATGCCAAAACAATGTTTACAGAAATTGTGGTACATTTTAAATGTTTATAAATAATAAAATAGTGCTTTCAACCCATTCTAAAACAAAATGCAACTGAATTATGCTTTTCAAAAGATTAATGATCACAAAATTTATATAAAAATGTAATTATTCATATGGTACCTCCACAGTGTGATCTAGTTTAAACTGTATGAGGAATGTTGTCTTTCTCCAATCCTGACAGTGCATCTTTCAAATTAAGTATTTTTTACTTAGGTCAAGAGTTAAAATTTGGGGCTCTTTGGTGAGGCTTGGACCAGTTGGTTCTCTTCAAGAGACTGAGTAAATGTTATTCAGGTAGGTTCACTGGAGAATATCATTACAGAAACTAGCATGAACAAAGCCCCATGTCTCTAATGATATATTCTGAGAACTAATGGAAAGGATTTAAGAATATAAAAAAAGATTTATTTTTATGTTAAGGACACTTTCTTCATAGAGTTTTGGAAGAGTCCTTAGACATCTTACCCAGGTTCAAAAGCACTTGTTTTCTCTTTCCTATGGAGACACTGAGGAGCAATTGGATTTCATCTCTAAATCACAGCTGACAAGGATCTATGATTTCTAGCACTGCATGTGTTATATAGTACAATTCCATTACAATACAGCAAATTAAATGGTGGTCTGTGAAATTACAAACTCCAGGGGTTAACATTTGCATTGTTTCACTTTCAACAAAACAAAAACCTGCAATGCAATTCAAAGTGTGGAGAATTGGGGAACTTTTTAATAAAGTAAGTTTTAAAATAAGTAAATGATCATTTATGCTTGAAAATTCAAGACCTCTGATATTTCCCAGGTTTTTATCCTTTTGTGAAAACATCACATATTCCTGTCCCACTTAATATACACCTATAATCTCAGAGGAACAAAAGGTCAAAATAGAAAACACGAATGACTTTTTAAAGGCCATGTGGGTACACATGAAAAACTTTTTAGTGTCAATAAGTATTAATGGCCAATTCTGTTCAATTAAGGTATTTATTAAACATTCACTATGCACCTAACAGAATGTCTATGAAACAGAAATAGTCCTTACACCATAATTTTTCTTTCAATTTTCTAATCTTATTCATAGATTTTTTAAGCTGGAGGAGACTCTTGTTACATAATAAATAAGGAATCACTTACAGAAGGAATTAAAGGAATGTCATTGCTAAATTCATTGATATTTTCACTTAGGCTATAGCTGAGATTTTAAAAAATTTCATGGCATATTTTTATGGTAGGGGCATAGATATCATTTTCTAATTCCATTTTCCCATTATTTTTCAATTTACCCATTTGTGAATTTGATATGAAATATTTATGAAATCCCAAAAGACTAGGTTTATTTCTAGAACGTCTAGCATAGAATGAACATTCAAGATTATATACCTGAAATATACTTCTTTTCTCCCTTTTGAATATGAAGCACCTTCAAGATTAAATTTGCCTACCCACTTGACTTTCATCACAGTTGGTATTTTAAATACTGATGTCTAGAACCTGCATTAATTTAGACGGGTTCTATGCCCTACAGGCTTGTCTTGAGTTGACACCATATCAGTGTTATAAGTGCTAAGAGAAACGGAATAGTCAGCATTTGGAAAGAGGTGAGATAAAAGATCTGTATTACACAGAACTTTTCCACTTTATGGGAACCAACGCAGAAAATGACCTGCAAATAACAACAGATTTGCTTTTAAAAATTGAATGTTATGTTAAATGATTATCCTCATTTTGTGGTCTAAGCAGCTTCATAATGTTTGTTAAACCTGGTTTCCTTTATAAATGTGAATTTAGTCTATAAAGAGAGTAAAAAATAGAATAAAATTATTAAATAGCATAAAGGATGATGGTTTCCTTTCAAATAGATGTGCAGTGCTAATGAAAATTATCTCTATATTATTGAAAAGCATTAATCAGTTTCCTGATTTTGTGGGATACCTAGCTTATAGCTGAGCACATAGAATGCTCTCAAATAAGTACCTGTTATTTATAGTGTCAGAATCTTCCCCCATCTTCTGGCTATAACCTTCACAACTTATGCCTAAGTTCCTATCCCATACTGTTTACTGAGGTACTGACACTCAAGACTTTTCTTTATCTATCCAGCATTTTCCACCATAATTCTCTAGCATTAATCTTCTATTCTAGCCAAGATGATCTTATCCCTTAACATGCTATATTAATTGCTTGCCCCAAGCCTTTTCTTGCATTGTTTGTCTTTCCTGGAGTGCCCAGATCTTACCACTCATTCAAAACCTATCCATCCTACTCACCTCAGCCACATGGATTTTGCAGCTGTTCCAGTGCACAGTGGTCTGTCTTTTCTCTGTATTCCTAGAACATTTATTGTCTATGCCATTCAATTAGTACTTAATTATATACAAGCAATTCCCAGCTAGCAAGTCTGTTATGTTCAAAGACCTCACTTGAATGCCAGCTGTTGGAGACACATAACAAATTTCCCTCATAGAAACAATATTGTAATGGGTGAGTAGGTTTCCAGAGCAAAGCACAAAAACCTATTTAATGCACATGTAGGCAAAGCTATAGTACCAACATTCAGATTGCAACAACCATTTATATTTCATAGAGTATAGTTGTTCAGGGTCAAACTGAAAATTCTAGGAGAGCATCTCCCCTGGCATAGTTCTAAGAAAAAGAGCTACCATGCTCCCCTCTGTATGGGTTTCTCCTCTTTCCTAATTTGGCCTCATTTCTGTGGGGATTTGGGGAGGCCTTGGATAACTGGTAGTCCAGTGAGAATACTGTGAACAAAGGGCAAAGAGCTTTCTGCTTGCAAGGGGAAGCGTAGACAAGGATGAAGCCGTGGAGGCCATTGCAGTCAATATTCCCATTGGACCTGGGGTAGACAGGGAGAGAATTTTTTGTTCTTCTTTACATTTCCCCTGACACCATTCTAGCATAAGCTTTTATCTCTTTATACTTGGACTATTGCAATAATCTCTGCCTCTCTCAAAAATAGCTAGTCTTTTTTTATAGTCTCACTGTATCCTGCAATCTACTGCCAAGCACAGATTGATATTTCCCCAAACCATCAATTCCGTAATCTCATTCCTATGGTCTCTGATGGTTCTCCATTGCTCACAGAAGTTGTTTGTAATTCTAGCTGAATATCAGAATTTGTTGGAGGAATTTTTAAACATACAGATACTTGAGCCTTACTCCAGCCCTACTGAGCCATAATCTCTGCATAGAGGATCCTGCATTAAAGAAAAATCTTCCCAGATGATTCTGATGCACAGCCAAGTAGAGAGCCACTGAACTATAAGATAACATTTACAATTCTTAGCATGACATTCAAAGTCCTCCATGTTCAGGAGATTTAGGTCTGTTTTTCAATCTGTAAAACAAGGGACTGGTGATTTCCTGCTTAATGTTTCCATTCCACATTCAGGATGATTCTTAGCCTCGTTCTACTTTTATATTTTAGTTAAGGCTATATTTTACACTTATTTCAGGAAAGTTTAAATGAAACAACTATGTGAGTGGTTATTTTCAAGCCTGAAATATACCTATGATGTCCTTTTCATCTTTCAGAGTTTCATTTCCCTGTGTTACAGATTGTCATGACAAATTACTACTATCTATTGTGCAGCTTGTTTTTCTGCACTCTACATTGGGGTGCTTATCTTCTCTGCACGAGTTACCCCTTTGACATGAACTTCAATTGTGGAATAAATGTAATAAAAATGGAAAAATATCAAAGAGAAAATTGAATTTCCTCCCTAGTTAAATGAATTTTATATAACAGCTGTGAGTGTAGTTATTAAAGCTGAAACCATTTTGCAGGGCTGCTGGTTTTTAAAATGGAAGCCAGTACTGTCACTCATGAGTCTAAAGCAGTGACCATTTTTAAGAGAACCTAAATTCCCAACATCATAAAAAAATCTTTGTAGTCCGGGATAATGTAGAGCCTTAGAGTAACCATAAATAAGTAGAAAAGTAACATATTACTGACTCATCATTGTAGATTTAAACGGTTACCAGGGTATATCTTTTCTTCTCTCTTATAAAATAATCACTGGGAGCCTCAGAATGTCTTGATGTTTGTGCCAGTTTGGATAGATTATGTACCCTAAGAAAAAGCAATGATCTTTTAATCCAATCTCATGGGATATTGGGATTAGGTTGTTTCCATGGAAATGTGAGCCACCCAACTATGAGTGACATCTTTGGTTAGGGTGTGACCTCTGATTGAATGTTTCCATGGGGGTGTGGCCCCGCCCATTCAGCATGGGTCTTGATTAGTTCACTGGAGACTTATGAACAAGCTTACAAACTGAAGGACCTCAGAGCTGCAGCCAAGAGAAACATTTTGAAGATGGCCTTTAAAAGTAGACTTTTGCTACTCCAGAGTTTGCCTGGGAGAAACTAAGAGAATACCCCTAGACACCTAGAGAGAAACGTCCTGGAAGAAAGTCATTATGAAATGCAACCTGGGAGCAAAGAAAGAAGACACCAGCCATTTGCCTTCCCAGACAACAGAGGTGTTCCAGACACCATTGGCCATTCTTCTGTGAAGGTACCCTGTTGTTGATGCCTTAGCTTGGACACTTTTATGACCTTAAGACTGTAACTTTGTAACCAAATAAAATCCCTTTATAAAAGCCAATCCATTTCTGGTATTTTGCATAATGGCAGCATTAGTAAACCGGAACAATGCTGTAGGCCAGTTCACAGATATAAAACTTATACACATTTGTTGAATGTGAACCATGACGGTCATTCTCTGTAAAGTCTGCTTGGGAATGATTCCACCAGACATGTTTATAAGAACAGATCTTTTCGTATGAAACCTACAACATTTTGCTTTCTGAAATATTACTGTATTCACTACTCTTCTCTCTGACATTTATCTGTTCATTCATAGTAGGAGGGAGTCATATGATATTTGGATTGGAAAATGCACCCTTACAGTAATATATTCAAAATGAAACAGCCATGATTATCCTGTGGGCTTAATGTGACACTGCCAGGATGACACTAAGACTAAAATATTTTTAATATGTTCAAGTTAGAAGGATCTGAGTGTGGAGGAAAAGGACTCTAGGTCCTTCTGGAGCCATTTCATATATTTCACCTATGAATTTAAAAGGATAATGTGAGTTGCAGAGTGGTTTGATTTAAACTTCAAATGACTTAAGTTCTTTTGGGCAAATGAGGCCACTGACAGGATTTACAGCCATGCCATAGCTTTCCAGTATAGCATAATATTGTTCAGAATAAGCCTAAAAATGGTTTCATACCAAATCTAAGGCTGAAGACATCAAGGAACAAGGTGAAGTAGGTGCTTGAATACTGGATTGGAGGATGCTATTATAAATGTGAATGCTATCCCCACCCTGGTACCTCTAAACTAGCTTTGTGTACTTAATTTCAAATAGAATTGAGAGGAAAATGCTATTTTAATGGCAATACCATATCCAAACGAATGACCACTAGCCTGGGTGCTAATATCCTAATTCTTAAGAGAGTTAAGCTTTTGAAGGAGAAAGTGTAATGTAGTAGCAAGAATCTTGGAGTTAGAATCTGTCCCGGTTTGTTAACATATTAATTTTGTGCCATTGAGTAAGTCACAGAAACTTCCTAAGTCTGTTTCCTTATTTATAGAGTGAAGATAATAATGTCTTTTGACCTTTAAGAATGGGGAAACATTATTTGATATATATCAGATATTCAACAAATGTTTATTCATTTATTTATTATATCATTTATTGAGTGTCTCATTTATGTCAGGTACTGTGTCAAGAGCTTTTATGTGGAAGTGCTTTGTAAACTTTAAAGAACTACTTAATGGGAATATGTTATTATTAATACACATCGTTTCCCTAATAAACTCTCCTTGTCATAAAGCCTTAGGTAAGTGTTTCTCAACCCTAGTTGTAGGTCTGTGTGAGCCCCAGGAAATTTTGTATTTTATTTAATTCCCTATGTGATTCTAAGACAGAGTGAGCCATGGGATTATCCTTGGCGACTGGGTGGAGGGGAGACATTAAAAGTTACTACAAACTGTACATTAGTTCCACAAGACAGACTAGTCTCAGTTCACTCTCTCATGTCATTGTGAAAGGCACTGACTCAAGAAGGAGCTTGCTCTTCATGTTCTCCTCTTCAAAGTTTGGCTTCCCCATTGAGAAAGTCACTCATCTCAGTGTGTCCCTATTAAGCTAGGTAGTGGTTGTTTTAAGGCTGGATGGGGGCAGTTGGAGATTTAAAATTTTTCTTGTAGTGTCTTGTAAGATGTTCTGCTGTTGCACTCTCTTGTATTATAATGAGAAAAACCTATACAGACATTTGTACAGATTTTAAAGTAGAATACAGGGGAAACAGATGAGAGGAAAAATGGAGAGAAAAGGGAATAAGAAATACAAGGAACAGAAAATTAAAGACTAAGACTGCAGGAGATATTACAACCAATGGCTGCTGAGATGCACATAGAACAATGGCTTAAAATGGGATGGACAAGATATGGTACTCAACTGATTGTTGAGCTTTACCCCAACTTACCTTTGGAGATGTCAGCCATTTGGGGGAAACATCAGAACCAGATGTTTGGCGACTTGAGACAGGACTAGTATTGAGCAAAATAATGAAGGAGTGGTTAATTATTTTATACTCAGGTGCCTCCCCTTTTGTCACACTTCTCAGTTCCCACTCTTTCTTCCAGTTTATCTAGTTCTTCCCAAATGCCTACCGTGTACTTATTTCTAAGTAATCTTTCATCCATTAAGAGAACATCCCACCTTTAAGGCTTTCCATCCTTGGTATTAAAAGAGAAATTTTACAGCAGTTTATACCTATCTCTTTTCCTTCAAATTATGTCATGTAAGTGCTCTCTGAGTATATAAGGACATGCCTGACTACAAAGTAAAGCCTAATTGCTTCCTACTACTACAATAATTTTGGTATCTCACCTCTGGTATTGCCTGTGAATATCAATCAACAGTTTACTTTCTTACTTTTCAAGAAAATGAATGCATCTAATTGCCTAGCATTTGAGTTTAATTAAGGATGACACTATTGTGCTAAATTTCTCTAAAACTAAAATAACATTTTGTCAACTCTTTTATTTAAATGATCTCCTCCCTGAGCTGTTGTAATCTGAAAGTATTGTATTGTTGGATGAATGAAGTTACCAAAAATCTGTTCAACAAGATCTTCTCTCTTTATTGTTCCAGGAAACCAAGCCTAAAATATCTGTATTGTTTGATTTTTGCTATGGTTTTTACAAGTTCAATGTCATTCATTATATGTTTATCATTTTTCAGGGCTACCAAGTTTTAAAAATGTTCTGACATATGATGAGGTAGAACATAGATTATCCACTTGAGACATACCGTTGTTTGGCTTTTTCCATTCTCTTCACTTTTTACATGTTTTTAATACAGATGATATTATAATTCTTAAAAAGATAGACAACATAAACACTGAAGACACTGAAACACTGAATGGGAGACAGAACTATAAAAGAAGGAACTCAGTTTCAAGAAGGAGATCGAATGCTCATAGGACTCGCCGGCAGAGAGGTAATGTATACTAAGAATCACACAGGAGAAAAAGAGTCTGAAATATTTGTAAGTACCTGGGTAAGCAAATTGAAAAACTAGCAATGTTGTTGTAAAGTTGCACTATTGCTTTGTTTTATTTTTCTTGGAAATGGACTCATATAAGTTGGGTAAGAATTTATGCCATGTCAAATGAAAAGAAATCCTTAAAAATGCTTATGAGTTACTTCCCTAATGCAGGGCAGGTCAAGAAATGTAATGTAATCATATGGACTGAGAAATATTTTGTACTTCTTTACAAGCCTAATAGGTTGCTCCAACTCTATGTTTAGTAGGTCAAACAGGAGAGTTAAGAGCTTTGTTGATAATCTGGGCACCAAGGCATCAAAATTTTGAAAAAGCAAATGTAGAGCAAAGGGAGTGGGAGAGTACATGAAGAATGTCCTTTGTATCCCTAAACACACTGGTCTGTTCAGCATGCATATTTTAATATGAATGCATTGTGAATTGCCACAATAGAGAAGTCTCTTCAACAATTAAGGGTTTCCGTGGTCTAAGTCAACAGGTTGGAACCACCTTGACATTGTGCATACTCTAAGCCCGTGACAGTTGCCTACCCAGCTTCATTGCTGTCTTTGTTTGATTGCCCTAGTGGCTCAGCCTATTCTGAGAAAAGGAGGGATGGCAGTTATAATGGAGGCAAAGCAGCTAAAATGGTGAGGTGGACTATTCTCATGTTCCTACCTAACATAAAAATGATCTTTGTGAGCCTTTTTGAAATCCATATTCTTTTTTTAATGCAATTTTACTGACATAATTCACACACCATATAATCCATCCAAAGTATAAAATCAGTGGCTCACAGTATCAATAGATAGTTGTGCATTTATCATTACAATCAATTTTAGAACATTTTCATTACTCCAAAAATAAAAAAGATCACCCAAAACATTCCTGTACTTTTTATCCCCCCTATTATTTATATATTTTTTGTCTTTATTTTATTACTTATCTACCCATACACTGGATAAAGGGAGAGTCATTCACAAAGTTTTCACAATCACACGATCCTACATTAAAGCTATATAGTTATACAATCATCATCAAGAATCAAGTCTACAGGATTACAGTTCAACAGATTCAGGTATTACCTTCTAGCTATTCTAATACACTAAAAACTAAAAAGGGATACCTATATAATGCATAAGAATAACCTCCAGAATGACCTCTTGACTCTATTTGACATCTCTTTGCCACTGAAATTTTATTTGGTTTCATTTCTTTTCCCCCTTTTGGTCAGGAAGGCAACCTCAATCCCATAATGCTAGGGCCAGGCTCAACCTTGGGAGTCAAGTCTCACATTGCCAGGGAGATTTACACCCCTGGGAGTCATGTCCCACGTAAGGGACAGGGTACTGAGTTTATTTGCAGAGTTGGCTGAGAGAAAGAGGCCACATATAAGCAACAAAAGAGGTTCTCTGGGGGTGACCCTTAGGCATAATTATAAGTAGGTTTAGCGTTTCCTTTGCAGAAATAAGTTTCGTAAGGGCAAGCCCAAAGATTGAGGGCTTGACTTATTAAACTGGGAGTCCTTAATGCTTGAGAGACTATCAGGAATTGCCCAGATGGGGAAGTTTAATATTTCTACATTTTTCCCCAGTCCCTAAAGGGGACTTTGCAAATACTTTTTTATTTTCTGCCCCAAATACTCTGGGATGTACCGGGGTATAGCATTAACTTGTACAGAATAAATCTCACTCCATATTCTAGGTTCCATGTAATTATGTTTTTAAATAAACTGACCATACAGGTTAAATTAGTGTGTTACAGAGAAAATAAATTTTGTACCAAATAAACATCTCTTAAATAACAGTTAAAACTCAGGAATGGATGTGACTGCTATAAGATCTTACAATCTAGGAACCTTTACAATAAGCCTTATTGAACATTCTGTACTTCTGCATCATCAATTCCCCAATCTCGGCCCACATTCTAGCCCCTGATAACCTATGCTCTCAAATTAAATTCTCAGCATTTGCTCATTATAGTTAGTTTACATTAGTGAGGTCTTACAATATTTGCCCTTTTGTTTCTGGCTTGTTGCACTCAACATAATGTCCTCAAGGTTCATTCACCTATTTGCATGCCTCATAATTTTATTCCTTCTTGCAGCCGCTCAGTATTCCATTGTATGTATACACCACAGTTCCCCCTTCTGTTCACCCATGTATCTACCCTTAGGCCACCTCCATCCATTGCAAATCATGAATACTGCCGCCATAAACACCAGTGTGCAAATGCCTATTCACATCTCTGCTTTTGGTTCTTCCAAGTATATACCAAATAATGGGGCTGCAGGATCATATGGCAACCTTATAATGAGAAAACTCTGAGAGAAGTCCATATTATTTTATAGTTTCTTAAGCTGTCTTTCCATTTAAAGCAAAGCAGGCATTTGAGACAAATATTCACATGATGAATACAAAGCAGAATCTGTTTCCACTCAATCTCTCCATTTTCTATTTGCATATTCTTTCAATTAATTTCAGATAATACATTCCAAATTTGGTAGCATATGAAAGAAAATTCAAGAACTATTGTATTCAAAAAAGACTATTATATTAAGGTGTACAAAGAGAATTGAAAAGATTGTTCTAGAATTCAGTGAGACTCTCAGATGATATTAGAGTAATGAAATATCAAAAGTATTGCAAAACTCAGTGCATAGCTTAAAAACAATGAGATCATAGATAATACTTCTGAAATATATTTTGAATATATGACTGTAATGCAGAAAATAATTATTTTTAAAGAATACTCAAGATTCGGAAACAACCATGAGGAAAGAAATCACAATAAAAAACCAAGCCAAGATCTTTCTGGATTCAAGTTTGGGCTGAGCCCTTTAAAGAAGCAATCTTTAATTAAGCAGGTAAATGAACCCAAGAATTAACCAGTATAAAAAAGTCCTGAATTTAATATGTTTCATAATATTAAGGATTATTTTAAATTCTACTGAGAGCAGAACATGTTGCTTAGTATTCCCCCATGGTGTCTTGAACATAATTTAAACTCAATTTTGTTAGTTGATTTTCCCCTGTTTTTTTATAAACAGGGATGTTTTCAATCATCTCTAGAAATTTTGAATTTGCAAAATGCCAATATAGATGATGGTTATTGTGATTTGTCATATAATCATTCCCAATCTTGTCCTGGTTCTGAAACTTTGATCTTCAGTTATAGTATAAAAGTAATTTTAGTAGCATTGTGAGTGAATTATAAAAGCCAGAAGTCAGATGATATAGGATATGAAATACTCTCTGGAACCAAGAGGTGGGCCACACTATAGTGATACATATCCATCATTGTAAGGTAGTCTGACACGAAAGATGGGTGACAAGGCCAAATGGCAGGCAACAATAAAAGTTTACTGAGAGAAGCCGCAGGGCGGCCCCACCGGCAGAGGCTGCTTGGTGGGGAAACCCACACAGTCGGGTGGCAGGATTTCCTTTTTATCAGGTCTTTTGCCAATCAGGGGGTTGCACAGGGTCTTGGAAATGTAAGGTATGTGAGCTTTGGCCAATAGGGGATTATACATAGTTTATCTTGTAGCTTGGCAATGCCTGGTTTGTAGATTTAAACAGGAGAGATGGGGAAGGACGGAGCAACAATGTGGCAAGAACAGGAGAAGGGGTGGGAAATGGGGGAGGGGGAGAGGGCAGTGGTGCAGCCTGGCTTCACAAAGAGGGAATTGGGGGAGAGACCCAGAGCCCAGACCTAACAATCATCTCTCAACTGGTACAGGTGAGCCGATCACCAGACAGGAATTTTTTAATGCAATTTTGTTGAGATATATTCACATACCAGCTAATCATCCAAAGTGTACAGTTAATGGCTCATAGCATCATCATATAGTTGTGCATTCATCAGCACAATCAATTTTTGAACATTTTTATTACTCCAAAAAAACGTAAAAATAAGAATAAAAATAAAAAAGAACACACAAAACATCCCAAACACCTTATCTCCCTGTATAATTTATTTATTTATTGTCTTTATTTTCTTACTCATCTGTCCTTATACTGGATAAAGGGAGTACCAGTCACAAAGTTTTCTCAAGTACACAGTCACACTGTAAAAGCTATATAGTTAGAGGATCATCTTCAAGAATCAAGGCTACTAGATTGCAGCTCAACAGTTTCAGGTATTACCTTCTAGCTATTCCAATACAATAAAAATTAAAAAGGGATATCTATATAATTATTAAGAATAACCTCCAGAATGAACTCTCAACTCTATCTGAAATCTGTCAGCCTCTGAAACTTTATTTTGTTTCATTTCTCTTCCCCCTCTTGTTCCAAGAAGGCTTTCTCAGCTGACAATGCCAGGGCCAGGCTCAGACCGGGAGTCATATCCCTCATTGCCAGGGAGATTTACACCTGTGGGAGTCATGTCCCACATAAGGAGGAAGGGCAGTAAGTTTACCCGCAGAGTTGGCTTAAAGAAAGAGAGGCCACATCTGAGCAACAAAAGAGGTTCTCTTGGGGTGAATCTTAGGCATAATTATAAGTAGGCTTAGCTTCTCCTTTGCAGGAGTTAAGTTTCATAAGGGCTAGGTCCAAAATCGTGGGCTTGGCCTATTAAATTGGTAGTCCCCAGTGCTTGCAAGAATATAAGGAATTGCCAGGTGGGGAAGTTTAATATTTTGACATTTTCCCCAGTACCTCAAGAGTGTTTTGCAAATACTTTTTTTGTTCTTTGCACAAATTACTCTGGGATGTACAGACCAAGAGTATCTCACTCCCTGTTCATGGTTCCATCTAATTATGGTGTTCAAATAAACTGGCTATACAAGTTAAATTAAATACTGTGCTACAAAAAAAAATTGTTTTGCACCAAATAAACATCTCTTCCTTTGGTCTCACACAGAAGTTGAAGTTTTAAAACACAGTCAATACCATCCTTAACTCTTTACTCTGATTTGCCTTAGTCCTAACCAGATCAGCTTCATTCATATCTCTAATTGAAGTCTGATCTCTTTCATTGAAGTCTGATTTCTTTTTCAGCTTTTTTATCAGTTGCTGTGTGGGTAATGCTGACTTTCCCAGCTGCAGAACTCTAGCTCTGAGTCTCAGGTGTCACACAGGTGCCTGAAGTTCCAGGGAATGACCAGGTTATACACAAAGAGCTCAGCTTATCAGAATTTAGAAATAACTATGACAACTCAGGAATAGATGTGACTGCTGTAAGATCTTACAGTCTAGGAACCTTTACAATATGCCTTCCCCTGATCACCTATGCTCTCAAATTCAATTCTCAGAGTTTGCTCATTATATTTAGTCCATATTAGTGAGGCATTATAATACTTGTTTTTTTTTTATCCTGAGTACTTTCACTCAACATACTGCCCTCAAGGTTCAATCACCTCATTGCATGCCTCACAACTTCATTCCTTCTTGCAGCCATTCAATATTCCATTGTATGCATACACTACAGTTCCCCATTCTGTTCATCAGTCGCTGTACCCTTAAGCAACCTCCATCCATTGCAAATTGTGAATACTGCCACGTAAACACCAGTGTGCAAATGTCCATTCTTTTTGCTGCTTTCAGTTCTTCCAAGTATATACCTAATAATGGGGTAGCCGAATCATATGGCAACTCTATCCTTAGCCTCCTGTAGAACCACCACACTGCCCTCCAGATGGGCTGCACCATTCTACTTCCCTACCAACAGTGAATATGTACATCCCTCTCTCCACATTACCTCTAGCACTTGTATATTTCTGTTTAAAGAGTTTTACTCAGACACTAAACAATCCATCCTAAGTAAACAATCAATTGTTCCTAGTATAATCACACAGTTATGCAATCACCACCACAATCTATATGAGGACACTTCCATTTCTTCCTCAAAGAAAGAAGAATAGGAGAAAATGAAGAATAAAATATAAAAAATTAAATTAAAAGGCAAAACAACAATGGCACCAAGAATCACATACCCCTCCCTTATATCCCCCTTATTGACATTCAGCTTTGGTATATTGCCTTTGTTACATTTCATGGAAGTATATCACAATGTTACTGTTAACTATAGACTCTAATTTGCATTGATTGTTTTTTTCCATATACCATCCCATTTTCAGCACCTTACAATGGTGACATTCAATTGTTCTCCCTCATGTGAAAACTTTCTTATGTTTGTACATTTAATCACCATTATAGACCACTCTAGCTTTCACTACGTTATACAGTCCCAGTTTTATCCTCTACCTTTCCTTCTGGTGTCATATATGCCCCTAGGCTTCCACTTTCAACCATACTCACACTCAGTTTTGTTCAATTTACTTACAATATTGTGCTAGCATCACACAGTATTGTGCTATCCATTTATGGATCTTTACAATCAATGCTGTCAAACATTTTGTACTCCTTCAGCATCAAATGCCCAATGTCTATGCTCTTTCTATCTTCTGATAACCTGTGTTCTCAACTTTAAATCTCAAAGTTTGCTCATAAATGTTAGTTCATATTAATGAGACTATACAGTATTTGTTCTTTTGTTTCCGGCTAATTTTGCTCAACATAACGTCCTCAAGGTTCATCCATTTTTTTGTATGTGTCATGATTTTATTCTGTCTTACAGTTGTCTAATATTCCATCATATGTATATACCACAGTTTGTTTACCCACTCATCCATTGATCAACATTTAGGCTGTTTCCATCTCTTGGCAATCATAAATAATGCCACTACAGACATCACTGTGCAAATGACTGGACAGGAATTTGAGAGATGTTCATATCCAGATTCATAAGCTAACATTGGTGCTACCATTTCTGCTTGGCCTATAAATTGATTCTTCATAACTTGCTGTGTGGTCATTAAGTAAAAATTGGCAGTTCTCAGAGGTTAAACCATTCTCACCAAATTATGTAAATGCAAGCCTTTCATTTTTTTTCCTGAGGAGTGGAAATGTTGCATTTTCAAATATTTAGATTGTTAATTGTAATTGGTTGAGCACATATTTATTAAACGCCTTCTCTGTGCAGGAATTATGCAAGGCAACAGAATGTTTCAAATATTGTATGCAGTGGTGAGAGAGAAATATAAGAAAGAAATGTACAGCAAGGCAGGATGTAATAAATGTTCTAATAGGGCCTAAGTTATATATTTTGGGAATTCAGTAGTTCATTCTGATTAGGGGGACTTGGGAAAACTTGATGGAGGGGATAATATTTGATCTGGGCCATGTAGGACAAAGAGGTTTTCGAAAGTTTGGAAAGAAGAGCATGTGCTTACTTATGCTACAGTCCAAAATGCATAAATGAATGGAGAATATTGAAAAACAGTATTTTCAAAGTGAAAGCATCCTCATCTCTCTCTTTTTTTGAGACTGTCATTATAGCAGAACTCACCAGAAAATGTTCCCTGCATTGAAGAATTTAAACATAATTATTTCACCAATAATTACAGATTTTAATCATGCTTTGAAATCTTAATAAGCTAGCTTTGTACTTTACAAGATTTAATCTTAATATCAGTTGAACACAATTTTCTTTATTCAACACAATTCTTTTCAATAGAGATTTTCTGTTTGTTTATAAGGAAAGAAAACTAATGTCCATTTTGTTATCTAAAGGTAGGAAATATGTAGTATTCAAGTTGTTGAAAATATTTCTTATGTAAACACTTATAAAAAGGACTGAAAGCTCCTTTGGAAATATACTCGGGTGCATATAGGTCTTCGGGAGATAGGTCTCAATCTTATCTTTCCTGTTGGCCCACTGTGCTCTCAACACTAGATCACTTAGAAAGGAGAAGAGGTAGATGTGCATTCTGTGCATTGCACCCAATCTCCTTCTTTATGTTTTTCAGAAGGAAAAATGAAGAGTGCCTATGACTTTATGCTTTAGCAAAGCAACTAATTTTTCATACTTTTTACTTTATTAAATTTTTATGTGCATAATAGTCTTATGCCAGTCACTACTCTGCTCTTTATCTGCTGCTTCCAGCTTCTAGAAGGATTATTATGCTAGAAAATCACAGTGCCTGATCTAGAGCATGTTTTCTTTGCAGACCATATTTGCTAGTGGAAAGCTTGATTTCTCAGCACAGTTCATATGACTCTATCCATTTACATTTATATAGCATCATAGATATTTGTCAAAGGTGCCATTATTTCATCTGACTGTTACTCTCCACTGCCCTTTTGGTTTAAAAATTGAAAAAGTAGAAAGGCTGAGTTGTTGCCAGGCTAGTTTACTTGAACAGTATCGAGCCAATCTTCTGCTTCCTTTATAACTCCCTTCCCCCTCACTTAGTTTGTCTTAGAGTCTCTCTAGAATTAAGTTTATATTCAAGAAATAGTTTATTAATGAATAAATTGAATAAATATTATGATTTTGAGCTTTTTCCTTTCATCCTAAGGATTTTGTGCTACAAAATATTATTGAATATTCTTTCATCCTCACATATAAAGTCTCAGAACCTATTGCTCCTTTAGGTAAAACATAATCCAGAAAATGATAGAATGTGACTTTGGAATATATTCAAATTCACAAAGCAATTAATTTTTAATATTTATTATTTAATTAAAGTTTAATTGGCATAAGACTCTGTGCCAAAGATAAGGGACATCAAAGCTATTATATAAATTAGTTCTGAAAACTATTTAGTATATAAGAGTAGGGGCTGTGCAATTCTAAAAGAATCAGTTGCCCACAGAAGTGGTCTTGACAAAATATCATGTGATTTAATAAAATTATTGTGCATATGTTTCAGTTGTTTTTCAAAATTGGGGATCTTTGCAGACGTACAATGATGATTATCAGGCCCAATCAGAGAAGAATCGAGGCCAATCAGAGAGGAACCAGCATCAATCAGAAGGAAATCAAGGCAAATCAGAAGGAAATCGCGGCCAACTGGAAGAAAATCAATACCACTCAGAGAGATCTCATTGTCAATCGGAAAGATCTCAAGGCCCATCAGAGAGATCTCATGGCAAATCAGAGAGATATCGTTTCAAATCAGAGAGACCTCGTGGTCAAGCAGAGAGATCTTTTGACCACTCAGAGAGGTCTCGTAGCCACACAGAGAAATCTCATGGCCACTCAGAGAGATCTTGTGGCCGTTCAAAGAGATCTCATGGCCAATCTTGGAGATATCAAAGATACCCACCAGTAGGAAGATTCAAAACATCACCCAAAATTGAGTCTGAATTTGACAGGTAAAAATACAATGAATATTTACTTAATCATTAGTACATTATGTTGAGTGAGGTGGAAATGTAAAAGCATGCTTTATATAACTATTTTAATGGATAATACGTATTTTTTGTAACAGAAACTGTATTGGGACAAAGACATTAATACGCTGGAGATGATATATAAATGGCATCAATGTTCTCTCATCTTGCTAATGTCCTCTAGCTATCATCTAGTTTCCCGAGATACCCCATTAAGTTGTTCCACCTACATCTGCCTTCCCTGGCAGAGCCCCATGTACTCAGCTTTCTTTCTGAGCCTTCCTTTTAATCAAATATATTGACTCAGTGTCCTTTTCCTTTTGGACCTTCCAACCTGCTAGACTAGCTAATCCAACAATAAAACTAAGCTAAATCAATAATATATACTCACTGATAATGAATTTCTGTGTTTCCCTCCTTTGTCTCCTTCCTGAAGGGTTGTCAGAGAGTCCACAGCAGACAAATGATAGGTATATCTTTGAGCAGCTGAACTTTTGACTTTGTCAGTCAGATTCTAGGAAAGGATGCCTCTTCTATACATAGATGCAACCCCAACCTTCTGAATATATTTGGATTATACTGTATATATTCATTGTTGCCTTATACAACTGTTAGGCAAGGGCTGTCTTCTCTAGCCAAAGAAAACAGAGAAATTTTAATAGTTTTGCAGTGTTTGCATTTTATTTTATCTGATTAGGTAATTAAATAAAAATTTATTTTTAGTTGAAATTTCTCAGTGATTGTCATCAGTTTGCATTGCCTATAAATGTCTAGTCAAATATTTTTGCTTATATTAACCACTCCACTGAATGGCTGATTTCAGCTTTAAAAATCATTTCTAAAATGTGTATGTGGATCATTATGTATATAGACAATGTCTGATGTAGGCACCATTTTAATGCAAAGGCCTCATCCTACTTATATTAGCAGTATACAAGTAATTTGCTATAAAATATTAAAATATGTCTAACTGCTGACAAGCAATTCACATTTCAGCATTTATTAGGAACTTTTGTGTTTTACTTCATTTTAAATGCCAATTTCTGTTTGTCTAGTGGTATAAGACTTCCACTAAGGAACTGACATTTACATTGTTGTCCAATGACATATTCCTATCATTTTGCCAATATATTTTAAAATATAATGAACAATTCTGTTTTTCTGCTTTATTTTATCTTGTTTTACTATAAATATTTGCATATCCTCAGCACAAATAAATAGTATTAGTTGAGTTAAGGTTAAAATTATCAATTGTAGAGTGATTATTAAAGAATACATAAGATATAAAAAATTAATGTAGTTTAATAATGGAAATTAATTCTTCTCCATAACTTTCCATTCTGATTATATATAATATAATTTGACTAGATTGGTTTAATAATTTCCTTCAGAACTGGAGTTTGCTTCTGTGCCAAGTATAAAATGAAGACTTCAGTGTTTTTATCCCAGGCAAAAGTTTCTTCTCAGGCCAGCCTGAACAGAAGATAAAGACATTTCTGCTTTTAACAAACAAATCACCATATCTAGAAGCCCAATTTGATATGAATAAACGTCAGGTAGCTGGGCAAATACTTCAAATAAAATTTTATAGAATATGTAGAATATTGTTTATGTAGATCTACAATAGCTTTTTTTCATTTTTGAAAAGCTATGATAACTCTCAATAAAATCCCTAATCAGGATTTACTGAAAACAAGGTGTGAATTTGGATTTTTAATGCCCCCAAAATACCTGATAACAATTTTAGCTTTTTCTCTTCTTTCCTGATGTAGTAAATATATCCACTGTCATTCTTGGCTGCAGTAATATGTAAATGGAGAGGGATAGCGGAACAAAATCTGTATTTTGTACAACCACTAAGTAACTTATACGAAATGGGTGGCAAAAATATGCATATCTGCATTAGCTGTCCACCTGATGAAAAATTTTCTGACATATAAGCATCAGCTTCAGAGGAATGTTTAGTTTTGGTGTGCTTACTATTTAAACTCTGATTATAAAGTGACAACTAACATCACACTACCACTCCAGTATCTCTTCAGATTTTAATACTAGGAAGCATTCCAAGTAATTCTTGAAATAGGTGCAGCCCTAATTATGATTGTGAAATCAGATCTCTGGGCCTCAAACCCTTAATATACAATAATCACACTGAAGACAGATTGAATTCCCTATTTTTATTCCAAAATTCTTTACTTTTTCCCAGCCCCATTTGTTTCCTATACTGGCAACTCAGTTGTATTTTTCTTTTTTCTTGGAAGGAGATTCCAGTGAGAATCTGATTTGTGATTTTCTAAGTAATTGGCCTCTAGTGGTGTATAAGTAGCATGAGTTAGTAGAAGCAACATAAAAGTAAGAAGACATGGTTGCATTTTCCCAACATTGTACAAATTACTTAATATCTCTGGGTCTCAATTTCCTAATATGTGAAAGGAGAAATTTGGACTTTGAAGAGCTATACCAACTAAAAACATCTCAGGAGTTCATGAAAACTGTATTTTTAAACAAAAATATTCAACTGTATCCATATGCCTGGTTAACTTCTGATCTTTGTTATGCATGCAGCAGGTAACAATTCACCCTTAAGCTGAGAATCACCTATGCTGAAATAATGAAAAGGATTTATCAAAACCCTGTTCTGGATTTTGATTGCATCTAGTATCCAGTCTTAAATCAAATGTTAAAAAATGTATAATAAAAGAATAAAGACATACATTCTAAAGAATTTCTTTCAAAGTAAAAAAATTGTTTTCAAATTATCATCCTTTATGATTAATATTAGGTCTTTTGCAATGAAGAAAAGGAATGAATATTTCCAGAAACAGATGCAACAAAGAAATAATCAAATGAACATGAAACGAAAAGTAAGTGTTGTTGCTTTCAACTTTACACCACAGAATCGGTGTGGTTTTATACATCATTTTCATTTGAATAGTCATTCCATTTGCAGACTTTGTTTCTTCTAGTAGTTAGTTTTGGCATCTACTCATATTGATGATTAATTTAATATGTTTTTAAAACCTGTATACTAATATCAATATAGGAAGAAGATATATATCATGTCATACAAGTCAACACCCTGTCATATAAGTCAAGTGTTTCCAGCCTTATAGCACAATTGCTTGCAAAGTTTCCCTCTTTTGCTCTATTACCCCCTCCCCCATCCTACTTTATATTATTTTGCTTCTAAGTGGGCATTAGATCCATGGATCTTAACGTTTAAGAATATCTTCATGTGTTATTGTGCTTTTACTGTCTACTGGCTCTATGGACCTCATTGCTACTATTTGTAGGACTCTTAATGCCAAATCTACCTGTGAACTATAACTGTGGTTGGGACCTTATGTAAAAATAGCTGAACCACCAAGCTTCAGCTACATATATCTGGATGTACTCCAACCAGTTCAGTTATGGAGTGATCTGGGCTAATTAACATTTAAATGCAATATTTATACTTTGGTCTGTTTTGTTAACCACATATAGGTGGAACCTATGTGGACACCTGTAAAGTAATTGCAGGAATAAGGGATTTAAATTAACTATTGAAAAAATTCCTAACTTTCACCTGAAATGTCTGGTTGGGGTACAAGTGAGATTTTCTAAAATTAAGTTATGTAATTCTCCACCTCACTTAATTATCTTGAATACTGCCAAAAATCACAGACTTATATAAAGATTATGAGGACACCCTTTGTGAAGTTTATCTACAATTATGGTCTTTCCTCTTGATCAAGACAAGTAATAGATAGACACAGGCCATATCTAGATCTTAAGAGTTTTCCAACTATAAGGTCTTAAAGTCATTTGATCTTTCTGAATCTGCTTTTCTTGTCTGTAATGTGAAGAGATTGGACTGCTTAACCTTTAAGGGCCCACTGGACTTGACATTCTTGTATTTGTGTATAAGTGAGAAAAAGCTGAAATTGCGTGTTAGACTGAGAACAAAGTAAAGAGAATATTGTCACTAAAAATGTTGAGTCAATTTTAAACGTAGAAAATAAACACCTGCTAAGTAAGGAGAGATGAGGTATGATTTGTTTCAATCTTTCCCATTTAGATAACACCAGAAAATGATCGCCCCTCTGATGAAAATACTAGAAGATATGAAAGGTAATTGCAGGACAGACTTCTGTACAACTAAATATAATTAATTCTTAAGGGGAAAATGAAACAAAAATAAATTTTACTTCCAACAAGGGGCCTCTAGAGTGTAACTCAAAGCAATCCAAAACGGCTTCTGTAAAGAGTCCTAATGGGGAACCAGAAAATTCGTAAGTAAAACTGCCTGGCTTGATTTTAATTTTATTTTTGAGATTTCCATGCATCAGTTTCCTGTGGTGAGTATAGATGTCTTGATTTTGTATCCTTTCTGGTTTAACCATATGGGAATTGTCACCCTGAAGAATTAAGTGTCATGAACATTTTCATTCATTTTCAGTGTTAAGAATAAATCCCTTCTGCTCTTTAATAATAATATATGTTACAGTTACTAGACATACTAAGTAAATTTCAGTGCTCCAAATGATCTTAGCTCCAATCAGGAGGGCCTTTACTCAGACAATGATATCAGAAGCATTTGTGTATCCATGAAAAGGAAGAATGTTGTTATACTCCCTGTGAGATGGGCCTAACCAAAAGCATCTGTGGAAGAGTTGAAAGAGCTATGGAACAGAAGCAGATCAGTAATAATAGTTGCTTTTACTGAGTGCCTAATATGTACTAGGCACTGTGCTGAGCACATTTACATTTGTGGTTTGATTTAATCCCCGGCAAGCCTGTAAAGTAGGTATTAACATTTCGATAATAAAGATGAATAAACTAAGGCTCAATAGAGTATGTTAACTTCCCCAAAGCCATACAAAAATATGTGATGGAAGCTATATTCAAATTTAGTTTGTGGGGCTACAAAACCTGTGGACTTTCTACTCTACCATATTGCCTCTCCACAAGTATGAATAAATGAGTTAAACTCTTTAAAAACCTAGTGTATTCATTTTCTATTGCTGCTGCACCAGATTGCCACAAACAGCAGCTTAAAACAACACCTATTTATTATCTTACAGTTCCGTAGGTCAGAAGATCAGGCAGGCTTATCTGTGTTCTCTCTAGGGACTCACAGGGCTGAATTGAAGATGATGGCCAAGGTGTAATCTTATCTGGATGTTCCAGGGAAAAATCCACTTCCAAGCTCATTCTAGTTGTTCAACAGAGTTCTTTGGGGTTGTGGGAATGAGGCCTCTGTTTCCTTGCTAGCTCTCAGTCGTCAACCAGGGGCCACTTGGCTCCTAAAGACTGCTCACATTCCCTCTCTTGTGGACCCCTCCATCTTCAAGCAAAAAACAGCATGCCATGTCCTTCTCACTCTTTGAATCTCTCTGATTTCCTCTTTAGCCTCTTCTGCTTTTAAAGGACCCATTTAATTAGATTAGGTCATTCCATATAAAGCAGGATAATCTCCCTATTTTAAAGTCAGTTGATTAGTAACTTTAATTACATCTGCAAAGTCATATTCATAGTCCTGAGGATTAGGGTGGCAAATCTTGGGGGTCATTTTAGAATTTATAATTATCTGCTTTTAAAAATAAGAATGTAATATATTGTGTTCAATAAATTTAAAAAAATATGTACTTTGGTTCTGCAGTATGTTGTGAAAGGAAATGTAGAAAAGGAGATTTTACATCTAAAATTTAATTAAGAAATCAACATTTACTGAATTAGAGCAATTTTTCCCCAATTGGGTCCTAGTAGAAACAATATCTTTAACCAGCAAAATAATGTGAAAAATACCTCACATTTAGTATCACTGACTCCAGGAATTCAACTGAAAGTATCAGAACAACTACCCAGCATTTGGGCTTTAGTTGCATTCTACCTCTGATAGAGTGTGACTACATATAGTAAATCTTTTCTCTTGGGCTATTTAGCTGCATATTTTTTATCTTCTGAACTGTTTATATACAGTAAGAGCTGTTATAATAAGACAAAGTGAGAACCTGACCACCATTCATGAGGCCCAATAAGGAGCATACCTCTGCAACGTGGCAGAATGAAAATTTTGGATAGGCCAACTGCTTTTTGTATTAATCTCTATGCACCCTTTTACTCTGGCTATTTTTTTTGTAACAACTTTATTCAGATAAAATTTTCGTACCGTAAATTTCACCCATTTAAAGTATACAATTCAATGGGTTTTAGTATATTTACAGAATTGTACAACCATCACCATAATCTAATTTTTGAACATTTTCTTCATACCAAAAAGAAACTCCATAGTCACTAGCAGTAACCCCCCTTCTCTTCCCTCCCCTCCTCTCCCACAGCCCCAAACAACCACTAACCTACTTTCTCTCTGTATTGAGTTGACTCTGGCTACTTTTGTTCCAAAATGCATATAGGCATGGCCATATGTAAATAATTGAACTGCAGTTACATAGTAGTAAAACTCTTCTAGGGATTCTGAATAATTATATACATATTTTAAAATCTAGATTAATGCATGGAATACATGCATGTAATCCTCTTGAATGCTACCCAAATCCCCCCAGATTCAGTACTTGGAATCTTAATACTACTAAAAGAAACCTTGAAGATTCTTGAATTTACCTCCTTCATTTCACAGCTGGTAATAATGAGACCCAGAGAGGTTAATATGAATGGCCCAAAGTTGCTCATCTAATTAGTGGCTGTCAAATATATTTTTAATAAACATTATGCTTAATTGACAGATACATGAAACATGGGGTTAAAGCTTTACTCCTAACGGGTAAGTATACAACAACCAAGAGTTCTCTGCATCAGCCAAGAGAAATATACCTGGACTTCAATTTTCAAGCAATGGGTAATCGGGTAAATGTAATAGAAATGCACAAGTTTGTTCATGAGCTGTTAAAGAATTCATGTCATTTTCGGCCTCCTTGATATACACGAGGGCATCTTGTATGTATAGAAAAAACTGTGGTTAACAAGACACTATCTGGTGCCCTCAATATGCAAGAAATTTCTTCCCTGTACTCTAACTTTGTGAAAGACACAAAGATCAAGAAAATAGGCTGGCCTCAATTATTCATTTTTTAAATGAACTTCAAGTTGAATAGGATTTAACCCAATCTACTACACTTTTAGATATGTGGTGACCTTAAGATTCAACATGACTCACTTGCCAAAGAGATAACTATGTTTACCAGACCATGTACTAAAGAAAAAAAGCATACTAAAGTATTTTTAAAGATTTTCATAGCAGGGGTTGAAAGCAAAGGAATTTTCTATCCAACCTTCAGTTAGCAACAAGCTAAACTAATCAGAGTACACTGCTCCATCCACCTTCTGGTTAATTGTGGTTATGTTCTGCATAAAAGTGTATGACCCATAACTGGAAAATAGGTCATGTGTGGTAATAGATACAACTTGTGCCTCAGAGTAATACTAAGCTGGTTGCTGATTTGAGTTTTAGGGTGGTGGCGGAAAGGGTATTTCTCAAAGATGAGGAAGGAAACAGGCTCAGTGACAGTCTATTCAAGGACGAAACTGAAAGTTAAGTCTTGGAAGATCTATGAAGTATTCCAGCTGGTTATGGACTGATACTACCAATTGCAAGGCAGATGGCCCTAGGGTTGTTTTCACAAGGCAGATCACCAGATCTTGGGGTATAGTGGAGGCATTTGATCTCCACAGCATACAAGTAAGCCTGACCCTCATCCCCCTGTGGAAACATAGCCCCATTCTCTGTGGGGTAATAGTAGGTTTTTTTCCCTGCCTCTTCCATTAAAACCCTTTGATGCTACTATTTAGCCTTTAAGAACTAGGAGTAGCCTCCGTGGTATACCACAGATTAGGCAAATTACTTCTTTCTTTAGTGTTACAGCGAGGTGCTCTATGCTGTCTCTTTAAACTCACAGTATTCTCTAGTCTTCCTCCTTTCATTAACAGACTTCTCCAACCATCCCTTGCCTATTTTTAGTAACCAAATTCATAAGTAATTTGTATGATTGCTAACTCCCCTCAAGGTTACAGCTTTTTCTCTCCTACAGACTAAGATTTCACTCAATGAGAGATTCTCTAAACTGAAAAAAGAGAATCACCAGAACCGATCTTCAACAGCTGAAGAACGAACAATTCTCTTCCCTTAAAGATTTGCTATTAACAAGGATATTATAGTTGATTATATTCAAGAGCATATGCATATCTATATTCTTTCAATATGTATTAACTTTTTACTGCTGTTGTTAAGGTATTTTTTCCTTATGTAAGCTTTCATGTGAAGAATCTGTCAAAACTAAGTGTTCATGTGAAGGAAAATAATGTTTAGCTTTGTTTGCATAAGAGAACAATAGGGAGGTGAGCAAGAAGTAAGGTGTTTTAGAAGAAGAGATTTTAGGAAAACAGCTATGTTTTTAGAATTACATGCTTTTTCAACATTGGAGAATTTTTTCCTTTGGTTTAATTTGTTTCTTGAGCTATAGAACCCACATATAAATCTCAGTAGGCTCCATTTCATCAGTAGAGCAAGGTAATTGATAAGTATCTTTTATGGCTAAATATTCTGTGCCTCACAAATCAGAGAGATTGAAATCTATAATTTGATTATTAAAAAATTAAATTTATAACCAAGCTATTACATTTTTCTAGAAATCTGTTTACCTTGAACATGAATTTATAAGACTTTTAAGCTGTTCTGTCACTTTCTGTAAAAACACTAAATAAATGAAATTTAAATGTAAACATGACTCTTTTCCTGTATGTCGATACTTGGGGCCCAAAGTAATAGTGATCCTGATATAGACAGGTAAGGTGCAATTTGTACCTCAACTGTATTCAGCTAAGCCTGTTTGCTATAGTATACTGAAAATGATATGTATATAATTATTTGGGACTTCCATATAAGGCTGGTGTTTTTTAGCATAATTTATCAAATTCCATCCTCACATTTAATGATTATTTGTGCAACGAAAATGAAATACAGCACAAAGATACAGGAAAAGTTTGATTCTTTTCTGGCTCGTTATACCATTGCTTTTTGAAACAAATTACCAGACAGTAAAGTTTCTCCCACTAAAAACATCATGTTGAGAATCAAAATGATCAGTTTTATTTAAGGTATGTAGACTTGCTGTACCTTTGCTACAAAGTCCTAATTTTGAATATAGAGAAAGACCATGACCATGAAGTTTCCTAATGTAATTTGCATCAAGTGATTTGAAGAGAGAATGTTTCTTCTGCTTACAAAACCAACATATGTTCATAGCAGAAATTTTAGAAAATATAAAAGACCAAAAAAAAAATTACACACAGATACCTCTTCTATAAAGATATACTTCCATTTTTATTTTCTTGTCACTAAGATTTCTTCCACAGCAAAGCATTCTTCTGATATATCCAATTCCCCACTGCTGGAAATTTAGGCTGTTTCCAGCTTGAGTTTTTAAAAATTATACTTGTGATGAACAACCATGTACCTAAATCTTTAGAGTGCATCTAAAACTCATTCCACATGATAAATTTCTAGATGTAGAATTGCTAAGTCAAATAGTACTTTTTTAGAGTATTATACATATTGATAAACTTCTGTACAGAAAAATTGTGCCACTTGACATCTCCACTGCCAGAATATGGAAAGTTCACTTTCTCATACATTCATGAAAGGAAATATGGGATAGATATACTGTTTTCAATATCTTGCTTATTGATGGACAATAATGGATAAAGAGAAACAGCATATGTCAATGAATGTAGCAAAATTTTCCAAACTCCAAATGATCTCTTTTCTATATTAAACAACAGCTACATAACACACGATTCTCTCCCTCTCTACCTCAAATAACTTGTTAAATACAGGAGCACAAAAAACCAGTTTGGTCAATGTCAAAAGATAAGCACTCTAGCCATTTGACAATACATGAACAAGGAAACAGGCTGACTTAATCTACCATTTTTGCCTCATGTGGCAATCATAGCACTGACTTTCAAATATGGCCCCCAGACCGGCATGATCCCAATCACTTGGGAACTTGATAGAAATGCAAATTTTCAGGCCTCACCCCAGAGCTACCAAATCAGAAACTCGGTGTGATCCCTGGCACTCTGTGTTGTAATAAAAGAATTCTGATGTATACTAAAGTGTGAGATCCACTATTATAAGTATACCACTCCTTGGTGGTAACTAAAATTCCTAACCAAGACTAGAACCTACCCCCTGTCCCTCTCTCTCCACCTATCTCAATCTTAATGCTTCTTACTTTTTAATGTGTCAAATTCCCTTCCTCTCTTCCCTGTACTACAGTCTCACTTTACTATTCTATTCAATAAATAATCCTGGATATTGGGTGTCCCTCATCTTATCTGGATCTGCAGTACTCTCTCAGTGCAACCACCCTCATCTGATCTCTGGTTCCTAGAGATAGCACCTCCATTATTGGTTGGGGAAGGAGGAATCACGGTATGGCTAGAAGTGGCAGAACTGGGATTTCAACCCTGATCTCTCAAGTCCCAGAGCCCATATTCTTAATCACTGTAGCATGCATGCTTTTGCTTCAATATTGCTTCCTCTTTCTGGGATGCTCTTTCCCTCAAACTTTGACCATGGATGCTGCCCATCCTTCAAGTTGCAGTTCTTTTATGTTAAATGGGTTAAATGGGGGGATATTCTACAAAGTTGTGTATACATGATTTTGTCCTTTTGTGATGTGATCCCTGGCTATGCTCTCCTATCTTATTTCCTTCCATTTTTCTTCTCCCACACCCCTTTCTAGCCACACTAGACTTCCTGCTATGCCTCTAACATATTAAGCATGCTCGCACCTCAAAGCCTTTGCATTTGCCTTTCCTTCCGGCTCAGAACACTTTTCCCTCTAGAAGACTTTTCCTCCAGATATTTGAATGTCTCCCTCCCTCTGTTCATTTCAGTTTCTGCACAAATGTCACTTCCTCCACCTCCTCAGAGGGACCTTCCAAGAAAATCCTATCTAAAGTAACACTGAAATCACTCTTAATCCCCTTTCATGCTTTCTTTCTCTTTACAGCACGTATCATTGTCTAACACTTAATTATAGCTTCATTTGCATATTTGCTTATTGACCCCCACCACCACCACCCCCCCACGCACACACATACACCTTGTATGTAAGTTCTGTGAGGGCAGAGATGTTCTTGATTTTTTGTTCACAATTTTATCCCCAGTGCCTAACAAGGTGCCTGGCATATAGGAGGTGCTCAATAAATATTTGTAGAATGAAAGTAAGAATAATAAAATAACTGTATTTTGAATGAAAGTCAGAGTAATGCAAGTAAATGTATTAAGCAAAGACTGGGAAAACTGAACCAACATGATGTCTCATGATTTGAGGGCTTTGGGAATTTTTTTTCCACATTCAAGTTTCCTTATTTTACAAACGTTCTGAAGTAAACAAATTTTACTCAGATAAAAAACATTCATAGCCAAAATAATAAGCCATAAAGCTAATTAAGTTCCATTTTAATTTATACATTTCTTGCCTTTAGGTTTTATTCTGTTTCTTTATTTTGTTTTGTTTTGTTTTTCTGTGGCTCTGGCAGCAAGAGTCCCCTACTCTTGCTGGGTGCTGCCTCTCACCCAGCAGAGGGCAGCATTCAACTTCTAAAAAATTAGCCTTTCACTAACTTAATGCTATTTAAAACTGCAAAATGAGTAGAAAGAAAGAAAGAAAAAAAATCCTTATGATTAAATAAGTTGTGGAGTGCTTGGATACTTGAAAAAATGGACATTTGTTTGAAACTGGAAAACATTTTATCCTTATGGCAGTTTCCAAATTTAATCCAAACATAATTTCCAGGCTACTTAAACAACTAATCCTGAGTGTCCAATAGTAAGGAGAAATGATGGCATAATTTAGCATTTCCCAAAGCCATACTTGGCAGTGGCTGTAGTAAGTTCAGTTTTGTATGGAAATAGTTTGGCAGCCACCTTCAAAAAGTAACTCCAAGATCTCTGAACAGCTCTTCTTCATTTCCACAGCTCTACTTAATTCTCCCCACAAGCACATTCTTTTGCCAGATAGCCCAGGGCATTAAACATTTGTCCCCTTTTAAAATGCAAATATCCCTGGAGGAAATTGAACAGTCATCGAATTTTAATGTTATAACAGCATTCAATTCAGGGCTTTTTTTTTTTTTTTTTTTAGTAAAAGAAGTTTGAGACTAAGCATGCTTAACTTTCCTGTGGTCATATTGCTAGTTAATGTCATGGTTAAGCAAAACAAGCTAGGTCTCTTACGTTCAGAGGAATGCAGACTTTATGTTTGTTATTTTTATTTTGTTATATCACACTGCTTTTCCTTAAGAATATATACCTTGTAATTACGTTCTGCCTGGGATTTGCTTTACAATATTTCAGCAGAAGAGTGACAGCAACAAGATGGCAGAGTGAGGAACTCCAGGGTTCTGTCCTCCCACAGGAACACTGAAAAACCAGGAGAAATTTTCTCACAGCCTTGGAAAACAGTTAAAGGGTTGTAGTAACTGAGCAAGCACTGAATTAAGAAAAAAGAGACTTCAAAAGAGTAGGGAAACCTCATGGTGCCTTTACTGACCCTTTCCCCACTCCCTTCTCAGCTCAGTACAGCAATAGACTTTGCTGTAATGTAGGTCCCTGGGCCCTGGTTCCAGAAACAGATTAACCCTTTTATGTATATTGGGATGTATGTATGTCTGTACCAATCCATTAAGTGGCAATCTGAAAGAACAAAATTAAAAGAAACAGGGAAAGATGATCCTCTCAGAGGAACAAAATAACATGACAGACGGTTTGCTTAAACACCATAATTACATGGAACTTTGAATAGGGAGTGAGATCTAGTTGGTTTGTACAGGTTAATATGAAACCCCAATATATCCCAAAGTAATCTGGGCAGAGACTAAAAATGTATTTGCAAAGCCCCTCTGAGGGACTGGGGGAAAATGCAGAAGTATTAACCTTCCCCCCTGTGCCAGTTTGAATGTATTATGTCACCCAAATGCCATTATCTTTGATGTAATCTTGTGTGGGCAGACCTATCAGTGTTAATTAGATTGTAATTCTTTGAGTGTTTCCATGGAGATGTGCCCCACCTAACTGTGGGTGATGACTCTGATTGGATAATTTCCATGGAGGTGTTGGCCCACCCATTGGATGTGTCTGAATTAAATTACTGGAGCACTATATAAGATCAGACAGAAGGAGCAAGCTGCTACAGCCAAGAGGGACACTTTGAAGAAAGCGCAGGAGCTGCAGATGAGAGACATTTGAAGACAGCCGTTGAAAGCAGACTCCTGCTCCAGAGAAGCTGAGAGAGGACAAATATCCCAAGTGCAACTTAGAGTGACATTTTTGAGGAGCTGAAGCCTAGAGAGGAACATCCTGGGAGAAAGCCATTTTGAAACCAGAACTTTGGAGCAGATGCCAGCCACGTGCCTTCCCAGCTAACAGAGGTTTTCCAGGCATCATTGGCCATCCTCCAGTGAAGGTACCTGATTGCTGATGTGTTGCCTTGGACACTTTAGGACCTTAAGACTGTAACTCTGTAATCAAATAAACCCCCTTTTAGAAAAGCCAATCCGTCTCTGATGTTTTGCATTCTGGCAGCATTAGCAAACTAGAACACATCCCCCTAAGAATTACTGATATTCTCACAAGCATTGGGGACTACCAATTTAAAAGGCCAAATCCTCGATATTGGGGCTTACCCTTATGAAGCTTGTTACTGCAAAGAAGAGGCTAAGCCTACTTAAAATTGTGCCTGTCTCCCCCAGAAAACTCTTTTGTTGCTCAGATGTGGCCTCTATCTCTAAGCCCACTTGTCAGGTAAACTCACTGCCCTCCCCACCCAACATGGGACAAGACTCCTGGGGATGAGCCTGGACCCAGCATCATGGGATTGAGAAAGCCTTCCTGACCAAAAGGGGGAAGAGAAATGAAACAAAATAAAGTTTCAGTGGCTGAGAGATTTCAAATAGAGTTGAGAGGTCATTCTGCAGGTTATTCTTATGTGTATATAGATATCCTTTTTAGTTTTCAGCGTATTGGAATAGCTAGAAGGAAATACCTGAAACTTTTGAACTGCAATCCAGTTGCCTTGATTTTTAAACATGATTGTATAACTATGTATCTTGTACAGTGTGACTGTGCAATTGTGAAAATCTTGTGGCTCACACTCCCTTTATCCAGTGTATGGACAGATGAGTCAAAAAATGGAAACAAAAATTAAATGAATAATGGGGTATGGAGGAATGGTATGTTTTGGATGTTCTTTACTTATATTTTTATTCTTGTTTTTGTTTTTTTATTTTTATTTTATTATTTTTTTGGAGTAATGAAAATGTTCAAAAATTGATTTTGGTGATGAATGCACAACTATATGATGGTACTGTGAACAACTGATTGTACACTGTGGATGACTGTAGGGTATGTGAATATATATCAATAAAACTGAATTTAAAAATGTAATAAAATAACATGACAGAAACCATCAATGAAAATAACTGGCCTTGACAAAGAAAAAGACTTTTTAAAAACTATCTTAAAAATTCTCAAAGAGCTAAAGGAAAACAGACAAAGAACTAAAATACAAAGATTACTGGTTGAGACATACAATAGAACACAGGACCTGGAGGAAAGGCTGCAAATTTCATGGGGGAAGGTGGGCACATTTTTAGTATCCACGTATATGGGAAAGTTTATAAGGCCATGCATGCAGGCCCAGGAAATATGCAGGCACCAAAAAGACCAGAGAGTATCCAATGATTTTGCATCAGGCTGTTCTTTAGGTCCACTGTAAGGTTGGCTAAAGTGCTGAAGGAGAACACAAGCACAGAGACGATCTACAAAGACTGGGAAAAGTAATTTCTTTCATTTTGTTGTTGTTCATGTTGTTGTTGTTAGCTCAAGGCATTCAAGGTTATCTCTGCCATAATACTAGCTGAATACAAAGTTAAGAAACAGAGACTTCAGTAATTACAAAAGTCAAAGGATACACACTTTGCATAAATGGTTTGGAAAAAATCACTAAACAATTAGACCATTATAGACTTAAACAATAGAAACGAAAAAAAATCAAAACAAATCCAGCAAACCCTGGGGAAGCGGGAGTATCTGATTTTCAAAGTTAACCAATTAAAATATTTAAATTTCCAATATTCAAACAAAATAAATCAGTAAAACAATATATAAACAAAATGAGAATTTCAGTAAAGACATAGAAATTATAAAAAGGAACCAAACAGAAATACTGGAGATGAAAAATTTAGTATTTTAAAAAAATTCACTAGTGGGGTTCAAGAACAGATTGGAGCTGGCACAAAAATGAATCAGTGCACTTGAAAATAGGACAATGAAATCATCCCGTCTGAGCTGCATGAAGAAAAGGGAACAGAGCCTAAGACAACTGTGAGACACTAGCAAGCATACATGTATTATGGGAGTCCCAGAAGGAAAGGAATGGAAAGAGAAAAAGAATATTAGAAGAAATAATGGCTGGAAACTACCCAAATTTACCAAAAAGCATGAATATACACAGAAGTAAACTCAGAGGGATTCCAAATGGCTCACCACAAAAGATCAAGTAAATGAAAGTAGGCAGTAATGGAAGAAATGAAGGACAAAAATGGTTTAAGACTTACAAAAACCAAATACCATAATGACAGAATAGTTATATATTTCAATAATTACTTTTGATGTAAATGGATTAAACCATCTAATTGAAAGACAGAGTAGCAGAATGGATTTTAAACTAGTAGTATGACCTAACTATACATTCTTTACAAGAGACTGAGCCAAAACACAAATAGATTGAAAGTAAAGTAATGGAAAAATATTCCATGCAAATAATAACCTAAAGAGAATTTAAGACTCTTTAAACTAGAGACTTTAAGTCAAAAACTATTATAAAAGCCAAAGAAGGATATTATATATTGATGAAAAGGGTGATACAAGAAGATATACAAATTATAAATATTTATGTACTTAACAGAAGATCTACAAAATATATGAAGCAAATAGTATAAGAATTGAAGGGAAAAATAGAACTCAGGGTCCAATCCTGGCTGGCTGCTGTGGACAGAGAGGGACATGAAATCCCTTTCCCCAAGAATAGTGTAGGGCATGGCTGAGCACTGATCGTGGCTTTTGATCAGCAAATAAGGATTGCTGGGTCCCTCCTCTGAAATGATATTTCAGCCTCTCTGGACTGGAAAGGATTGTAGCCATTGTTTCAACTCCAACCATGCCACATGAGGAGACTGGGGAGGTTTAAAGTCACAATGCTTCCTTAGGGCTACTGGTAACAGTTTGCTGAAGAGCGTCATGTGCTGGGAAGTCCAGGAAAGTGCAGCTTCGGGGAGTTGTTAGAAAAGTTTCTGGTGTCTTTCATGACCCTCTCCCAAGGGCTCTTTGGAGCAGCTCTGTGCCCCCTTCATGGGTCCCTAGCCCTGTTTTCACTAGGAAGTACTGATTAGGGGAAAGTCCTCTTCAGGGAGACCCTCCTCCCAGATATTGAACTCCAGGCAAAAGCAGCTACAATCAACAAAAGAAGTGTAAAATCCATCTCAAGTATACAATCAATGGTTCAGTTTCATCATAAGTTGTGCATTCATCACCAAAATCAATTTTAGAATATTTTCATTACTCCCAAAGAAAAAAATAAAAATAAAATAGAACACCTAAGACGTCCCATACCCCTTATCCCCCCCCCATTATTTCTATATTTTTTCTTTATTTTATTACTCATCTGCTCATACACTGGGTAAAGGGGGTGTCATTCACAAGGTTTTCACAATCATAAGTTCACACGATAAAAGCTATATAGTTATACAATCATCAAATCTATCTGAAAGCTCTTAGCCACTGAAACTTGATTTTGTTTCATTTCTTTCCCCCACTTTGGTCAAGATGGCTTTCTCAATCCCATAATGCCAGGGCCAGGCTCATCCCTGGGAGTCATGTTCCATGTTGTGAGAGAGACTTACTCCCCTGGGAGTCATGTCTCCCATAGCGGGGAGGGTAGTGAGTTTATTTGTAGAGTTGGTTGAGAGGAAGAAGCCACATCTGACCAGTAAGAGAGGTTCCCTAGGGGTGACATTTAGGCATAATTATAAATAGGCTTACCTTCTCCTTTTGCAGTAACAGACTTCATAAGGTCAAGCCCAAAGGTCAAAGGCTTGACTTATTAAATTAGGAGTCCCTAATGCTTGAGAGAATATCAAGAATTCCCCAAGTGGGGAAGTTTAATATTTCCACATTTTTCCCCAGTCTCTCAAGGGGACTTTGCAAATACTTTTTTTATTTTCTGCCCAAAATACTCTGGGATGTATCAGGAAATGACATTAACCTGTACAGAATAACAAGATACCATTCCCTATTCTAGGTTCCATGTAATTATGTTGTTTAAATAAACTGATCATACAGGTTAAATCAGATGGTGTGCTACAGAAAATATAAATTTTGTACTAAATGAACATCTCTTAAATAACCGTTAAAACTCAGGAATAGATGTTACTGCTCAAAGAGCGTACAATCCAGGAACCTTACAATAAGCCTTACCGAACATTCTGTACTCCTGCATCATCGATTGCCCAGTCTCTGCCCATTTTCTATCCCCTGATAACCTTTGCTCTTTAGTGCAATTTTCAGCATTTGCTCATTATATTTAGTTTACATTAGTGAGACGTTGCATTATTTGTCCTTGGTTTCTGGCTTGTTTCACTCAACATAATGTCCTCAAGTTTCGTTCACCTAGTTGCATAACTGACAACTTCATTCCTTCTTTCAGCCATTCAATATTCTGTTTTATGTATACACCACAGTTTGCCCTTCTATTTACCCATCGATGTACCCTTAGGCCCCTCCATCCATCACAAATTGTGAATACTGCTGCCATAAACACCAGTGTGCAAATGCCTATTTGGTCCCTGCTTTCAGTTCTTCCAAGAATATACCTAATAACAGGATTGAAGGATCATATGGCAACCCCATACTTAGCCTCCTGTGGAATCACTACCCTGCCCTCCAGAGGGGCTGCACCATTCTACTTCCTTACCAACAGTGAACAGTTATATCTCTGTCTTCGCATCTTCTCCAGCACTTGTATCTTTCTGTATACTTTTTGAACAGTTTTATTGACACACCATACAATCCATCCTAAGAAAACAATCAATACCCCCCCAAATCTACATGAAACATTTCCATTTCTTCTGAAAAGAAAGAAGAGGAAAAAATAAAAGAATAAAGAATTTAAAAATTGAAAAGGAGAAACAGTAACAACAACAAGAAGAATCCCAGACCTCTCCCTTATATCCCCCACTGTTGACATTTAGCTTTGGTATACTACCTTTGTTACAATTAATGAAAGCATATTACAATATTACTGTTAACTATAGACCCTATTTTGCATGATTGTATTTTTTCCCATAGACCACCCCATTTTCAGCACCTTACAATGTTGACATTCACTTTTTCTCCCTCATGTAAACACTTTCTTATATTTCTACAGTTAATCACCATCATTATTTACTTTAGTTTTTACTAGGTCTTACAGTCCCAGTTTTTATCCTCTATCTTTCCTTCTGTAACAACACACTCTTAATCAGTGGATCAAAGAAGAAATTGCAAGAGAAATCAAATATCTAAGGCAAACAAAAATGAGAACACAACATATCAAAATTGAAAGGATGCAGCAAAGGCTATAAATTTCACTGAGAGGGAAATCTATAGCCCTAAACACCTACATAAAAGGGAAGAACAACTGGAGAAACTGGAGAAAGAACAGAAAACTAATCCCAAAGCAAGCAGAAGGAAAGAAATAACAAAGATTAGAGCAGAAATTAATGACATGGAGAATAAAAAAGCAATATAGAGAATCAATAAAACTAAAAGTTGGTTCTTTGAGAAGATCAAAGAACCAAAATCAACAAAACTTAGCTAGACTGACAAAGACCAAAAGAGAGAAGCTGCAAATAAATAAAATCAGAAATGAGAGGGAGGTCATTAACATGGACAGCAAAGAAATAAAAAACATCATAAAAGAATATTATGAATAACTGTATGCCAACAAACTAGACAACTTAGATGAAATGAACAACTTCCTAGAAACACATGAACAACCTATACTGACTCAAGAAGAAACAGAGGACCTCAACAAAACAATCACAAGTAAAGATATCAAATCAGTCATCAAAAACCTTCCAAAAAAGAAAAACCTAGGGCCATATGGCTTCACACGCTATACCTTTCAAGAAGAATTAATATTATTCCTGCTCAAACTCTTCAAAAAATTGAACAGGAGGGAACACCACATAACTCATTCTATGAAGCCAATATTGCCCTAATACTAAAGCCAGATAAAGATACTACAAGAAAAGAAAACTTCAGACAAATCTCTATAATGAATATAGATGCAAAAATTCACAACAAAATATTTGCAAATCAACTGCATATTAAAAGAACATGACAAAGTGGGTTTTACCCAGGTATGCAAGGATGGCTCAACAGAGGAAAATCAATTAATTTAATACACCACATTAACAAATCAAAATGGAAAAACCAAAGATTCATCTTGATTGATGCAGAAAAGGCATTTGACAAAATTCAGCATTCTTTCATGAAAACAACACTTCAAATAGTAAGAATCAAAGGAAACTTCCTCAATACGATAAAGGGTATATATGAAAAGCCCACAGCTAGCACCATGCTCCATAGGGAGAGAATGAAAGCTTTCTCTCCTAAATAGGGAACAAGACAGGGATGCCCACTGTAACCACTGCTATTCAACATTTTCCTAGAAGTTCTACTCAGAACAATAAGGCACAGAAAAGAAATAAAAGACATCCAAATAGGAAAGGAAGAAGTAAAACTTCATCTGCAGATGACAGGATCCTATACATAGAAAGTCCTGAAAAATATACAACAAAGCTACTAGAGCTAATAAATGACTTTAGTAAAGTGGCAGGATACAAGATCAAGAAGCAAAATCAGTAGTGTTTCTAAACACAAGTAATGAGCTATCTGGGGAGGAAATCATGAATAAAAATCCATTTACAATAGCAACTAACAGAATCAAATCTCTAGGAATAAACCTAACCAAGGATGTAAAGGACTTGTACACTGAAAACTACAAAACATGGCTAAAAGAAATCAAGGAAGGGAGAACCTAAGATGGTGGCTTAGGTGAGACAGGGCAAAAAAACACCTCCATGAAAAATACTCGATAAAAACCAGAAAGTGACCCAGAACACCACTTCCAGAGTAGCACCAGCCAGACAAGTTCTGCTAAATCTACAGGGACCATGCATTTGGTGAAACCAGGAGTCTGCATTCTGAAACGAGTGAGTGAGTCAGCTGAAAGTCCCTCGGCCAAGCTGCGGTGTGGGGAAATGGTGGGGTGGCGTTCGGGGACTGACTAGTTCTTTTAAAAAAAAAAAAAGCCCAGGAGCAGCTGCAGATATGATGGGAGCAGGCTGGGCTAATGCCTCGGTGTTTGGCATGGAGGATACCCCTTCCCACCCCCACTGCTGATTGTCTCAGGCCAAGGGGAGCAAAGGGGAGCCAAACAGAGAAAAAAAACACACAACTTGCAGCCATCTCCCCGGCGGGTGGGGGCACTCCTGCCCGGGGCCGAAACCACAGCACAGAGCCGCACCAAGAAAACCAGTGTGACAGGGAGTCTTTCCCACAGCACCGCGCACACCCCACAATATCAGCCGTGGACAGTGGCCTTTAATACACTCACGGCTGATTGTCCCAGCGCTGGGAGGGTGGAGCTGTGTGGAAAGGGGGAAGTTAACGCATCCCATTCAACCATCTTTGAAGCGGGAGGGGAACGCCCCTATACAGCCCTGCGGCCCAGGGCTTCCCTGGAGGCCGGCGCTCACCTGTGATGTGGCACGGCCCTCCCCCCCTCAGCAGAGGTCCTGGAAAAGCACAGCAGGGAGGGGGGAACTGCTTGGAGATCCCAGGGAACCTACGCCAATACCAAGGACTTTTGTGTCAGCGGCAGAGAACAGCCTTAAATCTCTGGGAACACCTGGGAGGTTTGATTAACCTGCCCTTCCTCCCTAACCGCTCAGGCACACGCCCCTCATTGAGGGCCAACAGCACCGACAACACACCCAAATTAAGTGCACCAATTGGACCCCAAAAGAATCAGATCCCCACACACCACAAAGTAGGGGAGAACTGACTTGAGGGGAATAAGTGACTCACGGACACCATCTGCTGGTTAGTTAGAGAAAGTGTATGTCACCAAGCTGCAATTCTAACAAATTAAAGATCAAGTAAAGCAAATGCCAAGAGGCCAAAAACAACAGAAAATCTTAAAACATATGATAAAACCAGACGACATGGAGAACCTGAACCCAAACACTCAAATCAAAAGATCCGAAGACACACAGTTCCTGGCAGAATTAATCAAAGAACTACAGACAGGCAATGAGAGCATGGCACGGGATATAAAAGACTTGAAGAAGAGCATGGCACAGAATATAAAAGACATAAAGAAGACCCTAGAAGAGCATAAAGAAGATATTGCAAGAGTAAATAAAAAAATAGAAGATCTTATGGAAATTAAAGAAACTGTAGGCCAAATTAAAAAGACTCTGGATACTCATAATACAAGATTAGAGGAAGTTGAACAACAACTCAGCATCCTCGAGGAGCACAGAACAGAAAATAAAAGAACAAAAGAAAGAATGGGGAAAAAAATTGAAAAAATTGAAATGGATCTCAGGGATATGATAGATAAAATAAAACGTCCAAATTTAAGACTCATTGGTGCCCCAGAAGGGGAAGAGAAGGGTAAAGGTCTAGAAAGAGTATTCAAAGAAATTGTTGGGGAAAACTTCCCAAACCTTCTACACAATATAAATACACAAAGCATAAATGCCCAGCGAACTTCAAATAGAATAAATTCAAACAAACCCACTCCAAGACATATTCTGATCAGACTGTCAAATACTGAAGAGAAGGAGCAAGTTCTGAAAGCAGCAAGAGAAAAGCAATTCACCACATACAAAGGAAACAATATAAGACTCAGTAATGACTACTCAGCGGCCACCATGGAGGTGAGAAGGCAGTGGCATGACATATTTAAAATTCTGAGAGAGAAAAATTTCCAACCAAGAATACTTTATCCAGCAAAACTCTCCTTCAAATTTGAGTGAGAGCTTAAATTTTTCACAGAAAAACAAATGCTGAGAGAGTTTGCTAATAAAAGACCTGCCCTACTTCAGATACTAAAGCAAGCCCTACCAACAGAGAAACAAAGAAATGAGAGAGAGATATAGAGACTTTTAACAGACATATATAGAATATTACATCCCAGGTCACTGGGACACATGTTCTTCACTAGTGATCACGGATCTTTCTCCAGAATGGACTGTATGCAGGGACATAAAAACAAGCCTCAATAAAATAAAAAATAAAAAAATGAATTTGCTCAAAGCACATTCTCTGACCACAATGGAATACAAATAGAAGTCAATAACTATCAGAGACTTGGAGAATTCACAAACACCTGAAGGATAAAAATGAGGGGGAGATGAAAATATTCCCAGATAATCAAAAGCTGAGGGACTTCATCACCAGTAGATCAGTCCTAAGCAGGCTGAAAGGAAGGGACACTAAACAATTGACTGAAACCACATGAAGAAATAAAGATTTCCAGCAAAGATCACATGGTAAATATAAAGACCAATACTACTGTATTGTTGATTTATAACTCCACTATTTACTTCCTACAGGATCTAAAATACATAAACTGTAATGATAAATTGGTGGTTTTGGTCTCAATGTAAAATATGTAATTCTTGACAAGAACTACATAAAGGTGGGGGAATGGAGGAGTATAGGAACACAGCTTATGTGTCCTATTGAAGTTAAGTTGGTATCAAAGAAAAACAAGATTGCTATAGATTTAAGATGTTAAATTTAAGCCCCATGGTAAACACAAAGGAAGTATCAGAGAATATGATCAAAGAGATGAAAAGTAGAGTAGGGGTTCCAAGAAGTGAGGGAAGGGGCAATGGGGAGTTAATAAGAAATGAGAGTAGGGTTCCTGTTTGGGGTGTAGGGAAACTTCTAGAAATGGATGGTCGGAAGGTGATAGCATTGCAACATTCTAAATGT
This sequence comes from Choloepus didactylus, assembly GCF_015220235.1. Lineage (NCBI taxonomy): Eukaryota > Metazoa > Chordata > Mammalia > Pilosa > Megalonychidae > Choloepus > Choloepus didactylus. The sequence goes on from NC_051334.1 coordinate 137,034,376, forward strand.
GATTAATCCCACTAATGGAATGCTAGGGAGGGGTGGAATAGGAAGATTTAGGCTATATATATCTTTCCACAATGAAAAAAAAAAATGACAGTCTAAATAGATGACAATTAAATGCCAAGGATGATCCTGGATGGGATCTGAGGATGGAGGAGAGGAGGCTCAAAGGGACACAGATGGGACACACACACACACAAAAAAGGAAATATAGAATGTAAGCTTTATATCAATGTTGAATTTTTTTAACTTCTTAGCTGCGTTTAATGAGATTGCATAAAATAATGTTCTTGTCCATGGGAAAGGTATATGTGAATTATATTGTTTGTTCAAAGATATGTGCAGCTTGCTCCCATACGTTCAGAGGACAGAGCAATAGATGATGGGTGTTAGGGAGGGAGGGAGGGAGGGAGAGAGGGAGGGAAAGAAAGAGACAGTGGTGTGACAGGATCTTAAAGGCGATGGATCGGGGTATCGGGGGAGGGGGTTGGGGTATGATGGAGTTCTATGTATGGGATTTGTACTGTTTTTACAACTGTTCCTGTAAGATTGAACTTATTTCAAAATAAAATTTATTATTAAAAAAATCAGTTGTGTATCTATGCAACAGCAATGAAAAATCCCAAAAGGAAATCAAGTAAATAATGCCATTTAGAATAGCATCTAATAGAATAAAATATGTAGGAATAAATTTTACTAAGGAGGTGAAAGTCTTGTACACTGAAAACTACAAAACATTGCAGAAATAAATTAAAGAATACCAAAAGAAATTGCAAGACATCGCATGTTCATGGATTGAAATTCTGAATATTATTACTACATCAATACTACCCCAGGAGTCTTTTTTGCTGCAATGAAAAAGCCAGTCATCAAATTCATATGGAATGGAAAAGTGTCCTGAATAACCAAAACCATCTTGAAAAAGAGTAACAAAATTGAGGACTCACACTTGCTGATTTCAAATCCTACTACAATGCTACAGTTATCATAAGAGTGTAGTACTGGCATAAGGACAGACAGATAGACCAATGGAATAGAATTGAGAGTTCAGAAATAAACCCACATATCTATGATCAATTGGTTTTCAACAAGGTTGCCAAGTCCATTCAAAGGGGAAAAAATAGTCTGTAAACAAATGGTGCAGAGAAAACTGGATATCTGCAAACAAAAGAGTTTAATGGAGCCCTATCTTAGACCATATGCCAGAAATAACTCAAAATGAATCAGTGACCTAAATCAAGATCTAAAACCATAAAATTCTTAGAAAAACACACAGGTAAAAATTTTCGGAGCCTTGTATTGGGCAATGAATTCTTAGACATGACAACAAAAGCATGCACATCAAAAGAAAACATATAATTGAATTTCATCAAAATTAAAACCTTTTGTGCAAGGAATATTACCAGGAAAGTGAAAAACACCTATAAAATGGGAGAAAATATTTGCAAATCATATATCTAGGGGTTTAATATCTACAATACATAAAGAACTCCTAAAATTCAACAACACAAAGACAATCCAATTTTAAAATGGACAAAGGACTTGAATAGATATTGCTGACAGGGCGACGCAGGAATGAGACACGGACACAAAGCTAAGTATCCTGGGAGCAGGGGGCCCACTTGCCTCTTGGGCTAAGTGGACGATAATGCCGAGTTGCTCCAGCTATTTATTAGAGCAGATCACGTGCATATGCTAAAGATCCTGGGGCTCGGGAGAGCCCACCAGATACCTATGTTTACATCAGGTGCATTTACATCAGGTGTTTACAGAAGCGTCATCATCATAGTCACAAGACTTACATCAGGTGTATATCGTCATCATAGTCACAAGACACATACATCAGGTGTATAGCGTCATCATAGGCACAAGGCTTACATCAGGTGTATATCGTTATCATAGTCACAAGACACACATCTCCACAGGGCGGGCCTGCATGGCATTCTATGCAGGCCTGCGGCTCAGCATTCTAAGCCACCACCCCAGATATGCCTCAGGCAGCATGGAAGGCTCAGTTTCCCACAAATAGACATTTCTCAAAAAAGATATACAAGTGGCCAATAAGCCCATGGAAAGATGCTCAATGTCATGAGGTATTAGGAAACGCAAATTCAACATCACAATGAGATACCACTTTGCACTCACTAGGATGGCTAGTATTTTTAAAATGGAAAATTACAATTGTTGGCAAGGATGCAGAGAAATAAGAACCATTGTACATTGCTGGTGGGAATGCAAATGATGCAACCACTGTAGAAACTGTTTGGTGGTTCCTCAGAAAGTTAAACATAGAATTACCACATGACCTAGCAATTCCACTTCTATGTATATACCTAAAATTATTTAAAACAGGTACTCAAACAGATATTTGTACATCAATATTCATGGCAGCATTATTCAAAATAGACCAAAGGTGGAAGCAACCCAGTGTCTAACAACAGATGAATGAGTAAACAAAATATCCATACAATGGAATATTATTGTACATATTGTCTATCTATACAATGAAATATTATTCAGCCAGAAAAAGGAATGAAGTTCTAATACACGCTACAACATGGAAGAACCCTGAAGATATCACATGGAGTGAAATCAGCCAGACACAACACGAAAAATATTGTATGATTTCACTAGTATGAAATATCTGGAAATAAGCAAATTCATAGAGACAGAAAGTAGATTAGAGGTTACCAGGTGCTGGGGGGTGGGCGGATAGTGAGTTATTGCTTAATGGGTACAGAGTTTCTGTTTGGGGTGACGAAAAAGTTTTGGTAATGGATGGCTGTGATATTAGCCCAATATTGTAAATATAATTAATATCATGAAATTGTACAACATGAAAGCTCTTAAAATGGGAAATTTGTGTTATATATACAATACCACATTAAAATTTTAAAAACATTTTCAGCAATGAATAAATAAAACATATTCATATAATTATATAGATAAATATTATCTAATTTATAAATGAACAATACATCAAATATTTCTATAATAAAGGGTTTTTAAAGTGTATAGACCTTATTACACCTTGGCATTATTAAATGAATTAGATCCTTTCCTCTGAAAGCATATGCAGATTAGAGAACTGAGAGAGGGACAGAAGAAAAGGAAGAATGTGAAATGGAGTGGTTGAGTATCAATATAAACTTCTTCCAGTTACTTCCTCATCTTTTTCTGGTTCTTGAGTGAACCAGCTGTGTGATCTTGGGCATGTCGTTTCCTCTCTGTAAGCTTCAGTTTCTTCATCTGGTTAGTATTTCTTTAGGTTCCTGGAAGCAATGTATTTCTAGCTCCCTACAAAACCCCAAAATATTTAAATTCTTCTTTGAATTTTCTTCTGAAAGAGCTGCCAAAGGAAGCCTCAGATCAGAGCAAATTCCACAGTCTTGGCAGGATCATTTACTACAGCTAAGCAACCCCACAGTCCCACAGTTCCTCAGAAGGCTCCAAGGCCACCAGTTCTGGAAGGAGATGAAGTCCTTGGCAAGCAGCCATACTCTCTGTTAAGGTCTCCTCATGGCCTGCGGGTACCCAAGGAACATGGCTATGTGACATTCCCATGGCTTTCTTAGGCTTCCACTTGAATGTAAGAACACAGGCTGTGGTAGTCCAAAGTTTAAATCCCATCTCTGCCTCTTCCTGGCTGTGTGTGACCTTGATTGAGTTACTTCTAGTCCTCATTTTCCCAGTCTATAAAATTGCTGTAAGAATTAAAGGTAATGAATTGTTAGTACAGTGCCTGGCACATAATAAGTACTCAATAAATGTAAGTAGGAAGGTAGAAAAGAAGTAGAAGTAAGGTAATTGGATAATATACTTGAGATATGATTGTATTTTTGCCCTCCAGGGATTCACCCTCTTTCCATTCAAGTTACTGGTCATTTCTTTACTCATTGCCTCAGCAATGGCATATAACTATTATAAGGCACGAGCAGTGGAATCTTCCTGACTTTCGTGTCCATTCCCTTAGTGAACGGACAAGGTCTCCAGGCAGTGCTATGTTGGAGTTAGCTCCAACTGGCTCTTTTTTAAAAAATAATAACTTTATTTTTAAGATGTATAAATATATATTAATTTCACCATATTGGCATGTGATAGTCAAAAAGAAAGTCTGGGAAATATCAATTATCCTTCTTTTTTAAATTGCTTTGCTGAGACATAATTCACATTCCATATAATTTGCAATTCTGAAATGCACAATTGAGTGTTTCCTAGTATATTCACAAAGTTGTGCAACTGTCACCACTAATTCCAGAATATTTTATTCACCCCCAAAAGAAACTCCATACCCATTATCAGTCATTCCCCATTCCCCAATCCCCTCTTTCCCCAGCCCCAGACAATCAATTGACTGATGATTTAATAAATCAACCTTCTGCTTCATTAACCAGCCACAAATATCCTTGCAGTAATGGTTAGGCCAGTGCTTCCTTGATCAGACAGCTGGGCACCATCACCTGGCCAAGTTGACACATGAACCTAACCATCACAGGCCCCTACTCTAAACCGACTTCTTCCAAGACATCAACAATATTTTATTATGCTTATGTGTGTAGTTGTCTGTTTCCCTTTAACACACTATGAAATCCTCCCCACTGTGCTATGTGAGGGGATTCGGTGGGGAATGTGACAGTCTCTAACCTCTTTGCTTGCAGTCCAAGTGAGGAAGCCAAACAATAAACAGAAAAAAATAAGTAAATTGTGATAAGTCCTATGAAGTATGCAAGCAGGAAATGATAGAAAAAAGCAAAGTCCTCTCTGAGAAAATGACATTTGTGTTGAGAATGGATGGGTAGGCATTAACCTTATTCATATGCTTAACTCAAGGCCTAGCACAAAACCTGGCTTGTAGTATGTTGCATAAAATGATTGTCTGCCTAGCTCACAATTTTCTTGTGAAGATCGCATGTGATAATATCTGCAAAATTAAGTGCAACAAATGCAACTTATTACAGAATATATCCTCAGAGGGTAGGAGACACTCTATCCTAAGAGAGCCTCAAAAAAAAAAAAAAAACTGCAGACAGTCAAGTTCTGCCCTAGCCAAGTGTCGTCAGGCATAGTCTTCTCCCCAAACATAATTTTCCCCTTCTGTTTGGATCATCAATATGGCCTGTAATGAGATACAGGAGGGTGTGGACACATGCCTCATATGTGGGTGTAGGTTTGGATGAAGTCCTATGCAGGAAGGCAGCCAGTGCTAGTGCATTGACTTAAAGATCAAACTGGATGAGTTTTAAGGGTGGAGGGGGGTGCTAAAGAGAATGGGGAGTGCAGAAGGTAATTAAGAATACTAATATCTCTTTGTTTGCCCCTCAATCTGACCTGATTCTGTGTTTGTTTCAGTTCCTCCTCTCTCTTTTCTTTACCTCCCTGACTTATGGTTGTCCAAGTAAATCCTGTTTGTAATAAGACTAGATGAGGACTAACAGATATTTGACATCTACCATATGAAAGACACTATGACGTGCTTTTAAAACACGCTGCTAGTGATTAAGAGCACAAGCTCTGGAGTCCGATTGTCTAGACTTGTACCCCAGTTCCATAATTTTATACTAACTGTATTACCTTGAACAAGTTAAATTCTTTCTCTGGGCCTCAGTTTCCTCATCATTGGTGGGGCTAATAATAGTACCTATCCCATAGGGTCTTTGAGAGGACTCAATAACCAATGTAAAGTGCTTATCCCAGATCCTGGATTTGCTGTATTAGATACCCAATAAATGAGTGTTGTTATAATAGTTATTACTTATTGATTGATTCCTGGATTGAGCCAAGGTCAGCATCAGAGACCTACCTCCATGCACAGGATTGTTTTTCTTTTCTTAGAAGGTAGTTGCTTAAAGCCATTGGAATGATGATGTCAGTAGGGTGTCCTAGTCACTCCCAGTGATTGTCAACAGCATTGTAGTCATGGAATTTAGACACATAGTTTAGTGATGGTGACATTGTACTCTCTTCTCAAAATATTTACTCATTAAATAAATGTTCAGAAAACATTTATGGAATACCTACTATGTGCTAAGTCCTCAGAATCTAGAAATTTAAAAAGGACATCTAGGGTTTAATTCAGCTGTTGCCTCCTGATAATGAAAGTAGAGCTCTTCTTTGAGTATTATAGGGGATGGGAGGTTTAACCTCTCAAGGAACTCAAACTTGGAAGACCAGATAGAGAGAGGTGTAAACAAGAAAAATACTGTAGTAAATATAGCTGGTGAATATTGCTTGTCAGCCCTTCTATTTCAGTGCATAATGGATGTTGTGATCCATTGTATTGTCCACAGCTCCATCCAGGAAGTACAAACAAAAGCTGCTGAAATAAATTGCTTGTACAGAGTGGAACAAGTGGATGGGAAAGAAGACTTGTTTTTCAACATAAATTCATCTATATGCCTTGATTTGATACCATGAACATGTATTTACTTTTATAAAATAAGTTCTCAGAAAAATTAATGAAATAAACGAAATTGACTTCAAAAACTGAGAACCTAACACTTTATATGTCCCTTTTGTTCAGCCATTTTGACACAACTAGGGTTTGGAAAATGGGAGATGGAGTGGAAGGGGATATTGGGCAAGATGTTTGATAATATTTTAAGCTAAAATATTTTTTGTTTGTTCTTAAAGCCAAAATATTTTTATGTTAAAATACCTGAATAAAACCAACCTATTACAAGTGTCAATGCTCCAACTCAGATACTTTATGTTCAGTATAGTATGTTGTCCTTTCTCCTGACTGAAATTACCACTATACAAGAAAAATACATTGCCACACTGTGTGTGTGTGTGTGTGTGTGTTGTGTGCTGTCTAGTCTATGGCTCTCCTTCCTCTGTGATGGGTGACACTAGGCCAGTCCTTTTTCTTTCTCTGGGTCTCTGGCTCCCAATGTGAACATGAGGGTGTGGATTTGATAAGTAATTTTCAAACTGTTTTCTATGGGATTCTATGAGGGTAAAGGGGAACAGAGTTTCCACAGCTCAGTCCTGGGAACTGAGAACACCTGCCTTTGGTTAAACCAAAGCAGCCAAACCCTGCTTAAATCTTTTATTTATTCTTCTTTCTAGTAAGATTTCAATTAAAATAAGGGTTTTATTTATAAAATACTGTTATAACATCTAAAGTGGATATCTAAGTCCTATTTCAGTGCTAAAATTCTAAGAAGTATTTCAGTGCCACAATTCTATGCTTTTAAAGGAATTCAAATATTGAATGCATTAATTTCTAAAGGAAAATATACCTTAAAAATAACTTTGACTCACTTGACACCCAAAACAACCCTATGAGGTAGGCAAGAGAGAGATGTTATATCCACTTCACAGATGATGGCAAAACCCTGGCCAGAACCCAGGTCTTCTGATATTTACTGCTTATCTAGTCTCCATTCCTCAGGATTACAACACTTCTCCAAATTTGGTACTGGTGCAAAGCAATGAGGAGAAAGTCTCTCAGAGTGATGTTGGGCTCCACAGACACTGAAGCCAGAAAGTTCTTTGGCATTCTGGGAATTTCATTTATATAAGCAGAGTTAACTAACTCTATCTTTAATTCACTCAATTCTTACAGGCCATAAATGTTCTTTCCATATAAGGACTAGAGCATATACACAAGCCTTGTTAACTCCTTAAACAAAGTCCTTAACTTAGACCTTAACACAGATGTTTGTGGATGGAAGGAAACTTAGAGATCACTGAGACCAACAATACAAAACTACCAACCCAGAAGATTTCACCTATGGACATAAAGCTTGCTTAGTGGCAAATTTAGGACAAAGATCTTGGGAATAAGTGTGGTATTAGTGAAATGAATGGACTTCTGAGTCAGATAGATCTGGACTTGAATTTGAACTGTTGCCCTTCCACCTGTGCCACCTGGGGATAACTTATTTAATTTCTCTGAGTCTCATTTCTTTATCTGCAAAATTGAGATAATACCTAATAGGGGTGACTGAAAAAGGGGTAAATGAGATAATTCACATAAGGCTCCATTACTTCCTGCAGATTCACTAACTTCTCTGAGACCCTTTCTTTAACTGTAAAATGTAGAAAAATTACTACTTTGTAGGATTAATACCTATTTGTAGACTTGGTGTGGTTTGAAATGATATTCAAAGTATTTAATAACTCATAAAGCATGGGCACTGACCAATCAGAGTGGCACTTTCTGTAAACAATTGGTTTGACCATACTGGTGCATGGTTGCTGCACAGATAAATATCATCCTTCATGTGGGAATTAAAGTAAATGACACAAAACATAATAGATATATAATGAATGATGCTTAACTCTCTTTCCCTTTCTACTCCTACTTCTACTCCTCTTTCCATCACATCAGGCCCCTTAAGCAGAAGAATCTAACCCTCACATGTGAATTATAGAAATTATATTTATATTCCTGATTTCATAAATTTGTTTGGGTTGTCTGTTTATGCTATTTCAAAGTCTTGCCATTTCAACATAATACACTTTATACTCCAGTAATTTGAAATCCACATTTCCATGATAATATACAGGTGGTCATAATATCTTTTCTAAGGCACTTTGGGAGAGTAAGTTAAATATCTCGTGAAGCTGCAATCGAGAACAATTGAGCATATTCAAACAGTCTTTGAGAAAAAAGCCCTTCTGTGACATGAAGATTGATGTCTCTTAGAAAAGAGCACAGCTCAGTCCTTGGAAGTGCATTGGTTTAAAAAGGTATATAAACAGAGTTGTAAATAGTAAGAAAAAAAGATGGTATAAACCTCTCAAGTCACTATCTGTAATTCTGCCTAACACTCTTGTCAATAAACAACTGAGGAATGCAGGGAGAGTGGGAAGAAAGAAATGGTGAATAGTGTGTAGATGGGGAGGAAATGGTTTAGAAAAGGAAATAATGGATTAATTGATTGAACAGTCTACCAAAGGTCAAAGACAGAGCTGTTACATACCCAGCACTGAGATGGTTATGTAACACATCCCACACCTCTCACACATCCCAACTGTTCCAACCCAGCTCTTGGAGGACTAGGGCTGGCACAGCCCTAAGACCAAAGAACACGATAGGCACAGAGCTAGACATGGGTTTATTAGGACTTATGAACAGAAGAGAGTTTTCCTGTCAGTGGTGGGCTGGAAAATGGAAGTCAGCACTCCACAAGGGTGGGGATGTGAAGGGACAGCTTATAAAGGTTTAGGACAAAGACATCCCTTGGGGTATAAGAACAGAGTTTTAGCAGGGTCTCATGACACAGGGGTCTGGAGATTTGTTATCAACAGTGATCAGGGGAGGGGAGTTTCAATGCTCTTTTAACAATACCATCTGTACATCCTTTCTTCCCTGAGGAAGTCTGATGACCTTCAACTTCTCTCCCAGTCAGGCAGGCTGCTACATACTGTAGGGCTTCATTCCCCATTAAGGAGGGGGAGCCCCAGGCCCTGGGTCCCCACATCAACTTATCCTTTCCTCTTTACCTACTTCTCAAGTTGGAGCAGGCATAAGTTCAAAAAGGAACCCCTCTTTGCTTGGAGGGAATAGGATATGGAGACATTATGGGGCCAAAGTCAACACCAGGCCTGATTATGGACTTGCTTAAGGCACATGAAAAGCAAGGGGAACTTTAATTTTATGAAAGAACTTGATGGGTCAAGAAAAATTTGATAAGTCATCATGGGAGAAATCAGGACTTTTTTAGAAATTTCATAGATTTTTTCTCCTAAAATCAACATTATCATCAGGGAATGCAGCAATTATGTTTACTATGTGTCAGTTTCCATTAAGTATCTCCTGCTCTTTCCAGGAAAAGATGTTCTGATTTCAGGTAACTATACACAGTTCTGGTAAGAAATATTTAAGTTTGTAGAGGGTGTTCCATTAGGGAGATGAAACAATTTCCTAGAGCTACCTTTGCTCCTTTATTCTAATTTTATATCATTAAATTATATCATAATTGATATAATAATCTATCCAGTAATTTGTTTCTCTTAATGGAGCTCCCAACCAGGAAGGAGGTGACCTGTGCAGAAAACAGGCAGTTCAGGCTTGCATTTTTATGCATTTCAGTAATTGAATGGCATAAGCCAATTTCTAGGGCTCAATCATCTATGGATAAACTGATTCTCAAGGTTTTGGACCCTGGGAGCTGAGAACCGAGAGAAAAGACACTTTACCTTTGAGAACCAATCTTCCCTTCTACCTCAGATGGACAAAGTGTGTCCATTCACGGAGCTTCTGTCCAGATATGTCTTGTTCTGTTTAAAACATTGCCAACAGGACTTTCTTATGCTGTTTCACCATATCCTGGCAAGTTTTTCTTTTTACTTCATCTAGTTGTTCCACAGACTGTTTTTCAAAATTAACTCTTGTAGAAATCTCTCTGCCAGAATACTCTGTTCCGTATCCTGTTGTGCCCAATAAACAACTGTTTAGAATTACAGTCCAGTGTGGTGCTGTTTACAGTGATTATTAAAGTCACTGTAACTTGTAGTCACTGCTTTTATTGTTAAAATGTCAAGTATCCATTATTTTAAAGTTCTTATAGAGTAATAAAAAATGACTTCTGCATTTATTTTTGTTTGCATCTTGAAAACTTTTTTTCTTTTAAACTGGTTGTTAATGACTTTTTTGTAGGAGGCAAGGCAAGGTTTCCATAAGGGGTTGACTGTCTGTGTCTATATGTTCCTAGACTTGATGAAGATGCTAAAGATGAAGGAGCATCAAGAAAGTTGAGAAGGGCCTGACAAGAGTGAAGTTAATCAGACATCAGGAAATCTCTTGATTCTGCTTTGAAACCACACTAGAAATCAAGGAGGAGAAAGGCTAGAATTAATTTGGATTTTGCACAACCACAGCCACATGCAGGTGTATTCCTTGCCAGGACTTACATGTGCAATTCTGCAGATTCAGGCAAGAAGTCAGGTTACAATTCTGTGGAAACATCTTCTCCAGTGACATATTAAATCACTCTGAGAATCTATCATTTTGGATCTGGTTGCTTTTCATGCCCGTGATGGAGCTTGATCAAGGTGTCCTCCTCAATCGCAATATGTTTATTGCTTGAAGAATAGGGGAGAATATGGAAACTTCTGCATACTCACAGAACAAGAGAAAGGGGGGGGGGGTTCATGTTTTCTTCTAAAGCATGCTGTTTCCCAGTTGAGGAACTGGCTGAAGCATGAGAGAAGTGGAGGATCATTGCAACTGTTTGTGTCATACCATCTCCTCTGGAAAGGTAAGCCCACTTTCCACACCAAGGTCACAGGTTAAATTTGAGAGCCAGGGATTTCTCTCCCTCAGTACCCTTTCCACCCAGGTATTCACCATTCAAGAGGATTAAAAGGTAGATTGAGAGATACTGAGTAGGACAAAAGCCTGACAAATTGTCATGGATTTTCTTAAAAAGAAAGCGTTTGCTAATTGCCACTTTACTCTGGTTTTGCTTCCAGCTGGCTCCCTTTTCAGCTAGCCCAAGTGACAATTGAGGCGACTGAGGCATCTAAGGGTTGAGGAGACAGGATTTCCATTTACCATTCCCTACTCTAGTGGGAAATTCTGCTTCCTCCTGTGCAAGAGTTAATGAAGACAGGATACCTTTATTTTAAAATAGAGACAATATCTTTTAAAACGGCCTCATGTGTTTAAGAACTTCTTAGCAGAGATTCAAGCTTTAAAATATTGTCCAGTATTAATATAGAGCCAAGAATGAAAAACAGATAAGGGGTTTCTAGAGTCACTGAGCCTTAGGCATATTCTATTATTAATTATCATTTATTGAACACTTGCTATGGGCCAGCCACTGTAATAAACTTTTAGTTTATCATATAGTTTATTATTCCTTACAGCAACCCAATGAAGTAGGTACAATTATTATCCTCATTTTACAGATGGGAAAACCGAGGCTTGCAGAGATTAGGTAACTTACCCAAGTCCACACAGCTAGTAAGTATTCAAATCATGACTATCTTCCTGAAAAAGTTGTGTTCTCAATCATTCTGCCACACAGTACACGAGAGGCATTGGCTTGAATACCTTCAGTGTCATAATTACAAGAATAATTAAGGTTATTATTGAGGATTAACATATGCTAGGCTCTATTCTAAAACTTTCTACATATATCAACTCATTTAACCTCTAAATCACAAATCCCCATGAAGTTACTATAATTGACCCCTTTTTACACACAAGGAAAGTGAGGTGCATAGAGGTAACTAAATTTCCTAAGTTCAGAGAACTAAAAAGTGATGGAGCAGGGCTACAAATTCAGAGACCTCTATTCCCAAGACTATCCTCTTAATTGCTATGCTATATGGTAGGTATGATGTTCATTTCTGCATGAGGCAGTCCAGCCTGCTTTGAGGGTCAGCTTTCTTGGTTAAAAAATTTTTCCTGCAGCTATAAGGGATTTCTCAGAAGCAAACAGTAGAGTTCAAGAGTCCAGCCTACAGCTGAGGCTCTTGCTCAATTCCTTCCCAAAATGCATCTCCATTACTCTTTAACCTGCATCTTTGAACAATCTGATATACAGCGAGTTCAACAATGGGAGATCTCAGCCATGCCTTTAGTGTCTGATGAGTCTGCTAGCACACTACGTTTTTCACTTGATCTAAAGGTGATCTAATGAGAGATCATTTCCTGATAACACATTGTCTGCTCTCAACATCACTAGGAAAACTCTTTGCTGCAAACAATCCCTATTTTGGTTTAATTGCCTTTGAAAAAGGAACACAGGAGACAGCAAAAACTCCTCAGAGTTTGGGTCTGATTTCCTGAGGTGTTCATTTCAGAAGAGGCCCCTGAAAACAGGCAGAGAATAAAAACAAGTGTGGTCTGGGGCAGACAGTGTTTTTCAAACAGTTGGCCAAATTTCTCCTGGCAGCCGGGAAGCAGTTGAATCATCAAACGCTAGGCTTCTAACGAGATGGAGGTTGGGCTGCATTGAAGTGCATTCCAGACTGACTGTGAAACTCAGAGCTGCTGCTTCTTTATCAACCCTGGCTCTGTTCCAAGGGGCTGGCCTGGCTGAACTGCTTCTGGGAGCCTGAGCTCTCTCTTTTTCCTCTTTGTGATTTCCCATACAGCGTTTGCCTGCCTTTGAATGGAATATTTGGATGAATTTGAGGGTCATCTCAGGTACAGCCTCTGCTAAAGTTAATGAAACCCATTTCCTGGTTGGAAAGTCAAAATGGCAGAGAAAGAAGTCACTGAGGTGGAACACTCAGGGAATGGACAAAAATGGTCAGACATTGTTTTCTGGGAGTCAGGAATGACCTAGGCATTCAGAAATTGAAAGCCAGATGTTTGGAAGAACCCTAGACCAAATTTGAATCTTAGAAGTATTGAAATTCTGAATCTTAGAAGTATTGAAAATCCTTTGACTAAAACTTTGGAGAGTGGAGGGTAAGGAAGGGGGTCTAATAAGGTATTGCAATTTGAAAATAAACTGATATCCCACCATTTACATCAGAAACAAAACACATGTTTGGATACTGTTTTAGTTTCCTAGGGTGCCCAAAGTAAATACCATGAAATGGGTTGGGTTAAACAATGGGAATTTATTTGCTCATGGTTTTGAGGCCAGGAAAATGTCCAAATCAAAGCATCATCGAAAAACTCACGGAATCTCCCGGAAGGCCGGCTGCCTTGGAAGGAGACAGCTCCAGCTGCGAGATCCGAAACCCGGAATGGTAGCTGCCCCTCCGGAGTAGTTATGTGGAGCCCGGGCTTCCTCTGACCGCGTGGACGCTGGAACCAGGGCAGAGCCTCCCCGCCCACCCGGGCTTGGAAAAGTAGGGCTAAGCGGCGGCCCGGAGCACCCAGAGCTGCGGGGTTAGGAGGGTCTGAAGGCGACCGTCTGCCCTTGTCCTTTCCCCTGAAAATGCAGATATTGGGATTTACCTGCAGGGTTTCTACCCTATCTGAGCAGGAGAAGGCTGCATTTAGCATTGACTGAACTCTGGAGACTTGTGTAAATCATTGCACCAATGAGCCCCTGAGCCTTGAAGAAAATTTCCCAGAAATTCATCTGGAAGAAGCACTTTGAAACCATTTTTAGAATCCACAGATTCATCATTGGAATTAAGAAGAGAAATATGGATGATGGATGGAATAGAGAAAGGAAGGAATCACCCTACCATTTTTTTGCAAGGCCTGGAAAAAAATATAATTGTCCAAGATCATTTATTGAAAACCTGTGAGAACGCAGTCAACTTTCTTGCAACTGGAGTCATGTTGATCAAGAAGATATGTGAGCAGCTGCATCGCTGTGGAAGTGGTGACGCCAGAGAAGGGATGAGAGCAGTTTACATTAAATATACACTAAAGGACATCATCAACATGGCAATTTAAGACATCCCCTGCTAAAAAACCTCCCCAGAGATTCAGCAAATAAAAAGACAAATCCCACTTGCTTAGAAGGCTGGAGGACAGTAGAGACTGAAGAATTCCTCCACAGATGCTGAATCAAAGAAAAAGAAACTATTAGGTAGGAAACTTTCTCCCAGACTGCCAGTCCTCTTCCCTCCCCATCACTCAGATCTGTGAAGTTTGGGAGTTGCTCAGAGGCAGCAGCCAGATCTATCCCTCCACCTTGCACCAGGGACATGGACTATAGAGGCACTCAAAGCAGTGTGAGTGCCTCTCCAGACACAGGAACCCAAGTCTACAGAGACCTAGGATGGAACACAAGCTGCTGAGGAGTGCTGCATGCTAAAGGACCCTTGGTGGGGGTAGTGGGGAAGAGACCACAGTAGAAAGACTGGTGAGAAGTGTTGTGCCCTCACTCAATCCATTTTCTGTTGGCTGGGCCACCTAAATGCAAAACAGACTTTTCTAGGGTGACCTACCTTTCTGGGTCAACCCCAGCTAGCTCCCCAGGGCAGGATACCCTAACAGGGAAGAAACCAGAGTCTGAAAGGCCTCACAGAGAGAGCCAGAGAAAAGGGTGGGGGAAGTGTTAAACTGAACTGCTGTTAAGACAGGAGTGTCCCAGCACTGAAAAGTTTAAGTAAAACAGGGCATTGAGTGAGGGAGAGAGGTGGGGAGGAAATTCTACATAAAAACAAACAGAACAGATTAAGATTCCTGGGGAAGGAACAGAGAAAAGAAAGATTTTTCCTGGAGGTGAAACAATTACACAAGAAGTGCAGCCTTCAAAATTGTAGCACATATCCAGGGCAAGAATCAGATGAAGAGCTGAGAAAATCTGATCAGTTAACCATGGGCTACTCTGAAGGTCTAGAATAAGTTGGACCAAGCATCAAAGAAGAGCCTTACGGAAAGTCAGTCAACAATAAAACCCTAGATAAGAGGGAGAAACTGACCTTCCAACTTAACTCATAAAGATAATCAGATGCCTAGACATCAAAATTAAAAAGCATTACATGCCATACTAAGAAACAAGAAGATATGTCTCAGTCAAGGAAACAGATGATAACTTCAGTGGAGATACAAAGTTTGAAACAACTAAAGATGTTCAAACAAATTTCCTAAATCAATTCAAGGAAATGAAGGACTATATACATAAAGAGATAGAGGATATTAAGAACACAGTATGTAAGAATAAAGAAAGTATAAACAGAAACTTAAAAGAATTTATGGGAATGAAAAGGCACACTAGAAGAGATTAAAAATACACTAAAGGTATATAACTGCAGATTTGAAAATGCAGAAAAAAGAAACAGCAAACTAGAAGATGGGACAATTGAAATCATACAATCAGAAGAACAGATAAAAGAAAAGAAAAAATTGAACTGAGCCTCAGCACAAAGCACACAAACATATGCATCATGGGTGTCCCAGAAGCAGAAAAGGGCAAAGGGGCAGAAAGAATATTTGAAGAAATAATGGCTGAAAATTTCCCAACTCTTATGAAAGACATATATATACATGTCCAAGAAGCACAACATACTCCAGACAGAATAAATTCTAATAGACCTACTCCGAGACACATACTAATCAGAATGTCAAATGCCAAAGATAAAGAGAGAATTCTGAAAGCAGCAAGAGAAAAATGATTCATCACATACAAGGGATCCTCAATAAGACTAAGTTCCTATTTTTCATCAGAAGCCATGCAGGCAAGCAGGCAGTGATATGATATATTTAAGATATTGAAAGAGAAGAACTGCCAACCAAAAATTCTTTATCCAGCAAAACTATCCTTCAGAAATGAGGGAGAGTTTAATATATTCACAGATAAACAGAAACAGAGAGGTCATCAACAAAAAGACATGCCTTGCAAGAATTACTAAAGGGAGTTCTGCAAGTTGAAAGGAAAAGACAGAAGAGAGTTTTTTGGAGTAGTGTGAAGAAATGAAGATTATCAATAAGGATAACTAAAAGGGAAAATGCAAAACCCAATAGTACTGTATCCTTAATATACAACTCTACTCTTTAATTCCTATAAGAGTCAGAATACAATTGAACAAGAAAAAGGCATATTTCCTGATAATAGATATGAATGGAATATTGCAATATTAGTTATAAAAAGGAGTGAAGTTCGGATGCTTGTGTCAACATGAATGAACTTTGAGGACATTATGCTGAGTGAAATAAGCTAGACACAGAAGGACAAATATTGTATGCTGTGACACAAACTAATTAGGATAAGAAAACTCATAGAGTTAGAATCTGGAATATAGGTTACCAGTGGATAGTTTGGGGTAAGAGAATGGGGAGTTCATGCTTAGTTTGTACAGAATTTCTACATAGGTTGATTGTAAAGGGATAGAAATAAATAGTAGTGATGGTAACACATTATTGTGAATGTAACTAACAGCACGGAATTGTATAGGTAAATGTGGTTAAAGGGGGAAACATTGGGTTGTATATGTTACCAGAATAAAAATTAAGTGATAAAACATAGGACTGTATAACATTGAACTTTCATGATTGTTCTGTAAACCCATAACTTCTCTAATTAAAAAAAATTAAAGAAAAAAAAAATCAAAGCATCATCAAAGTGATGCTTTCTTCCTGAAGACTGGCTGTCAGAGATCTTTGGATCCTTCTGTCACATGGCAAGGCATATAGCAGCATCTTCTGGTCTCTCCCTTCTCTTCTGGGTTTTGCTGTTTTCAGTTTCTTGCCTCTGTGGCTTTCTTTCTGTCTGTCTGAATTTCATTCTCTTATTATGAAGTACTATAGTAATAGGATTAAGACCCATCCTGATTGATGTGTGTCACACCTTAACTGAAGTAGCCTCATCAAAAGGTCTACTTTACAATGGGTTCAAACCCACAGGAATGGATTAAATTTAAGAACATATTTTTCCGGGATACATTCAACTTCAAACCACCACAGGTATATTAAGTATAAAGAACAAACAATATTTTCTGTGTCTATCAATGTGACTGGCTGAGACATGGACCATCTCTATGCTTAACTATGAATAAGCATAAAAATACATTGTTTCCCAATCTCTGCTAATATGCAGACAAATGTTGTTTAATTGCATTTGCCCCTAATAAGTAAGGGGAGAGATTCAATTTCTTACAGACTAACTCACAATGCCAGACTGGGTGATTATCATAATCTGAAGCTGACCCCAACCTGTTCAGGAAGGTTTTTCACCTAAAGGAGGAATACTGTGGAAGATATGAGCCTCCATCTCTACTTTTAACAGTGAACTGTGAAAGCATGAGGATGAAGGATGTGACTTGGAAAGAACCTTGAAATACCACAATAGTATGATCCATTGTCTGGACTCTGATGGGAAAAAGAAAGAAACTACATTCTCCTCCCTTTAGTTCTTGCCAACAGCATTCTTCCCCAGTTTGTTCTCCATGACCCCACCCATAATAATAATAATGTGTGTTTTCATAAAACTCTAAAGAACTTTCACACCCATTTATATTTGATCTATACAACTTTGAGACGAAAGGAAGAAGAGATTAGCCCCTTTTTAGAGATGAGGACACTGAGGTCCAAAGAATTGATTTGTCAAAGTCACACAGGAATTTTGTTGTTGAGCTGGGTAGACCAGATCATCTGTTCCTGGTGCCATTACTCCTTTTACATACCAAACCATGGAGTCCTGGTTTACAAATTTTCAGGCACATCAGAATCACTTGGAATGCTTATTACAAATGCAGCTTCATAGGCTATAACCTCAAATATATAGTAGGTCTCAATGGGGATCTAGAATCTGCACTTATCTGATGAGGTTTCCAAGTGATTCTATTGCAGGTGCTCATTGGACCTCTGCAAAAAGAAAAGTGAATCCATAAGCCCTGAGCTATTCAGAAATTTCATTTAAATTTATATAGTCTGTTTTTTTAAAAGTTCACAAAGGAATAGAAGAAAAGTAACAGGGCTCTTCTTAAGAGGACTATCAGATGGGGGGATGGGGAAGGATGCTGTCTTTGGCAAAGGACACTTGCTCTCCCAACTCTTTCCCTCCAAAATCTTTTTCCTCATGAAGTAAGGGTCAAATTCGCATCAAGGGCAGCCTCAAAGATAAAGACAACTTGCAAACTGGCCCCTGAGACAGGTGACCAATGTCCAAAGAAAGGGACTTTGCAAATGAGGCATGAAGGTGGTTCTAGATACAGGAGATATATGTACTTGAGCCTCAAGTCTCTTTTTTAGCACAAGTGGTAGTCTTTTTGGTAGACATTGGAACCAAACTGTGTTTGAATCTTCCCTTTACCAATTCTTATCTGTGTTACCTTGGGAAAGTCATTTAATTCTCCATGCCAAAGTTTCCTTTTTTGTACATTGAGGATAATATTAAATTTTTCATAGAGTGGTTGGAGGGATTAAATAAAATAATGCATGCACAATACTTTGAACAGTGGCTAACATTTAGTAAGCAGTATTAGTGCTATTGGTTATTACAGTTTCCCTGAGTCATTGCTGAACTGAAATCAATAAGAGGTGGTTTGTGCCTGGAATCAGTTATTTCAATGGTTTTCATGGCTCTGCCCCTGTAAGCTATGAATGAAAGTTGCTTATGAGCAGCCACAGATGACACTATTGTGGCAATCTGCTAGGTCCCTATTCCAGACCAAAAGATGAATCCTGATAAGATACTCATCTTCAGGGGAATTCTGGGTCATCATGCATCTTCATGCATCTTCAAAAGTATTTATCACAGGACAAAGAGATATTTGACCCCCAAACACAACTCTCTCTCCTCTTAAAAGTTTTTCAGTGAAATTTAATGAAAATCTGGTCAGTGTTGGTAAAGAGCAGAATACATATTTATAGCATTCTTTTTCTAACTTTTCCATTTTAAGACCGCTCCATTAAAAATTCAAGAAGGTAGAAGAAGTGGTATAAATATTGGGGACCTAAAAAACACACTTTCACATAGAAATCTTTCAGTAGCCTGCAATTTTCATGAAAATGATGTAAGAAGGATAAGTCCATTCCTGGTTTTCTCTTTCAACAGGTTGAGTTACATAGTACAAACTATTCACAGATCAGACCATTTATTCCCCAGCGAGTGTCTGTTTGGCCAAGACCCAAAGCCTGCTAAGTTGGAGGTGATGGTAGCTGCAGGAGAAGCTTTAGCTGCTGCCCTTTTCTTGCACATGAAACTCCCCCATTTCACCCTTGGAATCAGATAGTCCCTTACAGAGTACATTGAATGTGGAGGATTTTTTTTCCATGGATTCTGAGTCCTCCAAAAACACCCAAGGATTTACTTATAATCCTCATTCAGTTGAACTCTGACCAGCTTTTATATAGACACAGTTCAGTTTAATCACTTAAACAGAAGACCATCATGAGATACGTTTTCATTCTATTTTGTACCTAGCTAGGAGACAACCACCAAATAAAAAGGCTTTCAGAACTTTTTCTACTAAACAATAAAACCTCTTTAATTCTTAGACAGATGTAGAGTTTGATTGAACTAAAGCCAGGGTTTACAGAAGGTCAAGATAGATGGTTAGAATTAATGGAAATTAATGGTTTTGCCTTTTGGAAACAAACTGAATAGGTCAAAACTATTTTTCTAGAGCTGTGTCCTTAACAATATCCAAGGAATGAGAAAATCAGGGCATATTCTTTCAGGCTTTGTTGTAAGAACAATTAAAGTAACTGACTTTGGTGATATACTCCATTGATAGAATAATTCTCAGCAAATGACATGTCCTTGGATGGTTTGAAAAAGCAAATCGTATAAACCATATATGCTTTCTGTCAGTGACATACAAATTTTAGATATCCTGATCTTGTTCTTTAGGTTGGTTATGAAGCTATGTACTGGCCCTTATCTACAAAACTTAAAAATAAAAGGAGGTAAGGCTTGATCTCAGGAAAGCCTTCCCTGAACTCTCCCAAGTTAGGCAAAATACTTGCCAATATACTTGTCTCAGTACTTATCTGTTTAGATACTTGTCTTTTACAGTACGCTGTAAGCTCCTTGAGGGCAGAGACCATATCTTCCACATATTTAAAACACCACTACCAACACATTGCATGATGTAGGTGCTAGGTAAATATTTCTTAAGCTGTTGATGGAAGGTGGACAGTGAAACAAATGAAAATTGGGTAGGTGGTGGTCTAAAATGCACATTAAAAATATGGCCCACATTCTAGTCTGCTTTCCATGATTTGAAGGAAATGTGTACTCCTGAATCTGAGCCCATCTAAATGGCACAGACTGGTTTATATAATGTGATTTAAAAATACATCTCACGAAATACATCTCTCCTGAAATTCATTACTTTACTCTGTCATTTCACCTGAAATCTCAGGAAAAGTGGACCCTTTTTGTAAAGTTTAAGAATCCTTGAGGGCCCTCTCGTGATCAAACCTTCACATTTTAGTATGAAATTGTTGGATCAGATCATTCCTCTTTTAAACACCTAGCTGAGATTAGCACTGAGAAAAAAGAGTTTTGACTGAAGAGGCAAAAAGTTGAGAGATGGTACCAAAGTAAGAAGAGAAGAGTATTGTGAAGCATGGGAAAAGGTAGGGAGAATCCAGTCTGTGTAGCTCACTACAGATCCAGGTGGGGTAGGGTGGAGTGGGGGGATAGAAGTGAAGCATGGGTTCAGAAAAGGATTTGGATTTGGTGAATGAAAAAGTTGAATTTATAATCAGCAAGTCATATACTATGAGAGTTAAAGTGTTAGGATTATTACATTCCCTTAATGCCATCAGGATATGAAGATATTAAAGGTTGTGACCATCCCAAGTCAAATGACTAGTTCTTGGTAGAATTAAAAATAAAACCAACAACACTTTAATCTTTTTACCACACCAACAATTAAATCCAGTTCAAATGCTTGTTAAACATCTATTGCATGCTCATCACTTTGCTACACACTGATGGCATTCAAGTTCCTTTTATGAACTTTTACCATCATTGAGTCATCCATTTTCCTTTCTTTGTAATAAGGAGCTCCTATTGTGAAGGCCAAAGTACATGAGCAATACTGAGTGCCTAGTTTGTACTGGGATGTTGAAATTTAAAGATTTAAATTCTCTACTTTATAGGAGATTCAGACCAATCAGGATAACAAATATAGTAAAGTCAGTCATAAAGAACTATCTTCTCTCTTTTCAGTCAACTTTAACAGCCTACTATCTCAATCCTTTTAGTCACCAGGTTGTGTAGTTTCTGACTTCATAACTGCCCCTTTATTTATATAGCCTTCATTTCCCACCTTAGTCTGTGTTCTCACCATTGCTCATATGGATATTGTAATAGTCTCTAAATTGGTACTCCACCTATTTTCCCTCATCCTTCAATAAATACCCAACTATAACAGACTGATAATTCCTAAAACATCACATTACACACATATATTGCAATTCTGTTCAAATACATTTAATTGCTCCCAAATGGTCAAAGATAAAGACCAAATACTTATCCTCCTTTGTAGTCATTTGTTTATGGGAATATCACGTGTCTGGCACTAGATTATAAATTCTTAAGGCTATGACACTAGGCCTTTGTATCTCAATTCCCATATTCTAGCACAAATTTATTAGGCACTCAGTAAATGTTTCTTACTAATGATCACTTCTTATAAAATAATTTTAAAATATTTTCATTTAATCTTCCATAATAAAACTTACAGAAAATATGGCTGCATTTCCTAAAAGCTTATGCTATTAGCTATTTGATCTAATCTTTGTAACCATTCACTTTCAGTACAATGTTTAGTATTTTCTATAATTTTACACACATTCAGAAAGAGGATCCCTACCTTGCACCTACACAAAAATTAACTCAAAGTGGATCAAAGCCCTCAATATAAGAGACAGTACCATAAAACTCCAAGAAGATAATGTAGGGAAACATCTTCAAGACTTTGTATTAGGAGGTCACCTTTTAGATCTTACATCCAGAGCATAAGCAACAAAAGAAAAATTAGATAAATGGGAACTCCTGAAAATTAAAAGCTTCTGTACTTTAAAGGAATTTGTCCAAAAGGTGAAGAGGCAGCCAACTCAATGGGAAAAAATATTTGGAAACCATGTATCTGATAAAAGACTGATATCTTGCATATATAAAGAAATCCTACAACTCAATTACAATAGTACAAATAACCCAATTATAAAATGGGCAAAAGATATGGAAAGACATTTCTTTGGAGAGGAAATACAAATGGCTAAAAAACACATGAAAAAATGTTCATCTTCACTAGCTATTAGGGAGATGCAAATTAAGACCACAATGAGATATCATCTCACCAATTAAATTGGCTGCCATTAAACAAACAGGAAACTACAAATGCTGGAGAGAATGTGGAGAAATTGGAACTTTTATTCATTGCTGGTGGGACTGTATTATGCTACAGTCACTCTGGCAGACAGTTTGGCAGTGTCTCAGAAAACTAGATTTCGAATTACCGTACGATCCAGCAATTTCACTTCTTGGTATATACCCAGAAGATCTGAAAGCAGTGACATGAACAGGTATTTGCACAGTGATGCTCATACTGGCACTGTTCACAATTGCCAAGAGATGGAAACAATTCAAATGTCCTTCAATAGATGAGTGGATAAACAAAATGTGGTATATACACACGATGGAATACTACACAGCAGTAAGAAGGAACGATGTCATGAAACATATGACAACATGGATGAAACTTGAAGACAGAATGCTGAGTGAAATAAGCCAGGCACAAAAAGAGAGATATTGTATCTAATCCACTAATGTGGACTCTGTGAAAAAAGTAAAGTAAATGTTTTGTATTGTAGAATGTAGAGGACCTAGCAATAGACAGCAACTAGTGATGGGGGAACAATAATCTAATGAGAACAGGTAAGTTATTGAGAGTAATCTTAATGATATGGGAATGCTCAGGAATGACTACAGTTTGTCAATTTTCTTGGGGTATGGTAGGAACATGTTGGAAGCAATGCAGTTATTTTAGGTTTTTTGTTTTTCTTATTCCTTTGTTTTGTTTTTTTAAAATGTTTTTTTTTAATTTTTTGCTAAAGTTAAAAAATATATAATTGTGGATGAAAGAAGCCAAACACTTACAAAACATTTTTTGCACACATTCAAACATTCACATAGAGTTAAGTAAAGCTTTGGCAGAAACTGACCTATTTCCTTAATATGTATCCCAAACACCTATACTGTTATGATTTTACATGCCCCCCCCCCAGCTAAATTTGTCTTATCCTATTAAATATACAACACATTCTGGCCAAGATTACTAAGAGGGAGCAAATAACTCTCCCTTTCCTTTGTGCTTTGTGTTTGTTCTTTGTACTGGTTCCCACAGTGGGGATATTCCCAATGGATCCATAGGGAGTCAAGAGGACTTTAAGCTGAAGGAAAATGATGTATTAGACTCACTAAGAGAAATTCCAAATTCATTTCTAACAAGCTGGTGAACAAGATGTCATGGAAAAATAATTGCCTTAGCAATCAGAATAATGGGGTTCTAGACTTTGTTTTTCCAGGAACTAGCAGTGTTATCTTCGTAGTGTCGTATAAATACTTACTGTGCATCTATTTCCACGTTTGTCAAATGAAGGGGTGGTGGACTTGATTCATTAATTTCACAAATCTTTTATGCTTGCTAATACACAACAGGTATGATGCAAGGTACCTCAGGGAATACAAAGATGAACCAACATGAGTTTCTGTCCCTTATAAGTTATAAGTCTATAAGGTAGAAAATATTTACCCAGAGGTCTGAAATACTGTACAGACAGGAATAAGAATCATGAAAGAGGTACAGATAAAGTACTTAATGATTATTCTATGATTTGTAATTAATTTTTATGAAAACAAAATAAGCATCTTCCTTCTCCAAAATAGAGATATTACAATTAAAGTGTTTTATATACTAGTATCAACTCCCTCATCAATGGAAAAGTTATGAAGGGCCAACTGAATAATTTTAGTTTTCACCACAAGGAAATGGAGAAAGGATATTTTGCAGATAGATTTAATACCCCTTAACAAGTCTGAGAAATAAAGCAACAGGAAATTTAAAAATTAGTTACATTTTACAAAGTAACTATTTTATAAAAGTAATTTTGAAGAGAACAATAAACCACACATTAATGAGTCCCTGTTGCATATTTAGCTCTCTTCAAGAGGTTGCAAGAGTTAGAAATGAGCTATAAAATAGGATGATTCTCCTCAACCTAATTTGTATGTAGGTGAGGAGATAAAACTAAATATACAGCAGATGGTTTTTAAACAGTTCAGTATTAAATTGTATAGTGCAATTGATGATATCATAAAAAGTAAAAAAAAGAGAAACATTGGGATGATGGAAATGATGGAAAGATCTGTCTTTGGAATCAGTCAGACCTGGGTGTGAAACCTTCTCTGCCACTTAATTGTTACATGAGGTTGGGCCTCTTCCTTAATTTCTCTGCAACAAACTCAGTTTCCTCAGCTCTGATGATTGTGGAACCTGCTACACAGGGTTGTGAAGATTATGTGAGCTAACACAGATAAAGTGCCAAACACAGTACCTGGCCCAGAGCAGATGTTTAATGACTCCTTGTTGATTTTGATAATGAGTGGGTTGGTCTAATTGAGGAAAAAGTTCAGAGCCAAGATGGGCATTTAAAAATGGCAGAGAAGAGGGAATGGGAACATATATAAGTGGAATTTATTGGAATTTAGACCTGTAAGAAGAAAAAATCAAAAGAGAATACATACACTTTATCTTACACATTTCCACAATATATGTAGCAATAAACTAATATCATCAACCACCAGCTAATAACTAGTGACAATTAACAGTCTAGTACTTGTCCCATTGGCTCTTCTCATCTTAACTTTTAACTCTCTCATCAGTGATCTCTGAATATCATAGTGCTATTGAAATTTGGTTCAATGATCACGAGAATAAACACAAGCACAATTTATTATTTGCTGGGCTCAACAATTTTTCTAGAGATTTAATATCAGCCCTGAATAAGTGGAGCATTGAGAAATACTTCCAAGTAGGAGAATACCTCTTTCTTGTATCAACTTTTCTCAAGTTGTTCAAACTAGACAAACTATTTAATCAGCCTTGGATTTTTTTCTTTTTACATAGTTAATACTACGATGACTGGCAGACCAATAATATTTTGGTGCTTTGAGATGAAAAGTGTCATTAGAAACAGAAGATACAAATCATCAAAAATAAAACTCGAAAGAAACTTATCCAATGAGTTCAGTTTTCAAGGGAAAAAAAACTGAGCACATTATTGTTTTCTGTGTTTGATGTAAATGATAGATATACCATTTTCTCTAGAGAGTGAACAAACAACAATCTCATGGTCTTTGACACTAGAGCTGATGTGGAAACATCATGCCCCACTTTGATTCATGTGCTCTGGGTTAGGAAAATTAATTTGGAATAAAACAAAGCTCTCTCTATTTAACTTCCCAATGAAATTGGCCTCGCTTTGTGTGTCCCCATTTCTTGATTTTTGAATGGAGGTAACCATGCTCTCTTCTTACGGCCCTGCAGGTTTAAAAAATCTCACAGCAGCATTTGACCTCTAGGTTGTCTTAGCCTGACCCAGGAAATCACCCCTGGGATCCCAGACAGGCATATTTCCAGAGATTAGAAGAAAGCCATTTTCTGAGGAATTGATGGCATTTTGTAAAGGAGGGAAAAAAAAAAAAACTCATAAAAGGATTTGCAAAGACTGAACACTTTAGAATCAGGTTCTTTTAAGGGATTTCGTCCTTCTGTACATAGCCAGTGCTTCTAAGAAACGAACTCCCCCCCTCCCAGTACTGAAAGTATTCTTTCTGTCATTAGTAGAGATTATCCTGAGAGGGGTGCATTTGTTATTAGAAGATGAAGCATAAATCTAGTTTTTAAAGCAATTATTTAAAATCATGCAGGAGTCATGAGGCAATTTTAAGGTTTAGCAGACATGAGGTCTGAATCACAAACAAGAGGTATGTCATAATCCTCTGGGGCAAATTTATTATTTCCTCCAAAAGACTGGTAAAGGAACCTTACAAATAGTCAAATATGTCTTATGATAAAAATATTGAGACACTTTGAATAAATAGGTAATAAGATACAGGAAGACATAATAAAATCATAACGTCCATCCAGCGTCTAAGATGAATAGACATTTTCCACAATTAAGTAAAGATTTTAAGATTTTGTCCTTCCATCTGGAGACGACTTTAACATGGAAATATGGCAGATAAAATGGATAACTCAGGTTGCAAGTCTACGAATGTTATATTCCTTTCCAACTGCATGTTGTTTCCCTCCCAAGATACCGTCTCAGTGGTTTGCGAATTACAACAGTGTGAATATTTTGAAAGTGTTCATTTGATTTCCCAGCAAAAATAATTTCAAGGAGACGTTGCCATTCAAAACATTCACAAATGAACTCCATACTTCATTACCTCAATTGCAGGCACAATTAAAAAGGCAATAGAACTTTTTTTCATTCCAAAAATATTTTTGACTGAAACAAACAAAAAAATCATGCTCTCTGTTGGAAAAAGACATGCAAGGAAAGGTCAAGGTATAATAACTGCCTCCACTCTCAATGCAAACTTGGTAGTCACGCCTTGTTACTGAAAATGACATATAAGTCTTTCCCCCCATTGAACCCATTTTGCTACTTCTGACCATTTGATGGCTATTTAGGTTTGTAGGCTGTCTGATATAACATCTGTGCCTATGGCAGCCACTGGAGTTAAAATGTGCAGAGGAACAAAGAATGTGGTTTATTGGATGCTGAACTAATCTGAAAATCAGCAGACCTCAGTTCTATTTCTGGCTTCTCTTTGGGCAAATCATTCCTTGCTTGATCTTGAGCAAATCACTTACTATCACTCTACCACAGATGGTGCAATTAGGCCTCATTATAAGAAAAGCCCAATACCACATTTTCCATAGCATATTTTACAAAGTAAGGAATAAATGTAAAATACATTAATTGCAGAGTTGCTCATTCAAAGTGCTTCAAGCCACATTATCTAACAGTGGTATCAAAGTACAGCTAAAAACAAAAACCAGAATAGCAGTGGTAATACATGACTCTTTATGTCCATAGTTGATATCCAAGGGGCAGTAATGGGGAGAAAGGGAGAGACCCTGAACAAAATTTGCAGTTGCCCTCCCTCCTTCCCTTCCTTTCTTCTATTTCTCCCTTCCTTGGTTTTATTGGAAAGTGAGAGGGAATTGATGAATGCCGCTTGCACTGGGGACATCCATAATGAAAATGCTTCTGACCAGAGAGTTTTACCTGAATGGGACAAGGGAACAATAATTGAGGGTTTTGTAGGTGAAAGAAAGGGAATTGGTCCTTCACCTGCACCTTCGATAACTATTCAGGAGGGAACTCATTATGACCTCCATAATGTCTGGGACTGTTAAGCAACTAGATAAACCAAGCTGCTCTTTATGGGCCACTTCTCCGAGTTTGGGAATGTGACTCTTATAAAGGACGTGTCCCAGGAATACATCTTCAGCTACAGAGCTAGAAGGAGCATTAGAAGTAACTCAGTACACCTCCATCATTTTACAGACAAGTAAACTGAGGCACAAGGAAAGAAAGTGAGTTGCCTAAGATCACACACACAGAAATTTTGAGTCTAGAACTCAAATCTTCTGAATCTCCTTATAACAATAAATAGTCCATTGTTTAGATTTGACATCATATGACCTGGCAAGTTAGAAGTCATACCACTTTAAATTTCCTGCTTTCTAGAAGAGGTCCAACTACTAAATTTGAAACCAGTTGCTGAGACCATAATTGACTTTAGCTGGATGTTTCCCAGTTTTCATTTTGGCCCTAATTTCTACACCACTGTGGCATAAGTTACTGATAATTATGATTGTAAATATTAGACCCAACAGCATGAAAGGAGGAGACAAGTATTAAGAATCTGAAATGTGTTACCCACAGAAGCTATAGGATCATCTACAGAAAAGTTGTAATAGGGAAGAAAATTATGAATGGCTTCTTTTTCTGCTTAAAGACAGCAGGCAAGAGTAGAAGAATCTATCCTAAATCTATATTCTACAAGTCTAATGCATTGCCAGGATCTCTGCTGGCACATACAGTGCCTTCTGCAAATTACAAAATGGCATTTTCTGTAGGCAGATGAGTTGAAAAAGAAAAAGGACCCTCTTGGCAGATCAATTACAAAACAGCACACGTGCAAGCAGAACTGAACTTTCCATTCACCCACCAGGCACTTCTGGTGCATTATTCTCTTCACCCCAAACTCTGTCAGTTTCTATCTGCACCCTCTTCATCAGGAATAAGCTAACTTTCTCTGTGAAAAATCACACAACTTGACTTTGCTTGATTTCAATATCAACAAAGTCAGGAGGCTGAAGTCTCTGTAGTATCCTAGCAATAAGTATAGGTTTTTATGTTACCAAACAAATTGACCTATTCCTGAAGATTTGCCATCCCCTGCCCAGTCAAATCTTACTAATGCTTTAAGAGCTCTTCTCTTCTTCCAAGCAGTCTTTGTGGACTCATTCCAATCGTCTTTGATATTTCTTCCTAACCTCCCATCCCCTAAGAATCATTCTCTATTGAGGATTTTGCATTGATTAATATGGCATTAAATGGTAATTGGACAGAGGACTCAGCGATATGTAACTGCCCAGGGTGCACATGAGACGACTGCAGCATTCCTGGAGTAGTGGTTTCAGCACAAGGCAGAAGTCAATCAGGAGACTCTCCAGCACTTCTGTATCGTACAGAATGAAAACAAGCCTGCAGCTTCCCAATACACCAGCAAACAGCATGTGCTTTCCAGAAGTCCCACTTTCTTGGCCTTTAATACAGATGCCCACCCACCCAGTGCTTCCAAAGACAACAAATTGATCCTTCCAACTGACTATTGTGAGTATTAATTGAAAGAATCTGTCTCCTAAGACATGGAGACAGGCTTTTACCAACTCCATTACTTTCAACATGAAAAACTTCTGTAGCCTGTTAAAAAATGTGAAAAAAAATCAAGAATGCCACTAAATTAGTAATGAAGAAATCGATTTTAATAATTTAGCTGAAGTAGGAAGAGCACGTCACTGTGTCAAGCAAAGGAGCTAAAACTCAAGTCACATGTAAGGGTGCAAAAGGGATCTTTTTCTAATCGGACTCTTATCTACCCATGGGAAATCAAGATTTGCTGGGCTGAGAAGATGAGGACCATCTAAAAAGAAAGGAATTATCAAAGTAATAGATGGA
This sequence comes from Choloepus didactylus, assembly GCF_015220235.1. Classification (NCBI taxonomy): domain Eukaryota; kingdom Metazoa; phylum Chordata; class Mammalia; order Pilosa; family Megalonychidae; genus Choloepus; species Choloepus didactylus. Next base: position 137,063,963 of record NC_051334.1, read on the forward strand.
AGGTCAAGCTGAAAGATGAGAGATTGGGATAGATGCAAAAGAAAGAGCGGTAGTGAAAAATCTGGAGCAATACTGGATGTTTCCAAACTAAGCCTAGAGCAGAAATATCTCAGAGGCTTAATTCTATGAACACAGTAGTCACAAAGTTAATTTTCTCATAGATGGAGAGTAGTAAGGTTAAATCTGGTTTATGATATTAAACTACTATTTCAAAACAATCAGAAAATTATTAGTTCAAGTTGTACATCCTATCTGTTTAATTATCCTTGGAGCCTAACGTTGTTATACTCTCTTAGTGAGGATCAAAGACCTGTTTCTTGAGTTAAATTTCAATATATTAAATGGCTAAGAACATTGTCTAATGAAAATATTAAATGTTACCTATTAAAGATTGAAAAAAAAAATAATTTAGCTGATACCTTCCAAGGACCCGCCAGTATTCTATGCAGCTTTGGGCACCTGGGCTGACTGTCCTCTCCACAGGTTCTAGCTGCAATGAGATTTCTTTCCCAAGGTTTCTTAGCACCGGTATTTCCTGCTGTATGTTGGGCACACGTTGGTACAGGGATTCCTATTTGGAGTAATGGAAAAGATTCAATAACACTTTGTATGGAGTGTAGCTGATTCTGCACATAAGGTTCAGAAGAGAAGTCTATATTTGAAAGTAGGAGTGAGGGATACAAAGTAGTGTAATTGGAACTAGATGAAAAGAGAGGGAAATAAGAAACATAGGACGGTGCAGCGATACACAAGACCTCTAAGAAAATACATGGCCTGTATGAACAGTACAGTTTATAATACTAGAAATCTCCTTTAATCAACTGCATTGAAGATACCACATTAATGCAAACTTGGACCATGATGGAAGCAAAGTAGTTATTTCAGATTATTTGCTTTTCTTAAACTTTGCTTTGTTTTGTTATAAGGTGGTGATTTTTGATGTTTGTGTGTTGTTTTAGTTTATAGATAAAGCTTAAAATAAAATAAGATACAATGAAAGGAAAAAATAATTTAGCTGATCCCCTAAAATAGTTACTACCAGTGTTCCCATTCCTGAAACTTACACGTTTGTGTAAAGAAGCCATCGTGAACACAATTAAGCCTACCCGATCAGCTTAAAACAGAAAAGGAAGCTGAGCAAGGGGTCGGAGGAAAAACAGGAACTGATGTGACCTCTGGTGATACCTTATCAAATATGCATGTATAAGTGTTTTTTCTTTTCTACTGGAATGACAGCTGTCTTTTGAGGTTGCCTTGAAGTAAAGATTACCTTTCCATGAAAAAAACAAAACAACTCAAAAAAAGGAGGGGGGCAAAAGGCCATCTAACTTCTCTTTCTATCCCAAAGCCCAATTCCAAATCATAACAATCCAATTGAGGAAAGGTAAAACATGCCAATGAAATAATAGAAGAAAAGCACACAGCTCATAAGCTCCAATGACTAAGTAGATGTGTATATGTGTGGGTGGGTTGGGGGTGGGGTGAAGTTTGGCAAGGAATTCCTATAGGAGAATGCCTTGCAGTTCCTCTTACTAGCCACACAGAAAGAAGTAAACAAAGCATGGGAAGAAAGACAGATTTGCTCAAAGCAGCCCCTATGTGCTTAAGGAAGGGAAAGAGCCCACCGATGGAGCACAGTCACTCCATTCACTAGGAGAATGAGCAAACACCTAGAGGCCATCATTATTTTGAGGTATTTGATTATATTCAATGTAGTAGATATATTAGAATCCAGGATGTCCTCTAATTGTTTTATGTTTGCCTTTACTCCCCAGAAAGATTAGAAACTCACTGAGTGCCAGGCCCAATATCCATGCTGTTTCTATTTTCCAAAAAGGCTTAAATGAGACACAAGTGCCCAGTCAGTATTTGTATGATTGAATGTAAAAATAAATCCTTATTTCTGAAACTCAATATAACTGGGATATGAGGATAATGGTATGGCATATTATGTTCAAAGAAGGAAGAAAAGGGTTAAGAACTGGCAAAAGAGTTTAAACCATCATTATATGGAAACATTATACACCAAAACCTTCTAATTATAGACTAGGCACTGTGAGTTAATGACATTTCTTTATAAAATATGTGATTTTTTTTTTCTGTCTGGAAGCAACACATTCAAGAATTGAGACAAATGTCAATAGAACAAAAGCTGTATCTCAGCTGTTTGGAGGAAATCAATTCAAGCAACTCATAATTTTCTGGGTGACACATCATGAAACATTAAACTAAGTGATGGCACCTGGCTCCAGAAGCACGCTCTCTAAGACAGCTAACAATTTATTCTGGCTGAAAAGGAGTCTCCCCTTTCATGTGAAGCTTACAATCCAAAATGAGAATGATATTAAAGGGCTCTAAAAAAGAGCTTCCCAACAGACAGTTATCCTATTGGGTTATTTCATGTAACTTTTCCAAACAAAATTACTAATGAGCTGTACTAAGAAAATGCTTTGAGATCTATAAACCGTGAGCAGAATTTATGAGCTTCAGTATAGAAGGGAGACATGCTGTGAGGCAGAATATCAATATAATGAAAGTCTGGTTCATGACTTGGCAAGGTTGCCAGCGAAGATATTTTCAATTAGTTAGTAACTGGGGTTAGCAACTGGGAAGCACAAGCACCCTTGCACCTTAAAATAGCAGGCACAGAAATGGGCATCAGTTCATCATGACCATCCTGACAGCTACTTACAGTCTCAGAGAAACAAATGAAAGTGGAGTTCACTGAAGGAGAAAGACTGACCTTGGGTTGAAACATACTCAACAGGAATAAACTTTTGGAGACGCAGCAAGGCATTACATGTCATGGAGAAGGTTGGGGGAATATTCATCACACCATCACTGGCCTTAAGTACATATTGAATGAAGATTTACTATGTGGCAAGTTTGAGCTAGCTGAGATGAGGGGTATATAGAAGAAATGTAGTTGCTTTCCTCAAAGAACATATAATATAATGGGGACAAGATTAATAGTGACCACTAATTGAGCATTTACTGTGTGCCAAGTAGTGCTTTACATAAGTATCTCACAACATAATAATCCTCACAATATCCTCCCTCCATTATACATTAGAAGGGACTAAAGTCAAAATAGGTTATGCATCTTGTTCAAAATCATTCAGCCAGTAAATGGTAGAGCCAAGACAGGAAGCACTCCAGAATCTATGCTCTTAATCACTAAAGTATAGCCAACTGTGAAATGGGGATAAAAAGTATAGCTACACAGAGTTGTTATGAGAATAAATGAGAGAACATGAAAACAAGAAGAGTGCCTGGCATAGAGTGAATGTTAAAAAATGGTTGACTATCATCATCTTTAATAATGTCATCAGTGTTGCCGTACACCCTAGTGCACAAATTCTTTTTACAACATGCTCAACAGAAGGTTCCCAGCTCCTGATTGTACATCTCCCCAGGGACAGAAACCTCAGTACTTGAGCAAGCTGCTTCACTGTGCAACAATGTTGTTTAAAGGGATTTCTTTGATCAGCTGAAGTAAACTTTCCTATGACTCTTGTCCACTAGTCCTAGTTCTTCCATTGAAAACAACACAGAATAAGCCAACTCCCTCTTTCCACTTGGCACAGCCAATTAAATATGGCAAGAAATAATGAATCATTCAAGACTTTTTCTACATAAGGAAAGTAGAGTCTAAGGAAAATGTGTCTGATGAGAATAAATAGAGCTGGTTTGGAATTTGGTGAGACTGGAGACAGGGAGGGTATGGTAGTGATCCAGGTCATACAGACCAGAGAAAGAGAAATGGCAGTGAGGATGGAGAAGCAGCACAGATAAAGGGAACATTTTATGGGGGAAATTGACAGGGGATTGACTGGATATTGGAGTGGAGGGGCTTAAATAAAAGAAATCTCATCAATGACCCTAAGTTTTCAAGCCTAGCTGCTGAGAGAGAGGCAAGATTCTTTTTGTTTCGTTTTGTTTATTTTCTTGTGGAGGGGAGTACATTTGGGGGTTGGGAAGACTGAGACTTTGGATTTGAGGTAACAAATAAATAAAAGAAATATCTAGTAGGTAAAGGTATGTGACTGGCAGGAGACATCTGGCTAAGAGAGACTAATTTTAAAGTGGTCAGCCAGAAAGGTTGAATAGGTCAGACAAACTGTTGATCCTGCTTCAAACAGCAAGGTGAGAATCTGAACGTGGTCCAGGAGGTGGGGCTAGCCCTGTGTAAAATCCTGAAAGACCTGGGATTAGGGAGAGCTTCTGGCTGCCCTCCCACTCTCTGCTGTCCCTTTCCTTTCCTTTGGTGGTGGCTGATTCCCTATCATTTACATCTCCAATACCCTTTACTCTCTCTGCTTGTCCTCCAATTAATCTTGTAACAAAGACAAAACTAATTTTAAATGGTTCAGGATAGTTATGCAGCAAGAACATAAATGAGAAGTCAAGAAACCTGGGTTCTAGTCTCTTTCTGACTAGAGAAAGGCTCAGAGAGCCCTTATAGGTCAAAAAATCAACCTGAGCCCAGTGTACCTGTACTGAACATTGCCCCAGTTAACTGGCTTAGGGTCGTGAACCTGTTTCCATATCCACCATTCACCCTAAGGTGAAAAACATAGAGAACAGATGAGTGTATCCTGCTGGAAAAAAAAAAAAAGAGTAGATAATATGCTTAATGGATAATCCAGGAACAATAGTCTTTGGCCTTGGAATGCTGTCTGATATAGATACCCAAACACACGCTTACTTGTAGAACTGCTCATTCACCCTCTCTTGCACTCAGCTGGATAGTTCACTGTTGGAGCCAGGCAAGATAAGTTCAGAGGAAAAGAGCAGTTGTATTTAATAGTTTTCTGATGGGGAGACCAAGGATCATCTGTTTGTTCTATACAGTTTATGTGCCAATAAGGATATAAGTATAAAAGGCTGGAGAGTTATATATGAAACAGTTGACAACAGCTCCTTCTGGAGAGGAGAATATGATCATGATGAAAGGGTGAGAGTGAAGGGGGACTGACCTTGAACCCTATATAATTCAGTATAGGAATTTTCGCAAAGAGAATATATTCATACATTACTTGTGTAATGTAGAAAACAATAAAAATGTTTTTCATTATTTCTATAAAGAGACAACTGTTTAGGAAGTATGAGAAGCTGAAAAGTTTATGCTAGCATTTCTGGTATCACAATGATAAGTGACTCCATGTCTTAGGGTACTTGCATTGACAGAAAATTTCCTCCTTTGCTTTCCCAAGATCACCAGCCTCTCTAGGTTCACAGCCACCTAAGAAACAAAATCAAGAAAAAGAGAGTTTTAAAAGAATGCAAAGAAGAAACAAAATATTTCAAATGGCATCAGGAGGGCTGGCCATAGTCCCCAAAGGCTAGTCCAGCAGTCTCAGGTGACAAACCAGAGGGGCCTCTTTAACCTCCTCCCACAACTTGAGAAAGAAACAAGAGAAAATGTTGCTGGTTTGAGTTCACTGCAAAGCTGGGGTGTTCTTTATGGCAATAGTGACAATGCCCTGCTTCCCCAGATCTGGAACATTTCAGAAGCTGCTGACGTGTCGATGCCTGCTAAAACATGATGTGGGAAGAAGAATGAATGTGGGCAAACTCAGCTAGCCATTCAGAGGGAAATGATCTCATTTCTCCTGCTGGGCAACCCCCCAGTTGATGGTAAGTGGAATAAGACAGGGTAGTATTTAAATTTCATCATTACGTGCTTTTTTTCTTGAAAATTGAAAGCCATAAGTTTACAGATGATGACTTCTATTGTCTCTTTTGCTGCTTATCATAGCTACAGCCAGAAAAGGAGAAAGATTCAGAAATACTGCCTTGGCCAGAGTTTCATTCTTCAGCTACTCTTTTGGGGGATAGTTCTATTATTTTTAAAATGTATATGGGTAGCTTTTGGCAGTTATTACATTATTACATGCTGGCTGTTTGGAAGTCATGAATGTTGGAGGCTTTAATCCATAATCTCTCTTCCAGTGCAATTTGTCTATGAGACTCCTTTCCTGTCCTGCCAGAGGGTAGTAGAGTTATAATTCATGATCCTGTGATCTTCAACATGGCTTCTGGCACAGTGAGTAAGTTCTTTGTTCTTTCAGGACAGAACTGTCACTCATCACTAAACAGTCCTTCATTTTTTTCCTGAACACTGACTCATAGAATCATAGATTCTCAGGGATGGAAGGAAGCCGAGAGGTCGTCTAGTCCAACCCCTCACTAGTTGACTCCAGGCGGTGCCTAGGCATGGTAAATTACTTCATGCCTCAAATAAATGAGTAAAAGATAGTGAAATAAAAGGGGAGAGTTGTGAGGGTCAAAGATGGGAAACCTCCAAAAGGACTTTAAAGAGATGTGCGTGCTTAAAGGTGTAAAGTAGGAAAAAGGCGTATTTGACATTTTTGTTTCTGTGGGAATTGATTAGATACAAACCTAAATTCAAACCTGAGAACCTCCTATTATTATATAATTATAATAGTGATAATGATGCTGTTGCTGATAATAATAATTAAATAAGAGCAGTTAAAATCTGTTCAGATTTTCTGAGCCCCTTGCTCTGTCTGACAGGGAGCTAAGTTATTCACATGAAATATATAATTGTCAAATCAACTGTATAGACTGATGTTATCCTCCATTTTGCAGATGAGAAAACTGGGGCTTTAGCGAGGTTGGATTAATTTGCCCAAGGTCATATCCCTAGTATGGGCAGAATTAATACTGGAATCCAGGACTGTCTAAGTCTTTATGAACAGACCATACTACCTGTTCTCCTCAAAAGAAGACAGTTACTGTAGAGAATTACTGTCTCCTGGATTCAACCCCAGCTGTCTGGCTAGTGAAGGGATATGTTTCACAATCTTGTCCCTAGACTCCCTAAGATCCATCTCAGTATAAGCCCTCATTTGAGCTGAAGCAGGAAGACTTCTTGCATCTACCACTTCACAGAAAGGATGTTTTGGTTTCAATCAAGACCAAGAGATGCATTTAAAGGAAAAATAATAGCCTATGGTCCGGGACAGCAGGTTTGGGAGGAATTAAAACCCTACTGTGGTATAAAGAATATGGATAGAACTCTCAACCCAGCTCATCAAAATTCACAAATCTATCAAATAATAGAAGTTAAGTTTTTGTCTTAAAATGTCTCAAGGTTAAGTTTTCCTAACTGTCTTTGAATAGTGCATTTTAAACAGCTGGGTTGCTGTGCTATGAATAAATATCATCAAAGAAAAAAAAGGGGGTGGTGGGTAAAAACGCCACAAAGGTAAATACCTGGAATTACTTGTAAGTAGGTTTTGTCTCACATTTACACTTTACCAGCTGCTCTCCTATACTTCATTTTATTTGATAGTCACAACAACCTTGTGAGATGTTGCCCATATTTTATTTTCCCCCATTCAATGAGAAAGAAAATTAAGGTACAGAGTTTAAGAGAATCGCTCAAATTATGTGGTAAGATAAAGGCAAAGGCAGGACCCTGGAATCTTTTTATCTTCCTTAACCTCAATTGGATAGTTCTGTACTAATGGGTATCATGCTTAGAATTTTTTAATCATTATTAAATATATCTAACAATTTTATTATCCTCTTTTGGACGTACATATTTTGGTGTTAATATACTTCTTCTTTGATCTTCACAAGAAATTAGTATATGTCAAAACATTAATAGATTAAGTCTGTCTGTGCTGAAATTTCCTGAATCTAATTTTTGAAATTTCAATATATGGTCATTGTCCTCACTAAATGTTCACACAGCAAAAATATATAATGAACTTGGAAATGCGATTAGCTGTACATTTGGAAAGAAGAGGGGGAAATAAGACATACTGAATATCAGCTACTTGTCAGGTACATTATCTCATTTAATGTTCTCAATACAAAAAAGGAAGACAATCATTATCATCTCACTTTACATTTAAGGAATTAACTCTTAGAGATGTTAAGTAACATGGCAAAGTTCTAATCAATATTAAATAGTAAAGCCAGGACTCAAGCAAGTGTAGTCTGGCTCCAATGTCCAGATTTTTAATAACTGTGCACACTGCTTTCCAGTAGTTAAAACTAAATAAATACTAGTCATTCATCTTCTCTGTTTATTATCTACCAACTATTGTGTTGATGCCTTTAGCTCCCTTATCCCATTAATTACCAAAATCCTATGAAGTACGTACTAATATTATCACCATTTTATACTTGGGAAAATGAGACTAATCGTATTAAGTAATCTAAGTCACACCGCTAGTAAGGGAAGGAAGCAGAATAATTGCTATACCTCTCTAGTTTTCTGTGTGCCATTTAGACAACATAGCCTATGAGTATGAAAAGGAAATAGGAGTAAAGAATCAGTTTGCAGCAATATTTTGAGTTGGCATGCATATGCTCAAAATCACGTATCAAAAACTCAAGGCCTGTGAGAAACATTATTCTTTTGTTCTCAATGTTATTGACTGGATATGAGGGGGTGGGTGTATCTTGGATATGCCAAGAAGTCCTTAGTGAAGACAGAAGCCATTAAATAAATCAGTGAGGTTAAGAACAGAAGTGTCACTGTGACACAGTATATTAATTTGCTGACTGTGATGACATTAGCCTGTTCATGAACTTGAGCTCTGAGATATATATACACACACACACACACACACACACACACACATATATATATATAATCTTTTACTTTGTACATTGTTTGAGGGTTGTAGACAAAATAAAATGATATGATGAATTGCTATGTAAGGACACATGCTGTATTGTTAAAACATATAAAAGATATATACAAACATACATAAAGAGAGACAGACAGATGAGAAAAAATTTGAATCTACTACTACCTAGTTGTGTGATCCTGATCATGATACTTGATGTCTCTGAGCCTTAGTCTACTTGACTTTAAAATGAGATAATCATTTTTAAAATGAGGGTTGTTATGGGCCTCTAAGTTTAAAAATGCAAAGCTCCTAGACGTGTACTTGGCACATAGCAATGAATCAATACAAATCAGTGCCCTTTCCCTTTCCCTTGAGAACCATTATTTAAAATTAATCTTCATACAGCAAAGGCTTTTTAAGATCTAAAAATTAAACATTCTACATGTATTTATTATATTAATACTTTCATATTATTTCACCAATTCAACTTTGTTAGATAATTGTGTTTACCCCAAAATCTGTGCTTCTTAATAGTATGTGCAGAAACTTATTCACTCAAAATGGATTTTTTGTTGCTAATTAAGATGTGTACAAAACAATTAACGCATTTTAATTTATTATTCTTTACTTTTCATAATACTTAGCAGAGTTGCCTAAATCGCACTTAGAAAATCAGAAATATATGGGAAAGTAAGTAGTTATCCAAGCAGACACCCAGAATTGCTTGACATGCTTTATAACAGCTGGAAAATTAACCTTCACACACTCTGATAATACCAAAAAGTTAAAGAAGCAACTGTATGAGCTTCCATGCAGCAGCCTAGTTTGCTAATGCATGTTCCTAAAGTAAAAATGTTAAAAACCCCAGACACACACTAATTGTCTTTTTCCTTCCAACAGTCCAGCTATTCAGCCTTTCTTGAACTCCATTTTCATAAACATTGGGCTGACCAAGAAGTGTCTGGAGATGGGAGGAAGGAGAAAGCTTGCATTGTTTATTGAATATCAGAGCACGCTTCCTTCAAGTGACCTGAGGCATGTGTGAGTGCTATCATAAGAGCCACATTTTAAAGGAGTGAAGTCATCACAAACACTGCCTTAGAAGAATGTGCTGGTGCCAAAGACTATCCTCAACAGCATTTCCAGATTTGCTTTTTTTAAAAATCCAGAAATTTTTTTAAACACATAAATCAAGAGTGAACAAGGCAAAGTTTCAGCAGTTCACTTCCATGCAACGCTCCCTGTTTCCTTGGAACTCAATTTCTTAGCCAGGTTGCCTTTAGGGGCTAAAAGAAAGGAAAACAGAGATGGTGGAGACAGGCCAAGAATTCAATAAAGAGACAAGCAGTACAAAGGCATAGTAATCAGGAAACCTAAGCAAGAGAAAGTGGAGGGGAAGGAAAATTACTTAAAGTCAGAGAACATGGGGAGGAAGGAAAGTTACTTTAAAATTGGTATTCAGCAAAAAATAATTAACCTCCATTTTATTGATAAAAGCTTTTTAGTCTGGAATTAGAATTCTATGAAGTCTAAACAAAGAACCACATGTGATTCACTCTGAAACTCCAATTTCAACTTGGATTGGCTTTAGACAATAAAAAAATTTCTGTGCAAATTCAGGAAGCAGCATGAAAATAAAGAATGCAAAACCCTCCCCTAGATGAAGACTGGAAACCTTATATAAATGATAAATGAAAAACTTTTCACGTAATTGCCCTCGATTCCAAAGATCTACTAATTCTAACCTTTCATATTTTGAAAAGCATCAAATGCAGATTAAATGACAAAGAAATCACTGGCCATTGGACTTTAGGGAAAGGAAAAGGTTAATCAGAAATTATTTCCTTTGGTAAGAAATTTTCAGGAAAATATGGTACTTGCTAACTGTTCAAAGAAAGTGGGTGTAAGCCTTTTCTTTTACCACAAGGCTGTGTGCATACTTTGTTCACTGAGGAAAAACATGAATAAAGGAGATGGACTTATATTGGACTTTAGTGGGAGTCTGGCCAATGGAGGAGTGTTCCTTTCTGGAAAATATGAACAATTCCCAGTGTGGAACATACATAAGCACACACACACACACACACACACACATACATCACCATCATCTCTATCTCTCTGGCCTGCAACTTTTGTCTCCAAACCTAAGGGAGCACACACCATTTTCCTTTCACAGAGCCCTCTTTGACCCTGTTAGGCATTTCATGTTTATCCTGACAATGCCCATATTTAATATTCTAGATTAAAATCATAGAATGTTAGGGTTCAGCCAATCAGCTTTTTGCCTAAACTATTCAAGCCCTTCACCTCCACTTTCCCCTCACAAAAGATTCATCCCTTAAAATGACAGACACATTTGGCACAATTTAAATGATTAAATTCACAAATTTCCTTCCTCTTTTCAGAAAAAGATTCCTTTATGTAAAGTTACGTTGGCCTCTATTCAGTATTTATACTTTAGTTATAATCCGGCCAAATCATTTTTCATCATCATTCGTGAAAGTAATGTATCATTCCAAGTAGTCTTATCCATTTAGGGGTGAAGTGAAAGTATTTCTTAACATGTTCCTCTTCAATTTCTTCTCAATCTGTCTCCCATACACATATATCTTGGAAAGACAGAGAAAGTCAGAAAACAAAAAATAGGTGCTAGAAGAGGCTGAAAACAACAACTGGAAGTTCTCAGGAATGAATGGGTGTGGAAAGGACCAAGACACCTTTGAAATATTCTTTTTCAGCAAACAAAATCACAGAATGGAATTGTAAACTTGAAAATGGAAAAACAATGTTTATACCTCAATATCTATCTCTTCAGAATCACCTAAAGGTTGAATTGTACTATACAATAAGGATCCCTATTTGTGCTTCAATGCTACAATATACTTCCTTTGAGGCCAATTATTTTAGTATCTGAATTTCTCACAGATTAATAGAAAGAACTTGGATTAGCCCAAATAACAGTACAGTCTTCATAATACTCAATAAAATTCAAGGTTGTTTCCAGGGATTAAAGAGTGGAAAAATAACAATACAATTTAGGGTAATACAAAATATACTAATATCCTACTTATCCTTTCATCTACATACAGCCATATGCAGAAAAGGCCTATAATTTCACTCCATAGCAAGCGTGTCACCTTAAGTCCTCCATGGCGAGTTGATTGTGAGAAAAGTGAAAAAGCAGACTGGAAGGGAGACACCCAGACATGAAAATGAGGACTAATTTGCATGGAAAGGAAAATGTGCAAATAACCAGGGTCCAAGCTTGGCATACTATAGTTACTTAGTGGAGAAGGGTGACAGCTAGATAATCTTTGAGAGCCCCGGGGCATCACTGTCTAATAAACAGAATGATCTTTACATTTATAATGCTGCTTCTGACCCCTCAGGTATTCTTACTTCTCCTGCCATTGAAAGCTCTCCCCTTTATCTGCTCTAAATTTCAAAGGAATATTGTGAGTGAAAAATCTTCCCTTAGTTAACACCTATATATACTCAAAACAGTCTTCTATAACCACCTCACCGCTCAAAGTGGGTTAGGTCCCTCCTTACATGTTCTCATTATTCTCTGAGGTTTCATTCAAAGCTCTTATCCAAATATTAATATTTCACTGCTACTTAAATAGGAATTTGTGTAATTCTTTTCACTCATTTGGCACATATTTGCTGAGAATCTACTCTGAACCGTGCACTGTGCTAGACACTGGGGTACAGTAGTGAATTTGAGGGACATGGATCCTATTCACATGAAGCTTCCAATCCATCAGAGGACACTGCAACTAACTGCACATTTCATTACTTAAGTGTATTTGCATAATGACAGTTTCCTTTGCTAGATTGTAAACTAAGTGAGACATGAAACTTGCTCAGTTTTGGAAAGCTAAGAAAGCTTTTGCTGCAGTTCACAGCATCTCTTGGTTTTCTAAGGTAGGAGCGAGGCTGTTCCAGTAAGTTCTCAGAAGACAGCACAACAGGATCCCTCCTGGCCTAGGAAGAAGATCTGAGTCTGCTTTCCCAAGTCTAGAAGTTCAGTGGGTCAGGACCTTAGGCTGGATCAGTCAGTGATAATTCTGACAAGGGAAGCAGTACTTGAAATCTGGAATTTGCCTGGGCCCTGAATTTGCCGCACTTCTAAATTTTCAAGATTGATCCTGGGGTCCAGGGGACTTAACAGAGATACCTTTGCAGTGTTTCAAGACCTTTGGCAGAAAGAGGACAGTTTTGACAGCTACACATGATGGGTTCAGGGAGAATAAATATGGGGTCACAAGAAAAGAAAAGGAAGTTTGGATAAATCCCAGGACTTGCTGAGTCTTGGATTCTGAGGTTCACCAGGAATGGCTTTCTTCCCTTATTGGGGTGCAGCTGACTGCATTTCATCACTCTTCATTAAGGAATTAATTTAAGAACATTCTTACTGTCACTCTTGTTCTTCAAAAAGTTTCAATCAAGATAAGTTTAAATTTGTAAAAAGAATATTACTAGCTGCCCCAGGATGCTACGGAAAGGCCCAGGACCACCATCTGTCCATTCACATTCTGATGGGGGTAGTTCTCAAAATACAAAACGTATTTTTAAAAATTCAAGAACATTTTATTTTTATTATAAAAGCAATACATGTTCCTATAGAAAAATATTTGAATTATCGAAAACTATAAGGAAGGAAACAAAAGTCCTACCTCCCCAAAATAAGCACAATTAACATCTTAGCATATATCCTTCCAAACATATTTTTCCTAGGTATATTGCATAGTGCTCCAGGATCAGTATATTGTTAAACCTGAGTCCAAGTAATTTTTCCCTTGCTAGGAACCTCACTTACAGTTTCTGGAGTCTCCCTGACTCAATACCCCTTTGGAACCCTGAGAAACAGACTTAAAGTGAAAGAGCTGGGCTGCATATATCAATTTGGAAGTTATTAACCCAAGGTGGTGGCTAAGGCAGTACGAAAGAATATTGTCTACCATTTATTTATCAACAGATTTCTATGTGTCAGGTGCCATGCTAAAGTTACATTTCATAGATTGTCTTTAATTCTCACAAGAACCTTTGAATCTGTATTATCCTCATTTTACAAACGAGAAAACTGAAACTCAGAAAAAAATAGGTGATGTATTAGTTTTCTAATGCTTCCATAAAAAATTACTAGAGACTCAGTGGCTTAAAAATAACACAAATTTATTAGATCACAGTTTTGTCGATCAGAAGGCCAGGCCCAGTGTGACTCAACTGGTTTTCTGGTTAGAGTCTTTCAAGGCTGAAATCAAGGTGTTGGCTAGGCTGCATTCCCTTCTGGAGGTTATAGGGATGAATCAGTTTCCAAGCCTATTCAGGATGCTGGCAGAATTCAGTTCCTTAAGGTTGTAGGACTGAGGTTTCCATTTCTTTGCTGGCTGTCAGCTGAGGGCTGTTTTCACCTCCTGAGGCCACCTGCATTCTTTGGCTCACTGCTCCCTTTCTCCATCTTCAAAGTCAGCAATGGTGGGGTCAAGTACTTCTCACACTTGAAATCTCTCTGACCTCCCCTTCTGCCTCATCTCTCCCCTGCTTTCTTCCCCTGCTGCAACTGCTTGACTCACTCATCTACCTTCCTATTCTGCTTTTAAGGGTTCATTGGGCTCACCCTGATAACCCAGCATAATCTGCCTATTTTAAAGTCAGCTGATTAGCAAACTTAATTACATCTGCAAAATCCCCTCACAGCTGTACCTATGCTAATGTTTGATTGAATAACAATGGGGTGGGAATCTTGGAGAAACATCTTTAAAATTCTGCCAACCAAAGTGATCTCCCCAAGGTTACACAGCTAATTAATGGTGGGCCTAAATTTTGAATACAGATCTTTTGGATCCAAAACAGTTTGCTATGCCTAACGTCTCCATTTTACTTTCAACTAATAAAAAGGAGGCTGGATGACATTTCAAGAAAGAGTATATAGAGAAAGAGTGGAAGGCCAAGGCCAGAGCTGTTGGGAATACCTGGCAGAAGGCTCTGCAAAAGTAAGTCCTCAATAAATTCATGTTGAGTGGGTTATATTCCTAAACTATATATCACATACTAGAGCCACTCCCATAAGCCATCAGAACCAGGAGTGTTTTGTCAAAACTACAATTCTCTATAGGATTTTAGCATGAAAATTAGCTTTAAAAATCAAATCATTCTAAATTATTTATCTCCATGTGCATATGGCTCC